>NC_064625.1:7485957-7797157 GCF_023898315.1 Schistocerca nitens | reverse complement strand
AAAAAGCACAACTAATGCTATACGTGAACATTATGGTATTTTTTTTTTCTACTCAGACGCATTAAGTTACATTTTTTTTTCTCTATTCATAGCTACCTGCCATACACCACAGCAACTACAAAGTTTGTTTAGCTTATCTTGTATCATCGTACACTCACTCAACTTCTACACCTGCCTGTACACCACAGCATCATCGGCAAAATGCCGCAAAGTGCTGCCCACCCTGTCCGCCACATTATTTAGTATATAGAAGGTAACAGTGGTCCTATCATGCATCTCTGAGACACTCTCGACTATACCCTTCGTCCGCTCCTCAGTCTGGAGACGCAGGAGAACGTCGCTGTGGGCTGCACTTTCCTCGTCTTCCGGAGCACCGATGTAATAGCCGATCTTTACACGTGGCGTGTCGGGTAGGAGAGGCGGGAGCGAATCTGACCGGACGGCCGCTTTCTCCGCCGTAAATCGTGGCCGCTGTTTCCGTCCGTCCGTCATGCAGACGGCCGGGTCGGTGCTGGCTTTCCCTCGCGTTGCATTCCGGAGCAAACGCGCTGCCGGCGATTTGCGTGAGTGATGCGCGAGAGCGGGTCGCAGCAACGTGAGGCGCCTCGCGGATGCTGCTGGCGGCGGCGGCGGCGCCTCTGAAATCCGGCAGACAGCCGACGCGACGTGGGCAGGCCGCAGCAGTGCCGGGTAACGCGCCACTTGCCAAGGACCGCTCACCGAACCGCGAGGGCGCGGGACCCGTGCCAAGTGCGCGCGGCGAGCATCTCCCGATGCAGAGTCCGTCCCCTCCTAATATTACGGACCTCACGTGACACTGCAGGGCTACACAGCAGGTGTCGCGGGTTCGATTCTCGCACGGGACGTGGCTGCGGCAGTTGTGTGTGCTGCCACTGAGTGTACTCACCAGGGTTACTCAAATACGTCTTGATTAAGGCCCCTGCGAGAACCATCCGTGACAGAACAGTTCCACCTGGCATGATGGATACCTCAGTACCAAAAAAGGCAGGACCTGTGACGTGTGAGCACTGCCAAAATATGGCTTTCGTAAGTCAGAAATTTCAAACACTAACACGAAATTTCTACAGACTGAGGGAACGACAGGTAAAACCCCAACTGGGGGAAGATATGTTTGTCTCCTGCACAAAAGTAAGAACACGCAAACGAACCCGCACTTGTACCATTTGTAGATTTGGAGAAATGTTTGACAATATCCACCAAACTATAGTGCTTGAAGTTTTGAAGGCAGCAAGTGTAAAATACAGTGAGCGAAAGATTAGTAACAACTTGAACAGAAACTAAACTCCAATTCTAAGCCAAATTTTTTTTTCTTCCAGTCGTTGATCACAATATCAATTCTTTTGACGATGGCCAGTTTCAGTCCGTAATGACCATCCTCAGATCTTCTCTACACCATGTTCTAAAGTGATGACGTATAAATCTAGTCAGCACAGCATCGTCACATAGATCTAAAATAAGATGTAGAATAGGCCACATAGTCCACACAGTCATTATTGCTACACAATTCTAAATGTCGAAGGACCTCCCAGGCAAGCTGTGGTTGAGAATGGAGTTAGACGTGGACAGAGCCAACCCCTCATGTTATTCAATCTGTACATGCAGCAAGCAGTAATCAAACCAAAGACAGATTTGCAAATTCAGGGGCAAGAAACAAGAACTCTGAATTTTGCCGAACACGTTGAAAGTCTGTCGCAGTGAATAAAGGAGTTAGAGGAGCAGTTGAATGGAATGGATTGTGTGTTGAAAAGAGCTAATGAGATGAATATCAAGAAAGGTAAAAGAAGAGTAATGGAGTGTAATTGAATTTTAAATCAGGCGATGACGGGGCAATCAGATTAGGAAATGAGATGCAAAAGGTGGACAAGTAGGTTTGCTATGTGGGCAGCAAAAGAACTGACGAGAGCAGAAGTAAGGAAGACGCAATGTAGACCGAGAGTAGCAAGTAATGCGATCATGTAAAGGGGAAAAATAATATATGTTAGGAAGTCTTTTGTGAAAGTATTTCTTTGGAGTGCAACGTTATATGCACGTGAAACGGGGACGGTAGACTGCAGAAAAGAAACTAGTGCTCGTTTTTGTAATGAGATGCTATAGAACAATGCTGAAGGTTACATGCATATATTGAGTGAGTAGTGAAAGGTTTATTAACGTAACTGCGGAAGTTACATGTTTATGAAACAATATAGCAAAAAAGGAGTAGGTTGATAGGTCTTAACGAACACCACTAAGGAAGTGAGGTGACTGAGGTCCGTGTCCCCAGCACGTTAAACCCTAAAGGGAAAACAAGCGAGGCTGTCACAAAAGGAATGCGGCGATTGGATGTGGATGGAGGCGCCCACAGCCATACAGAGCAGCCAGCGAGTGACCCCGGCCGTAACTCGTCCTGCGCGACGCGACACGACGCCTCACTTTCTCCCTGCGGACACACACACACACACACACACACACACACACACACACACACACACACACACACACACACTCGCGGCTGAAGCTCCTAGACCAGACCGGTCGGCAGCTCTCCGCTCGCCTGGCCGGCTAGACTGGCCACACCTCTTGCATCAGCTGACTGACACACACACACACACACACACACACACACACACACACACACACACACACACACAGAGAGAGAGAGAGAGAGAGAGAGAGAGACGCACATACAGAAGCGCGCGCCTTCCGGAGCGTCAGTCCAAGCTGCTGCATTTCCATCCAACACAGCTTTACGAAAATTGCATGTCGCAAACCGATTTTCGCCGACAAGGTCACATGTTAAGGTCTGAACGATTTTACTTACCCGTGCTGATACTGGCTTCCCACGATGTTACTTCTTTTTACTCTCGTACTTTGCTAAGCAGTGGTTCTGTTTCAGATTTAGTCATCACGCTGTCTGATTCTCTTGAGTTAAACAAAGGACGTTGATAACTTCTCGGTAAGGTCAATGTTTCTTCTACCACTTCCCAGGACAACCGACATTATTAAAATTAAATAGGAACCTGAGAACCTAAGCACGTTTCAAAGTTTATGTGTCACAGGAAATGTGACAGCTAGAACCCCATTTCCAGGATCAATACTACAGTGTTTACATGACCAACCACAAGCGATAACAGGGAATCTGTTTAAGAAATCCAGATTCGCGAATCCCATGTAAACGTAGTGGTAAACAGGCGATTCGCAAGCGACATCAACACTGCCTACCCTAAAGATGCTGGACCATTGAAATCTGTCTAGTATATCACAATCACTTTCTACATCTATAGTGTCCGCTCCTCAGCTGTTGCCGCTCATCCCATCGTCAACTGCGCGGTTTTACATTTCTGCTCGTTTAAACTAAGTTCCCAGTCTTTCAAACCACTTTGCAAACTCTCCGAACTTCGACTTGATATTTATACAGTTTTGTCTGGAAAATACATCACTACAGACAAATGTATCATCTGGGAAACGCTTGACGTTCCTGATAAGGTAACGAATATAGGAACCGATCGCTTGAAACGCTAATTACAATACTAATAGAAAATCATATTTCCCTCATTTCTGTGCCCATATTTTCCGTAGTTGCTTTATAATTATTGAAGGCATTTTAAATCCGTCTGTGCAGTTACAAGAATGTAGTTGCAAAGATAATATTATACCAGCGACAGCCGCTAACAACACTTTTGACTTTTGGTGCCAGTTTCGAATGTCACCAGTCATCATCAGGAACTTGTAGTTTTTTAATGACAGTATCCGCGTGGATACATATATGGCGTTGCACCCATTCACGACTGTGTTCACACAGGCATCGTAATGGAAAACCTTGTGCATCGAGGTGATTAATAATAAAACTGGTAGCAATAATAAAGAGATTTTCACAGCAGCTGCCGGAGGTGCAACACGATTCTCGATAAATATCTGCAAGCTGTGAGGCAGCAGCTACTGAAAATATTTCGAAATTGTTGACGCGTCCGTGTCTCCCCCACCCACGCTGTAATTGGCTTCATTCCGTTATCGGCGGCAGAGTGTACGAGCACCGAACGGAATTAACGACCACGCCGGACTGGGGAGTTAAGGACCGCTCCGGCGGGGACGCTAATGGCCACTTAGCCGCTGACGTACCGTCGCCGGCCCCCACCGCTTTGCATCTCCGACGCCTCACTCCATCTTTATGCTAATCCTAACTGGAACCGCGAGTAATCGAAAAGAATAGCCCGCGCCCAAGTTCGTTAACGCCATTAGTCCTCACAAACGTTGGCCGTCACGCGTGCTTTACAAGCCGTTACACTCACTCATATTCCTCTCGCGTCGTAGGTGGGGCCAATTGCTGCGGCACGCGATCGGTTTTGGCGGCCCGGAGGCAGCCCGGAAGTTGATGCGTGAATCAAACACCTTCCTCCCTAGGGCGGAAGCTCACTACATCGACTAGGGAGCTTTCCGGAGACTGAAGGAAGCGAATACCGCTTGGCAGTTCTTGAGAAGCAGAAGACTGGATAACACGGACCAGGTGGATGTCCAGCTCCTCGACCGCCGGGACACGTTCCACGCCGTTTGCAGATTTCTTGGGTTTACAACAGAATTTTCATTTTCTGTGCACGGTGTTTAGTTAGCTTCCCTGGTTGTCTTCGCTACACATCTTACGAATGAAACTCAGTTGCAAACTAAAGAACTTACAATCAGTCAGTTTCGCTTTCTTCCTGTGGTCTTGAGTCCAAAAAATGGTTCTATGCGACTCTCCATGGTACTCTAGCCTGTGGAAGCCTCTTCGTCCTCAATATCCGTCTACAATTTCCAACTCCCCCCCACATTTCTCTCTATTACAAAACTTAATCCTTTTTGCTGTCTCAGGCTGCGTCCTAAGAACCGATTAGGGAACTGATGACCCTGTAGTTTGATCCCTTTCTATGCAAAACAACCAGCCGATTGCTTCTTTCAGTCGGGTTTCTCCGTAAAGCTCTTTATTTCCAGTTCCATCCAGTACCTCCTAATTAGTCACTCGATCTAATTTTTGTCTGGGAACCAAACTTCCTACCTTTCTACACCATCGTCTAGTGAACGAAATACAGCCGGCCGGTGTGGCCGTGCGGTTAAAGGTGCTTCAGTCTGGAACCACGTGACCGCTACGGTCGCAGGTTCGAATCCTGCCTCGGGCATGGATGTGTGTGATGTCCTTAGGTTAGTTAGGTTTAATTAGTTCTAAGTTCTAGGGGACTGATGACCACAGATGTTAAGTCCCATAGTGCTCAGAGCCATTTGTACCATTTTTTTGTCCACCAGCCAAACAATTGTTACTGTTTATGTTTTGTGTGAGGTTCAACATGTGAGGTGGCGCTCTTAACTCCATACCCTGAATCGCTGGCCGATGAGGAGGCGCGCCCTCTGTGCTCTTTCCGCGTCTACACTCCGCAGGCCGCCTTACACTGTGTGGTGGAGGGTACTTCTGACACTGCTATCAGAGAACGATCCGTGGGAAGAACGAGTGTCGGTGAGACTACGCGTGGCTTCCTACTACTCTGATTTTCTCGTCTAACGTGGTGCGGGACGGCGGTGGGAGAGAGTGACGCCTTGTTCGACTCCTCGTGGGAGGTCCTCATTCGGGATTTGAGCGGTCAACATCTCCGTGATGCACACCGCCTCTCGTGTAGCGCCTGCCATCGGAGACTGCCGAGCATGTGCGGAACGCTCTCGTGCTTGCTGAACGAAGCGCTTCTGTCCTGCAGGGAGAAACGGTCACGCACCGGACCGGCGCAAGGACGAACGTAAGCAACATAGACGTGCAGCTTAGCACAGGCAATCCCGCGGGCAAACAAACTCAGCTCTGTATGGCCACACGAAGATGCACCAGCCTGCACAACGGGCCGCCTGGCGCCAAGGCATCTGACTAACAGATATTCCGTAGACGGTGGCAGGATCTGGAGGCTTGCCCAGTCGAACAATACTTGCCGCCACTTCCCGAGCCAAACTGCTCACCATTCGCGAAGTGATTGGAACGCCACAGAACATCCCGCCAATGTTAAGGACGCTCCCTCCTCCTTCATCAATTGCTCTTGGGAAGGTACCCCTGCATATCACCAGGTGGATAAATCAGCGGACAATTACAGTTACGGCGGGATGTTCGCCCAATGTCTGTGTGCGAAACAGCACATAAGGTTCATCCACACGCATCTTAACGTTGTAACATCGTCGACCGTGTCTTCCGGATGAGGGTTTAAAAGCTGCACTTACAATTATAGTCGTAGCACACTTATAGAAAGAAGAGCTACAGTTCGTTTGTCATTTCACACAAATGTACAGTTTTACTCCGAAACTGATGAAATTTTGCACACTTTACTTTCAAGACAAGAGGAAGATCACTGTCTACATAAGGTTTCGTAATCTGACTTGAAATATGTACTTAATATATGAACGATGAGCAGTTACCAAACATGTCGAAAAGTAATTGACCAATTTAGGCTTACCTCAAAGTTCCTGGCCGATTTACTTCACATTTCTACATTCAGATGAAAGAATGAAAAACATAAATGAAAAATTAAATGGCTAACAAACAAAATATATTGTGATAAACCGTTATTCCTATTGCAAGACTAAGTTACAGGGCCAATATCCGTCTTGGAGATAGGACAACCAGACGTCACTACATAGTGCGAAAACTCCTGAATTTGACAGGAACATGATTGCTAACTGGTGTTTATTTATCAGTTGCCGTTGTTACACTTGCAACGGAAAGAGGCTGGCCGTTAAAAAACCTACTGCTGAACGCAATAAAAACTACCATCAGCACGGGGTATGCCGCAGGTGAAGACGCATTCGTTCGTCACGTTCCCTTGACGCCCAGTCATTCAAATAAGCCCTTCGACAAGAGACTGCAGTTTCCCATACGCCTTGGATTCGCTATGAGTATCAACAAGGCACAGCACCAACCACTTTGTGTGGCAGACATAAACATCCCAGGCAGTGGATGTGTTGTGTGTATGACTCCTGGTAACAAGTGCGTCTGTCATCCAGCAGTCACGGGCAAACTTAGCTCAGATGAACTTTCCACGTACTGAAATAAGCCAAACTTTATTCGCAGTTCAACTCGTAAGTTCATGTACCATGAATATGGCTGGAAAAGCAGTCACTGCCCACCGATAGACAGAGCCACGTGTGACAGTAACTCATACTAGCTGACGGTAAAGTTAGACGTCAAGAGATCAGACGCCGCACTACTGCGTTCCCCAGGCAGCTAGGAGAAAATAAGGGAGTGACAGCAGTTTGGCGTGCCTCCATCCTAGAAATGGCACTTGACCTTAACATTCGTCGTCAACAGATGGTGACATGTCTATGGCAGCTTTCTTATCTCTCTCTCTCTCTCTCTCTCTCTCTCTCTCTCTCTCTACCCTTTTCTGAGACATGCTACTGTGTGCTACGAACAAATGTCACACGTGAGTTAAGATGCCACTTGTTGCTGTGTATAGTTCTTTTGTGCCTCACTAACGTGTTAGCAACATATTCATGTCGGTATTAGTTCTTATAACCTTTCCCGACTTCTCTGTCGTTTTCTGTTTTCTTCCCAATTCCCGTAAACAGCGCGGTAGCCTTGCTGCTTCGCGTCGCTGCGCTTCTTTAACCGGCGTACCGTTCCGGCTGTTGCAGGTGCTATACGTCCTCGCGGTGTCACTAGCGGTGCTGGTGGCAGCCGCAGAGGAGAAGGCGTCGTCGTCGTCGGAGGAGGAGCGGAAGGACGCCAAGGCGCAGCCGGTGAAGCGCGGCCTCCTCGGGCTGGGCTACGGCCTCGGCGGCTACGGCTCGCAGGTGGCCGACGCCCTCGTCCTGGGCGGACAGTCGCTACCCGCCTTCGGGGGCGGCCTCGGCGGCGGCTTCGGGGGCGGCGCCATCGGCGGCGGTCTGATCGGGGGCGGCTACGGGGGCGGCTACGGGGGCGGCTACGGCGGCGGCGGCGGCGGCGGCGGCGGCGGCGGCTACGCCCGCTACGGCGAGCACGTCAAGACCGTGGTGAAGGTGCCGGTGCCCGTCGACCGGCCGTACCCTGTCCACGTGAAAGTCCCCGTACCTCAGCCCTACCCCGTGGAGAAGCGCGTCGAAGTGCCCGTGCCGCACCCGGTGCCCGTGCACGTCAAGGTGCCCTACCCGGTGGAGAAGCGCGTCGAGGTCCGAGTGCCCTACCCGGTGCAGGTGCCCGTCGACAGGCCCTACCCCGTCCACGTCAAAGTACCAGTGCCGCAGCCCTACCCCGTCGAAGTCAAGGTCCCCGTCCCCCAGCCCTACCCTGTGGAGAAGCGCGTCGAAGTGCCAGTCCCAGTTGAAGTCAAGGTTCCCGTACACGTTCCGGTCGACAGACCCTACCCCGTCCACGTGAAAGTCCCCGTACCTCAGCCCTACCCCGTTCACGTCAAGGTCCCAGTGCCGCAGCCGTACCCAGTGGAGAAGAGAGTCGAAGTCCCGGTGCCGCAGCCGTACCCTGTAGAAGTCAAGGTGCCCGTCGACCGTCCTTACCCGGTTCACGTTCCGGTGGAGAAGCGCGTAGAGGTACCTGTCCCTGTCCACATCAAGGTCCCAGTCCCACAGCCCTACCCAGTCGAAGTCAAGGTACCCGTAGACAGACCCTACCCAGTTCACGTCAAAGTACCAGTACCTCAGCCCTACCCCGTCGAGAAGCCGGTACCCGTCCCAGTACCTCAACCCTACCCCGTCCACGTCAAAGTACCGGTTCCTCAGCCGTACCCAGTGGAGAAGCGTGTCGAAGTACCTGTCGACAGGCCGTACCCCGTCCACGTGAAGGTGCCCGTGCCTCAGCCGTACCCTGTCGAAGTGAAGGTGCCGGTACCGCAGCCCTACCCAGTGGAGAAGCGCGTCGAGGTTCCCGTACCGCACCCCGTCCCCGTGCACGTCCCCGTCGACAGGCCGGTCCCAGTGCCACAGCCCTACCCGGTCCACGTCAAGGTTCCGGTCGACCGCCCAGTTCCCGTGCCACAGCCCTACCCCGTTCACGTCAAGGTTCCCGTCGACAGGCCCTACCCGGTGCCCGTGAAGGTGCCCGTCCCGCAACCGTACCCGGTGGAGAAGCGCGTCGAAGTTCCGGTTAAGGTGCCGGTGCCTCAGCCGTACCCCGTCGAAGTCAAAGTACCTGTCGACAGGCCTTATCCCGTAGAAGTCAAGGTGCCGTACCCGGTGGAGAAGCGCGTCGAGGTGCCAGTTCAAGTGCCGGTCCCACAGCCGTACCCAGTCGAAAAGAGGGTCGAAGTTCCGGTGAAGGTGCCCGTGCCTCAGCCGTACCCAGTCGAAGTGAAGGTCCCCGTGCAGGTGCCCGTGCCGCAGCCCTACCCCGTCCACGTCAAGGTCCCCGTGGACCGTCCCGTCCCCGTGCCCCACCCGTACCCCGTCAAGGTGCCCGTCGACCGCCCCTATCCCGTCAAAGTGCCCTTCCCCGTGCCAGTACACCAGCCTCACCCTAGCTACGGATACGGGGTGAACGCCGGCTGGAAGAAGTAAGCATCGGCAGCTAGGCGCAGCTAACCGGGGCAGATATCTGGACACAAACAGTGCGACACTGGAGCGCCACCTTCGTACGAAGGGACGTCCGAAGACCACCGGGGACACGCCGACCAGAAGAGCTGCCACTCCGCTGTCTGCAGTCCTGGAAGACGACAGCAGAACGCAGCGTTCGCCTAGAAAAAAAGCACGGAAGAGCTCCACAGCCACACCACCCTCTGGCTGACGCTTCTAGTGTTGCCCACCACACCCTCGAGCGTTGCTGTCTGACATGGAAGCCCCTGGACAACACAGGTTCTTCCGCGTCTTCCAGGAGGCGGCAGAGCGGTGCCGGCCGCTCGGGACCCCGCCCCTTCCCGTCCTCCAGTGTGGACGGGCGCAGCTTCAGCGTCGCGCGGTAGTCTTCTTCGCCCTGAAGACTGCGGCGCTCCGGCGCGCCGAAACGTTGTACAGCACATCTCATCCCTCACGTCCTCCTCGTCGCCGACGACACCCCTCATGGATGCGCCTTCTCCTTTTTTTACTTCTGTTTTCGGTTTATTTGTAAGTATGTATAGCCATTGCATCGTAACAGCCATCACTTCCATATGTGTGTGTTTTATACGTGTCTTTCGCGTCATGTCTCATTTTTCCTTTTTTATACTGAAATATAGTGAAGTCATTTTTGTAAAAGTAAACTCTGGTGTTAAATTGATTTTACCAATTGCTACACTTCCTAACATTCCTTTATAATCCTGTCCAAGAGCATAGAAGTGCATAGCACATGTATTCAACAGAGTATGCAGAATCATTTGCTGTTTATCAAATACCTCTTAAGAAATATGGTACTGTGACAAAGCTGGAGCTGATGTCGTTGTTACCATGCACACTTAATCTAACATAAATGTCACGGGAGTTAAGCATTGTGGTATGCCAGCATCATAATGTTCTATGTCTTTACCACTACCACTACCACCACCACCACCACCACCACCACCACCACCACCACCACAATCATAAACTTCAAGGAAGGTACCATGAAACCATAAATTCTCTTTGTGTCATACTCATCTGCCATCTTAGCGAAGCATTTTGCTGTGGGTATAGGTATGAAATTTTGCATGGGCCATAGGTCAGTTCAAGGTTGTAGCGGCAGAAAACCTAAATATTAAATCCATTTCTACTTTGTCTTGCTTCTTGCTAGACGTACTACTGCAAACATCAATACCACAGCTTGGTCTCACGGAGAACTATTGTCGGTAGAAAAACGCCTTAGTTCAAAAAAAAAAAAAAAATCAAGATATGGTGGCCTTTACTTTGCGAGCCCCTCATTGCCATTCGCCTGGGCTACAGTGGATCATCAATATAGAAAAAGGAGTCTGGTGTGGAAACGTTAGGTGCTCTAACCTGTATATGCGTAAACACACTGCGGAATTCGATATATAAATTGTGCTTTGCAAATCGTGAGTCTCCAGCAGTAACATTAACTTTGCAAAAAAAAAAAAAAAAAAAAAAAAAAAAAAAAAAAAAAAAAGAAGGATCTAGTTAATATAACTTCCAACACGTATTGGGCGATCTAGTTAATATAACTTCCAACACGTATTGGGCGATCTAGTTAATATAACTTCCAACACGTATTGGGCGCTCTAGTCACAATGACCATATACTTCATAAACTTAAAATGTCAGAGAAAAGCTAGCAGGAATCGCGCTGGTAAAACCGAACGCCAGTTCCTAATCAGCACCGAAATCGGTACGCTATGCTGAACTCCACAAGTATCACACTATCTCGTAAATTCTAATACCTGAGCGTCAGATATCGACTATACCCTGACGCATAAAGGCACAAACTGCGCCGGTCATAAATGCAGCAGCTGTCTCAACCTTACACTATTATGAACATACACGATTACAAACATACAGCGAATAGAATGGGAATACAACAGATAATAATGTATGGCACAAGCTTAACATTCCTGGCCATCTGAAAGCGGTATGTACTTGAAAATGGTTACAACAGTAATAACTATATATTCGTTAGCTAGCTGACTTACATGTCCTGTCAGATAAGCACATTCATTCTGCAGCATCAGGAAAGACAGTAGCTAACTGAACAGCGAAACTGCCGTCTTAGGTTTATCCCATATTTTTCCTCTGAATATTTACTGCGGCAGGATTTGTAGCATAGTACTGGTTGACATCATAATGCACATTTTCAGTGGAGCTACTGGAAAATGGTTCCATATTTTGGACAATCGACAGCTCGTAATGTCCCTCTCTGCCTCTTTTTTTTTTTTTTTTTAGAACTGGGAACTGTGGGCTTTGTGTCTTAAGCTAATGTTTACTGCTGGACGAAGACAGGGTATGCAGTGGACCAGATTCTTACTTGATTTCGTAACTGCTCTTGCACTGTCTTGGAGTAGTACGACGAGCCTGCAGCTTGCACATCATTCCCAGCATTTAGCTGTGAAAGAGTGAGCAACAAACTGTCCCGACGACCCGCCCTCACAGTCTTACTTCCGCCAGTACCTCATCTACTACCATCCAGACTTCAGAGAAGTTCCCCTGTATGCCTTGCGGGAGTGGGACTCCTGGAAGAACAGATACTGCGGAGAAGACACTCAGCCACAACCTGAGGGAATGTCTCCGGAATAAAGCTTTCACAATACGCAAGAGTGTACGCTGGTCTGAAACTACCTGGTAGGTCACATCCCTGTTTTCTTGTTACGGATTTTTATTTTCTGAGCTATCATGTGGTACACGAAAGTTTTCCGCAATTGCGTTTCTGCTAGGTGAGCTCTTTGTCAGTCATGAAATCTAGACATTGCCCTACGTCTAACACCACAGTAGCTCCTGAGTGTTTGATTTGTATTTATTTTAATCGTTTTTACGGTGAACAGATGTCGACCATGTTGATTAGCGGATGTGCTTCCCGTATTGCGCAAATACAAACAGAACAACCTGATAATAATGTACGAGGATTGCCCAGAAAGTAATGCACCGCATTTTCCTTCTCAGGCGAAAACAATTCTAGGAATGCGAAACGTTACGCATGTATTATATGAAGTCCCCTGAGTGAGCGCGGCAAGTTTCCGTCACTTCCGACAGATAGAGTAGCCGCAGGACATTTTCAAAATGGCGTTTGTGGGTGATGTACGTTAGAAGCAATGTGCCGTCATCGAATTTCTCGCTGCAGGGGAATAAACTGTGGGGAATATTCAGAAACGCTTGTGCAAAGTCTACGGAGCATCTGATGTCGACAGCAGTTCAGTTGTCGCTGGGCACGGAGGGTGACGTCATCAGAAGGCGGTTCTTTTATTTGGTGCCACTAAAAGATGTCACTCGTGGAAGACATTTTGAGGACGATGAGGAGGTGATTCACGCTGTAAATCGCTGGCTCCGCCACCGAGGCAAGGATTGCTACCGACGGGGAATACACGCCCTCGTTTCGCGCTGGAGGAAGGCCTTAGAACAGGATGGAGATCACGTCGAAAATAGGGTGTGTAGATAAAACACCAATGTTCCGTGTGTGTAAGCCTCACTATGTTAAATAAAGAATTGTTGAAGAAACAAAGTGCGGTGCATCACTTTGTGGGCAAGCCTCTCAGAAACGGTAAGATGTGGCCTCTGAAGCTCAGGTCGTTCACGCGGTTTAGATGTAAGAGCTGTCTGGAAACGGATTTCTGGGGGACGCAGTAGCACGACGCCTGATCTCTTGACGCCTAACATTACCGTCAGCCAGTACGACTTACTGTCACACGTGGCTCTGTCTTTCTGAGGTCAGAGACTGCTTTTCCAGCCCTGCGTGCAGTACACGCACTTTACGACCTGAACTGCGAATCAAGGTGTAGAAAGTTCATCTGATGTAAGTTTGGCTGGAAAAGTTGTCCGTGTCTACTGGATGACAGGGACACGTGGTACCAGAAGTCGTACAAACAACACATCCATTCCTTATTAAGGGAGTACGTTCATCAAATTGACTGACAGCGTCAATTTTTCCACTTTATTTTTAATTTATTAGCACAACTCATGCATAATAAGTTGCCAAAGTTTCAATGATGTAATTGCATACTAAGTTCCTGCAAAATAATTAAGTTTGTTACGCAACCTTCCCGCCACAGTTTTTGAAGCAACACTTCAATACTGACTTGATGAACGACGATTCCACGACCTAAACTTGTACGGGATAAAACTGGAAGCTGCAATATCTACTCTTTGGTATTACAGATCGCATGAGACTCTGCTTCGTATCTTAGAAACAATAAGAAACCAGCTGATTTGTTTGTGAAGTAGTAATTCTTGTGTTGCCTTGTGCTTCCGACGGAGGTTTACGCAAATGTTCGCTTCTTTCATCACACAAGACTGCCACTGTCGCAAAGACTTATATGAAGTGCAGTATGAGCTCCATATTTCCACATGCTGTCTAGACATGAAGATCCCATTCATCATTTGTGCCACACTAGCTGAGCTTCATATCGATAGGATCGGAGGGATGACAGTCCCAACACTCATAAAGATAGGCTTCCAAATTATATCGTGGATACTGTCGGACCCAGTTAGAGGTTTCTGGCATATCCTGAACTACTAAAAAAGTATATATGAAGATAGTAACTGTTCTCGAAAGAACAGATACCATTGACGACCGTGCAGCTTCTCTCACGGGAAGCGTGCACGGGATAAGTCCCTGCAGTCGCGCTATTCATCTGTGTCCTCGGTGGCTCAGATGGATAGAGCGTCTGCCATGTAAGCAAGGGATCCCGGGTTCGAGTCCCAGTCGGAACACACATTTTCAGCTGTCCCCATCGAGGTATATCAACAACACCTTTCGGCAGCTGAGGGTTTCAATTAATTATCATTTATACTAAAAACGTGACTCCATGGCAAAACTCAGGATGCAGATGACTCTGAATTCACTCTTATTGAAATGATGTCCTAAAAACCACAGTTTCGTTTGCTGCAGTTGTAATACTTGCAACCGATTGGAGTTCTTGTATTTAATGGTGGGAACCTAGGGAGGATGAAGGCTGAACTGGCTTTGAGATGGGAAATTTCACTCAAGACATCTTGAGGAAAATTTATTTACAGTGCCTCTCTGCAACTTAAAAGTCACTTGAACACATGGTAAAGGAAAGAAGGCGAAAAACCAGAAACCAGAAGAGAAGCCCTGAAAGGAAGGAGGACCATGACTACAAATCTGGAGCCTTCTGATGAGACGACATAAGGAGAAATGCTGTTGAATTTTAAATTGCATTTCCTCAGAACTATGTTTTTTTAAAGTTTATGTACCTCTTTTTCAGCATCTATGAAGGCTAGAACCATGCAATTTTGAGTACTTAATTCTATAAACCCAATAAATGTCGTCTCAAGAGTACGTTTTGAAATTATGAGTGTCATCCGAAAAGTGCTTGGAATTTTGCGTAAATTTTATATTATACAAACAGAATTACAATTGAAATTTTTTAAAATTCTCCTATTCGATATATTGAAAAAACCTCATTGCAGATGTTTACTACATGCAAAGAGACCAGTGAGAGAAAGTTTTGTAGAAATATCTCTTTAACCGTATCTGAGAAAAAGGTACACACATTTTTGAAAATAAAATTTTTAAAGTCCATATAAGTGTTAAATATAAGCAATGCAAAGAATTTAAAAATAATTGTGTTAATTTCACTTAAAGAATGGAACAAAATTTCATTGCTGTATCTTCAAAATAGTGGATTTGCTGCATCTTTTAAATTGTGTTCATTTTTTATGAACATCCTCCCCCAGCTGATGTACATACATCTGAGGACTGTGGTATAAACTTCCAAAACGCGTTGTGTGGACTAGAATCAAGGTGACTCGTGAATGTAATTTCTTGAAACTTTCTGGCAGATTAAAACTGCGTGCTGGACGGAGACTCGAACTCGGAATCTTTGCCTTTCGTGGGCCAATCTTCTACCGACTGAGCTACCCAAGCAGGACCCGCGAACCCTCACCGGAATGTCCTTTCATTCAGAAGGGCTTGTCTTGTTAAGTTTCGCAGGAGAGCTTCTGAGAAGTTTGGAAGGTAAGAGCTGAGGTACCGGCGGAAGTAAAACAGCGAGGACGGGTCGTAAGTCGTGCCGAGGCAACTCAGTCGGCAGAGGATTTGCCCGGCAAAGGTCCCGAGTTCGAGACTCGGTCCAGGAAGTTTCATATTAGCGCACACACCGCTGCGGAGCGAAAATTTCTTTCTTATAGTAATATCTTGCTTTTACTGGGAACCACGGCAGTCGGGGTCAACACTTAAGTAAAGTGTTCGCACTTAAAAACAGTAGGCTTTCTCAGCCGGTGCTACGCTTCACAAAAGTAAGAAAGCGTTGGCACTGCGGGCTTCTTGTCTTTGTACGTCTTCATTACGCTTCGTACGTCAATACACACTACTATAGTAGTAGACCGCGTTGCCTAAAATCTATTTAGACCGTCGTGGAAAGTGCTCTATTCGGAGTAAGTGAGACGCAAACCTTTCGTTCAGGTTATCCAGTAGAAGAGTTTGCCTGCAGCCTGACACATTCTCCGCTGCAGTGGTACAATGCCGGGCCCCCTCCAGCTGACAAGCCTAACGAGTGTGAAGGAGCAGTCAACAAGAAACCTGACCCTCACATTCGATAGCCACGCCTGGGCAGGTTTGGCGCAAAAAATGTAATTTATATGAATCGTTTTCAAGCTTGCAATGTCCGTCGACGTTTTTCCAAGCCAAATGTGCAACACATGTCTCACGTGCGCAACACTGGTTCACCAGCGGCAATAATACCGGCCTGAGCTGGACTTCCGGCAGAAGAGCAGATCGTGGGGATTTCGAACCCTGGAAGCCAGGAAAGTTTCTAGCTAAGCTGGCTTGGATTTAAATGGAGACAAAGCATATAACTTTAAACTAATCTCTCTCTCTCTCTCTCTCTCTCTCTCTCTCTCTCTCTCTCTGTGTGTGTGTGTGTGTGTGAGAGAGAGAGAGAGAGAGAGAGAGAGAGAGAGAGAGAGAGAGAGAGAGAGAGAGAGAGACCATGCTTCTGAAAGTCTGCAACAATTTCAACCGGGAAACAGTCTAAAAAGCTTGTAAGGGTTTTGCAGAGGAGGTTGTGTTGAGAAATAATTGTTAAGAAAAAAAGTTCGATACTTTCGCTGTTTCCGAGTTGATTAGCACTCAAGTTAGCCAGTCAGTCCGTTGTACAACCAATTTCAAGCAGCCCGCCAGAAACGGTATCGCCATACGTGTCCTTGATCTAGTTTCCTAAAACTGAACAAGATACGAAAATTGTACACGGGATAGTAGTAAGGATCGAACCCGAGCCAAAGGCTGAACGGCCTCGTGCGCTATTATCATCTACGCTATGAGAGCCAATTGACACTAATTGTGTCTGTCGAGCCGCCTGAATTGGCTAATTCAATGGTAATTAATTCGCAAAAGGTGCAACGTATCGAATTTCTTCGTAACAACTGTTTCTTAGTACAACTTACGCTGCAACATCTTTTCAATCATTTCAAACCGTTTCTCACCATACTATCTACGGCTTACTATACGGAAAAATATACTGCTGTGCTAACGGAGCCCTACCAACTTTAGGGATAGAGTTTGGTTGTGAACGGGGTGACATTTATAAATGATAGTGAACAAAGTACATTATGATCTTAACAGTTTTAGAATACGGTAGAGAAGGCCGGCCGGAGTGGCCGGGAGGTTCTAGGCGCTAAAGTCTGGAACTGCGCGATCACTATGGTCGCAGGTTCGAATCCTGCCTCGGGCATGGATGTGTGTGATGTTCTTAGGTTAGTTATGTTTAAGTAGTTCTAAGTTCTAGGGGACTGATGACCTCACCAGTTAGGTCCTGTAGTGCTCAGAGCCATTTGAGCAACTGGAATCACTCAACAGAGGAAAGTCCACTGGACCTGACGGGATACCAATTCGATTCTACACAGAGTACGCGAAAGAACTTGCCCCCCTTCTAACAGCCGTGTACCGCAAGTCTCTAGAGGAACGGAGGGTTCCAAATGATTGGAAAAGAGCACAGGTAGTCCCAGTCTTCAAGAAGGGTCGTCGAGCAGATGCGCAAAACTATAGACCTATATCTCTGACGTCGATCTGTTGTAGAATTTTAGAACATGTTTTTTGCTCGCGTATCATGTCGTTTTTGGAAACCCAGAATCTACTATGTAGGAATCAACATGGATTCCGGAAACAGCGATCGTGTGAGACCCAACTCGCTTTATTTGTTCATGAGACCCAGAAAATATTAGATACAGGTTCCCAGGTAGATGCTATTTTTCTTGACTTCCGGAAGGCGTTCGATACAGTTCCGCACTGTCGCCTGATAAACAAAGTAAGAGCCTACAGAATATCAGACCAGCTGTGTGGCTGGATTGAAGAGTTTTTAGCAAACAGAACACAGCATGTTGTTATCAATGGAGAGACGTCTACAGACGTTAAAGTAACCTCTGGCGTGCCACAGGGGAGTGTTATGGGACCATTGCTTTTCACAATATATATAAATGACCTAGTAGATAGTGTCGGAAGTTCCACGCGGCTTTTCGCGGATGATGCTGTAGTATACAGAGAAGTTGCAGCATTAGAAAATTGTAGCGAAATGCAGGAAGATCTGCAGCGGATAGGCACTTGGTGCAGGGAATGGCAACTGTCCCTTAACATAGACAAATGTAATGTATTGCGAATACATAGAAAGAAGGATCCTTTATTGTATGATTATATGATAGCGGAACAAACACTGGTAGCAGTTACTTCTGTAAAATATCTGGGAGTATGCGTGCGGAACGATTTGAAGTGGAATGATCATATAAAATTAATTGTTGGCAAGGCGGGTACCAGGTTGAGATTCATTGGGAGAGTGCTTAGAAAATGTAGTCCATCAACAAAGGAGGTGGCTTACAAAACACTCGTTCGACCTATACTTGAGTATTGCTCATCAGTGTGGGATCCGTACCAGATCGGGTTGACGGAGGAGATAGAGAAGATCCAAAGAAGAGCGGCGCGTTTCGTTACAGGGTTATTTGGTAACCGTGATAGCGTTACGGAGATGTTTAATAAACTCAAGTGGCAGACTCTGCAAGAGAGGCGCTCTGCATCGCGGTGTAGCTTGCTCGCCAGGTTTCGAGAGGGTGCGTTTCTGGATGAGGTATCGAGTATATTGCTTCCCCCTACTTATACCTCCCGAGGAGATCACGAATGTAAAATTAGAGAGATTAGAGCGCGCACGGAGGCCTTCAGACAGTCGTTCTTCCCGCGAACCATACGCGACTGGAACAGGAAAGGGAGGTAATGACAGTGGCACGTAAAGTGCCCTCCGCCACACACCGTTGGGTGGCTTGCGGAGTATGAATGTAGATGTAGATATAGAACACTATAGAGAGCTAGTGACAGCAGTTATGACACTTAATCCTATCATAGTTTAAATTTATTTTGCATATATTTGAAAAATTATAGGTCAAAAAATTTTCGTTTGTAATAAATAATACACTTTTACTGTCAAGAAAATTTTAAGGTGACTGATTTTGAAAATAGGTGAAGTGGGACACATGTATCCCAGAACGTAGCTAGATCCATATTTTCTTGTAAACGTAAGATTTTCAGAATTGATGGAAAATATGGAAAAAAGTTTGACAGAACAGTATCAAAGCATTTATCCTCCAGACAATGAAAAACATGAAATATCGTACGCAATTTCTCCTTGATGATCGCTTTGACATATCATAAACCAACGTTTTGTACGTCCTATGAAGTTCTCTGGGCCTTATACGTGCCACTATACAGGGTGTTACAAAAAGGTACGGCCAAACTTTCAGGAAACATTCCTCACACACAAAGAAAGAAAATATGTTACGTGGACATGTGTCTCGAAACGCTTACTTTCCATGTTAGAGCTCATTTTATTACTTCTCCTCTAATCGCATTAATCATGGAATGGAAACACACAGCAACAGAACGTACCAGCATGACTTCAAACACTTTGTTGCAGCAAATGTTCAAAATGTCCTCCGTTAGCGAGGATACATGCATCCACCCTCCGTCGCATGGAATCCCTGATGCGCTGATGCAGCCCTGGAGAATGGCGTATTGTATCACAGCCGTCCACAATACGAGCACGAAGATTCTCTACATTTGTTACCGGGGTTGCGTAGACAAGAGCTTTCGAATGCCCCCATAAATGAAAGTCAAGAGGGTTGAAGTCAGGAGAGCGTGGAGGCCATGGAATTGGTCCGCCTCTACCAATCCATCGGTCACCGAATCTGTTGTTGAGAAGCGTACGAACACTTCGACTGAAATGTGCAGGAGCTCCATCGTGCATGAACCACATGTTGTATCGTACTTGTAAAGGCACATGTTCTAGCAGCACAGGTAGAGTATCCCGTATGAAATCATGGCGGTGAATCGAGGAAGTACAGTACATACTGACGAAACTAAAATGAGCTCTAACATGGAAATTAAGCGTTTCCGGACACATGTCCATATAACATCTGTTCTTTATTTGTGTGAGGAATGTTTCCTGAAAGTTTGGCCGTACCTTTTTGTAACACCCTGTATGTGTCACTATATACAAAATAGGTACATACCAGCAGAACTGCTGACGTGTGTAGTCATGTTTCAAATGTCTATGATGTATAAGAAAACACCATTAGGTACTTCAGGCATTCTTGGAATGGGGAAGATGGTGATTAGGTCTGATTTTCATGAAACCAAGCACAGTGCTACATATAAATACACGCCGCCTCATTTGCTCGCTCACAGCCTTCTATACATTCGCCCCGTGATTCGTAGCACTTTTCTCCAAATTCGGAAAGGTTCTCGCAAATTGCTAGCACTAGACAGATACGAGATATAGACGCCCCAACGCTCAAAACTTCGTATTACTTTAGTGTGACATATGTATCCCAAGGACCATGAAAATGTTAACCTCTATGAATGGATGGGGGTCAGAATAGACAAAGGGGCAACTACAGCACAGCTCCAGGAGTCCAGGAGCAACTGCCACGAAATTTTGTACATTGCAATATAAGTTTGAGATAAATAAGTAGCAGGAATTCAAAATAAACACTTAGTGGCGAATAAATGAACAGGGAACAAGGGGGTGTGGTAGACGCGATAAGTCACATTAAATTATTGTTTAAAATTATCTTACAACGAAATCTAAATTTGTGACTGAGGAATTCCCCACACAGTTACAAACACTAAGTCAATGTCATTTAAATAAATATGGGTCATGATACACACAATGTAGAAGATAGGCATGTGGCGGGAAACGAGATGACAAGCTCGGATTACGGAGTCGCAGTTTAGAACATACTGAAAATTCGTGTACAATAAATAATACGAAAGCAATTGGATCAGTAAGATAAGGGAGACAGTGTGGTAAGCGTAGAACAACGGTGTAGGGTAACGGCAGAATCTGAAGTACTTGGCTCGGTTTATTTTAATCATTCAGTATTAAGGGAGGAAGCTTGGTCTCACAAGGAACCCCTTCAGTGCGAGGTCGCGAAAGGTTAATGAAATTTACGGCAAGACGCAGTCAACACCTTCGCTGCGCAGTGCCGATGGTACTGTTACCGACGACTGTGCCGCTACAGCGGAGTTATTTAACGCAGTTTTCCGAAATTCCTTCACCAGGGAATATTCCAGAATTTGAAACACGAACAGCTGCTAGCATGAGTTTCTTAGAAGTAGATACCTTAGGGGTTGCGAAGCAACTCAAATCGCTTGATACGGGCAAGTCTTCAGGTCCAGATTGTATACCGATTAGATTCCTTTCAGATTACGCTGATACAATAGCTCCCTACTTAGCAATCATATACAAACGCTCGCTCACCGATAGATCTGTACCTGCAGATTGGAAAATTCCGCAGGTCGCACCAGAAACACCCTTCTTATAGTAGGAGTAATCCATCGAACTACAGACCTATATCATTGACGTCGGTTTGCAGTAGGGTTTTGGAGCATATACTGCATTCAAACATTATGAATCATCTCGAAGGGAACGATCTATTGATACGTAATCAGCATGGTTTCAGAAAACATCGTTCTTGTGCAACGCAGCTAGCTCTTT
Source organism: Schistocerca nitens (assembly GCF_023898315.1). Taxonomy (NCBI): domain Eukaryota; kingdom Metazoa; phylum Arthropoda; class Insecta; order Orthoptera; family Acrididae; genus Schistocerca; species Schistocerca nitens. Next base: position 7,775,625 of record NC_064625.1, on the reverse strand, counting down.
ATTCGCACGAAGTAATGGCCGCTATCTACAGGGGATCTCAAGTTGATTCCGTATTTCTGGATTTCCGGAAAGCTTTTTGCACCGTTCCTCACAAGCGGCTTCTAATCAAGCTGCGGGCCTATGGGGGATCGTCTCAGTTGTGCGACTGGATTAGTGATTTCCTGTCAGGAAGGTCACAGTTCGTAGTAATAGACGGCATATCATCGAGTAAAACTGAAGTGATATCAGGTGTTCCCCAGGGAAGCGTCCTGGGACCTCTGCTGTTCCTGATCAATGTAAATGACCTGGGTGACAATCTGAGCAGTTCTGTTAGGTTGTTCGCAGATGATGCTGTAATTTACCATCTAGTAATGTCATCCGAAGACCAGTATCAGTTGCAAAGCGATTTAGAAAAGATTGTTGTATGGTGTGGCAGGTGGCAGTTGACGCTAAATAACGGAAAGTGCGAGGTGATCCACATGCGTTCCAAACGAAATCCGTTGGAATTCGATTACTCGATAAATAGTACAATTCTCAAGGCTGTCAATTCAACTAAGTACCTGGGTGTTAAAATTACGAACAACTTCAGTTGGAAAGACCACATAGATAATATTGTGGGGAAGGCGAGCCAAAGGTGACGTTTCATTGGCAGGACACTTAGAAGATGCAACAAGTCCACTAAAAAGACAGCATACACTACACTCGTTCGTCATCTATTAGAATATTGCTGCACTGTGTGGGATCCTTACCAGGTGGGATTGACGGAGGACATCGAAAGAGTGCAAAAAAGGGCAGCTCGTTTTGTATTATCACGTAATATGGGAGAGAGTGTGGCAGATATGACACGCGAGTTGGGATGGAAGTCATTAAAGCAAAGAAGTTTTTCGTCGCGGCGAGAACTATTTACGAAATTTCAGTCACCAACTTTCTCTTCCGAATGCGAAAATATTTTGATGAGCCCAGCCTACATAGGTAGAAATGATCATCAAAATAAAATAAGAGAAATCAGAGCTCGAACAGAAAGGTTTAGGTGTTTGTTTTTCCCGCGCGCTGTTCGGGAGTGGAATGATAGAGAGATAGTACGATTGTGGTTCGATGAACCCTCTGCCAAGCACTTAAATGTGAATTAGAGAGTAGTCATGTAAATGTAGATTCGACGCCCCCATATATTATCTACAACGCAGCCACAATACTCCCTGCTAATACCAACAGGGGTGTGACTGGAGGTATCCAATAGCGAGCACAGCCTTACGGAGGATAACTGAACTTCTCAGTCGACGAGTAACCCACGACAGTACCACACAGAAAGTAGTACGGACAAAATCAGAGCAATGGCAACCACAAACAAAGCAAATACTGCAATATATATACGATAAAAGTTGCCGCAGTTAACACTTCGTCAGAAAGGAACCCGAGAAATTTTGCAGAATGAGAAAGAAGTGGTAGATGAAATATTAGCGTTTCTGCAAGATGAGTCAATGGAATGTGAGGTGTCGTATACGCTCGACTGTGTGTACAATGTACATGAGGATCACAATGACGACGATACGTGCTTAACAAGCGAAACTGGTACTGCAACAGTTGTGGAGCCATGTAGTTCACCGTCCTTGTCGGACAGGGAGCCACAAATCATGTCTCCATTGAAACGTAGTACAGGACAACCGTTGTCCAACGAGCGGGTACAAAACACAGTTACGTACATGGAAGAGCATCGGCAGCATAGTAAAAAAATTCGAATTTCTAACACGCCCGCAGCAATATGACGGTGCTGAGAATAAGAAAAGCTAAGGACATAGAAGGGACGACAAAACGCACTTGTTACAAAAACAGGAGTCTGTGCGTTTCAAGGATGCTCGATACAATTTACAGGATGTCCGTGACAGTGACGTAGTACGTGATGCACATGAAATACCGTGAGCCACAGATTTGAGTGATTTCAAAGGAAGCAGTGGGTGATTCCGGAACTTCAAACTGTTCTACAGAATTGGAAGACGCAAGATAACGAAATTTCAAACAAAGCGTCAGCTGTACAATGCGCGGAAAACGGCCTGAAAATTCGTAGGTGAGAAAAAAACAAACTTATCCCATTGTTCAGTAAGGAATTTGTTTTCATCTCCGACCAGTCGGCATTTGGATAGGAAAAGCGTATGAAACGAACCCTGGAAATTAGGGGTACCGAGAGCGTTGTATCAGGATCAGCTGACATCAATTCATGGACTCATTCGTGTACAGAATGTTGATGTAGATGGTGAATTGGCTGAAACGTTATTTATTGTGCTGCGAGAAGTCGGAGGTGCTCTGTCCCCTACGATTCTTCCTCGTGGCCGTGATCTTGCTAGGACAGCAGCGTATATTTACGTCACAGCAATCAAGAGTGGAAAATAGACGGGAGAGAACTACAACTGTAGCGCGAGCACTGCTTTTGGCCAATAATTGGTCAAAATAACTTGCTTTTGCTTGAGTCTTTGTCTGTGTATAAAAATCTTACTCCTTTAGCGCAAACAATCCCTCCTGGTAAGTTGTGACGTTGAAATTCGTACCACCAGCTACCACTGGACAAATTCAGCTTCTGGATGTTTGTTTTTTCCGTGCTTACAAAGCATATTATCACACTATCTCCAGCTACGCCTTACAGGATAGCCAGTTTCACGCAAAGTCCCATGGCAGAGTGTTCCACATTCGGTTGCATGCCGTCACGTTCCTTCGGTTCTCATCACCCTGCTACACCAACATGATTAAGTAGGCATCGCTCAAGAGTGGATACCTAGCTGAACGTCCTGCAAAGTTCGTGGCTCCAAGTAGTTCGCCTCCGACCTGGACGGTGCGAATCTTTGCGATCACTGGGACGCGCCTTTTTTCATTCGGTGTTCATGGTGCAAGTTAACGGTTTTTCAATGCCGACGATGTCCATTTTCTGAAGTGTACATTCTACACACTGTTGACCTCTGTACCTCACGGACACTCGTTTTGTGTCTCCCTACTGATGCACATGGTGAGTCATTAGGAGCTTTTATTTTTCCTTTCATAACTCTTAACATTATCACCATATTTGTTCAACTTATTCATTGAAAAAAAAAGGCTTTGAAAAACTGAAAAGAATAACCAAAGGAATTAAATTAACGGGGAACGAATACACCGTATCCGTTTTGCACATGATATAGTAGTACTTGCTGACTCAGTAAAGGAAATAGAGTTTATGTTGCTAAAATTTGCCAAAAACCTAAGAGAAGGTAATCAAAAATTAAATAAGAAGAAAACAAAAAGTATGGTAGTAGGGAAGACAAAATAAAATGGTAAAGTTAATATTAAACTATAAGATGATGTTCTACAGCAGGTTGAGAACTTCCGTTATTTGGGGAGCACAATCACTGACGACAATAAATGTATCACAGATATAAAGAAAATAATAGCCTTGGCAAAGCAAACTTTCCAAAACAAAAGGAATTTACTAACAGACAATCATATAAGCCTAGAAAGTAGGAAAAGGTTTGTCAAAACTTTTGTCTGGGGTGTCTTAACATACGGATGTGAAGCGTGAACTCTGAGAAAGGCAGAGAAAAAGAGACTTAAAGCAATGGAAATGTGGATATGGAGAAGAATGACGAAAACAAGCTGGGTAGATAGAAAGAGTGATGAACAGGTCTTAAGAGAAGTGAATGAGAAAAGAACGCTGCTAAATTATGTAGGAAGAAGAAAATCAAAAATGATAGGGCACATAATGGGAAACAACCAGTTTATAAAGAATGTATTTGAACGAAAAGTTTTAGGGAAAAAACCAAGAGGCAAGCCAAGACCAACGTATTTTAATAACATCAGAGAACATATGGGGATAAAGTCGTATGAAGAATTGAAGAGGATGACAGTGTGTGTTTCGTAGCCACCTCGTCGTTAATCCGTCTAGGAACACGGCTTACACAGCGGAGTCTGACGCTGTCTTCACTCAGGCATCGCTTATAGATTCCTTCTGTTGACTCTACATTTAAATTATAACTGAACTGACACAACATAAGCGGTAACTATGTCTCCATTTCTTCAGTCACGTGGGCCGTCTCTAAAATTTTTTTTTACAAAAACATTGAATGAAAAACATTTTTGGTACAATTCTGGAAACATTTTCCCATGCTGAGATTGATTAAGGGAAAAAAAGCACACGTTCTTGTAGTGATGAAAATCGCTGGCAAACCATTTTTATGTTTGACACGAGGTGAAAAAACGTCGTTACACTACAGACCAGGTGACTAGGGGCAGCGCGACTTTAGTTCTATGTCTTTTCCGTCAAATAATCAAATCTTTGAAGTGCTTTGAGACAGCCGGTACTTTCAGGATGAAGATTGATGCGACTTTTTCGGCTATTTTTTCCTGATTTTATCGACGGCTTGTGGCAAACAAATTATTTTATAGCGTTCACCGATCCTCCGAAATCAATGGTCGCCACACGTTCAGCTTAAGAAAAGGAACAAGGAGTATTATGTTCCGGGCGCTTCGCGAACAAATCACTTTTGTTGATTTTGGTTCACTTTCGGAACACCCAAGCAGCTGATAGCCACTCAATTTCCGACTCCAACGAACATATCGAAGTTTGGTCTCCTCTTACGGTGATGTATACGGGTTTTTCATTTTATCGGTCGTATGTTTCGATCATTTCCTTTCACCACAAGACACGAGACTGTTTTTGAGCATCGGTTAAATTGTGCGGACTCGGAGGGGAAGAGATACTTAAGACTGCCGATGCAATATCGATGCACTGCAGTCTTCGTAATGCCCTGAGAATGCCTCTGATCTCTCAGTGGGTGATGTGTACATCCTGTGCAGTCACGTTGTGGATAGCATCGAAGTCCGGGAAAATAAGCAATTTTGTTAGAGATGACTCACTGCTGACGGAGTACGACCGTCACGAAATTCTGCAGACCAATATTAAAAACACTATTTCCTAAAAGGTTTATGTTTACCAAAGTGGAACTAACCGATTTGGTTTGGTTTTTACTAAATTCGTAAAGAAAGTCGTAGAAGGAAAAGCTTCGCGTGAATTAAGCGTTTTTTCCGGAACACTGTTTCTTTGAACGGTCAGTGCAAGCAAACTGCAGGGTGGGCTGTAAGTCATTTGTCACTATCAACCCTTAGACTTTGTTTTGACGAGAGTCATGGTAGTCAGTTGTGAACTTAAATAAATCGTATGACACTAGCATTTTGAGGCTATGGTGTTTGCTGTTATGTGACAAAGAAGGAATAGGAAGGAAGTTAACCACAGAAACAAAATGTATTTGTTTTACATACTCGGTGTGAACATGACCGTAATTTCAGTGATGTTCATGATTTGTTTGTGGAACATTTTCCAATCATCGAACAGTCGTCTCCGCAATGTATTCGCAAATTAAATTTTAGATTTAAGAGTCCGGGTTGGTAGCGTAGCTTCTTCGTTCAGGCAGGCCAATATAATCTTAATGTTGTCATTTCACGCATGTTTTGAGTAGTCTCCGACTAAACCTGGGCGAATAGCGCCCAAGAAGTAAGCAATACCAAGAACAAGCTGATATTGAGGCCATATGTGCCTACTGTATTTGAAGGCCTGAATGAAGATGATGAAGACAAGCGTACGGAATTCTGCGAGACGTAATCAGTCGGACAAGAAGCCGAGTCCAAGATTTACAAAGCATACTTTGGGGCGACGACGCGGCTTTTGAGGTGATCGGCACACTGGACAGAGACAAGTGTGCCCTCTGGGACTGTACGAATCCCCATGTGGCATATATGAGCGTGTGGATAGCGGTTTCCAGTGGTCGACTAATCACGCTTTATCTCTTTTGGCAATTTTTAAAATTACCAACAGGTGAAGGAACAATCGATACGGCAACAAGACGGAGTTCAAAATCTTCAAACGTGTGTGAAATCTTAAAGGACTTAACTGCTAAGGTCATCAGTCCCTAAGCTTACACACTACTTAACCTACATTATCCTAAGGACAAACACACACACCCATGCCCGAGGGAGGACTCGAACCTCCGCCGGGATCAGCCGCTAAGTCCATGACTGCAGCGCCTTAGACCGCTCGGCTAATCCCGCGCGGCCAAGACGGAGTACGTCCGCATTATGGAGTTGTTGTAAGAGACTTTATGAATGAAAACTCTGATGAATTGCTTGGTAGATGGGCTATTATTGAAGGCCTTTACAAAATGGTTCAAATGGCTCTGAGCACTGTGGGACTCAACTGCCGTGGTCATAAGTCCCCAAGAACTTAGAACTACTTAAACCTAACTAACCTAAGGACATCACACACATCCATGCCCGAGGCAGGATTCGAACCTGCGACCGTAGCGGTCGTGCGGTTCCAGACTGTAGCGCCTTTAACCGCTCGGTCACTCCGGCCGGCAAGGCCTTTACAATCCCCATGTATCACACCTTGGACCTTACAGTTTCGGGTATACTTAAGAATGAGGTTTATTCCATCAAGACTCGTGATGTTGAGCATATGAAGGAACTAAACCACTCAAATTTGAAAACCTACAGTTCTGGAAGTTTTGCGACAAAGCTTGCAATTCTGTGTTGAAAAGATGCAATGTTTGCTTAGAACGGAACGGAAACTACTTTGAGCATCTTATGTAGATGCACTGGGTTCTACATGAATTACTATTTTGATAATAAATTTATGCTGTATTTTTATGTATTTATTGTACCATAACGCATTTTTGACAACTGCCTCTTGGCCCACCCTGTACTGTCAATTTCGTTCACCTGCTCTTTGACAGAATTACAATGTCGTCGGCAAACCTTAAAGTTTTTATTTCTTCTCCCTGAACTTTAATTCCTACTCCAAATTTTTCTTTTGTTTCCTTTACTGCTTACTCAGTGTATAGATTGAATAACATCGGGGATAGGCTACAACCCTGTCTCATTCTCTTCTCAATCACTGCCTCCCATTTATGCCCCTCTACTCTTATTATTGCCATCTGGTTACAGTACAAGCTGTAAATAGCCTTTCGCTCCCTGTGTTTTACTCCAGCTACCTTTAGAATATCAAAGATATTACTCCAGTCAACATAGTCAAAAGCTTTCTTTAAGTCTAGAAATGCTCTGAACGTACGCGTGCCTTTCCTTAACCTATCTTCTATGAGAAGTCGTAGGGTCAGTGATGCCTCACGCAAAATCCATACTGATCTTTCAAGGTCGGCTTCTACTAGTTTTTCCATTCTTCTGTGAAGAATTCACGTTAATATTTTGCAACCGTCACTTGAAAAAACACACAGAAAATGTGGTGGGGAAGACTAACCAAAGGCTGCGTTTCATTGGCAGCACACTTAGAAAATGTAACAGATCTACTGAGGAGACTGCCTACACTACGCTTGCCCGTCCTCTTTTAGAATACTGCGGCGCGGTGTGGGATGCTTACCAGATAAGGCTAACGGACTACATCGAAAATGTTCAAAGAAAGGCAGCGCGTTTTGTGCTATCGCGAAATATGGGAAAGAGTGTCACGACAATGATACAGGATTTGGGTTGGAAATTACGAGGGCTATCCACAAAGTACATTACGTTTTGGAATTAAAAATAAATAAAGTATTGGTAATTTTTTTATTATATACAGATGAAAGCCACACTTAAATACTGCTTTTCTACATAGTTGCCATTTAAATTAAGGCACTTATCCTATCGATGGACGAGCTTGGAAATTCCTTCGTCGTAAAATTCGGCCGCCTGCGCCTTCAAACACGTAATGACTGTCTTTTGGGGCAGAAAATGTGTGAGTTTTGTGGATTTCCTGGAAACAGGCACTACAATAAACTCTCAAAGGTATTGCCAAACTCTGCACAATCTCAGAAGAGCAATACAAAACAAGCGCAGGGGAAAGTTGGGCTCAAAGATCTTGCTGATTCACGACAACGCCCGGACCCACACGGCAAATGCCACTCGTGAAGTTTTCGAATCTTTTAAATGGGAGTTGTTTCCTCATTCGCCGTACAGTCCCGACCTGGCACCGAGCGACTTCCACTTATTCCCAGCAATGAAGAAGTGGTTGGCTATGCAGCGTTTTGATGACGACGCACAGCTTCAAGAAGAGGTAACCACGTGGTTGAAGGCGCAGGCGGCCGAATTTTACGACGAAGGAATTTCCAAGCTCGTGCATCGCTACGGTAAGTGCCTTAATTTAAATGGCAACTATGTAGAAAGGAAGTATTTAAGTGTGGCTTTCATCTGTATACACTCCTGGAAATGGAAAAAAGAACACATTGACACCGGTGTGTCAGACCCACCATACTTGCTCCGGACACTGCGAGAGGGCTGTACAAGCAATGATCACACGCACGGCACAGCGGACACACCAGGAACCGCGGTGTTGGCCGTCGAATGGCGCTAGCTGCGCAGCATTTGTGCACCGCCGCCGTCAGTGTCAGCCAGTTTGCCGTGGCATACGGAGCTCCATCGCAGTCTTTAACACTGGTAGCATGCCGCGACAGCGTGGACGTGAACCGTATGTGCAGTTGACGGACTTTGAGCGAGGGCGTATAGTGGGCATGCGGGAGGCCGGGTGGACGTACCGCCGAATTGCTCAACACGTGGGGCGTGAGGTCTCCACAGTACATCGATGTTGTCGCCAGTGGTCGGCGGAAGGTGCACGTGCCCGTCGACCTGGGACCGGACCGCAGCGACGCACGGATGCACGCCAAGACCGTAGGAGCCTACGCAGTGCCGTAGGGGACCGCACCGCCACTACCCAGCAAATTAGGGACACTGTTGCTCCTGGGGTATCGGCGAGGACCATTCGCAACCGTCTCCACGAAGCTGGGCTACGGTCCCGCACACCGTTAGGCCGTCTTCCGCTCACGCCCCAACATCGTGCAGCCCGCCTTCAGTGGTGTCGCGACAGGCGTGAATGGAGGGACGAATGGAGACGTGTCGTCTTCAGCGATGAGAGTCGCTTCTGCCTTGGTGCCAATGATGGTCGTATGCGTGTTTGGCGCCGTGCAGGTGAGCGCCACAATCAGGACTGCATACGACCGAGGCACACAGGGCCAACACCCGGCATCATGGTGTGGGGAGCGATCTCCTACACTGGCCGTACACCACTGGTGATCGTCGAGGGGACACTGAATAGTGCACGGTATATCCAAACCGTCATCGAACCCATCGTTCTACCATTCCTAGACCGGCAAGGGAACTTGCTGTTCCAACAGGACAATGCACGTCCGCATGTATCCCGTGCCACCCAACGTGCTCTAGAAGGTTTAAGTCAACTACCCTGGCCAGCAAGATCTCCGGATCTGTCCCACATTGAGCATGTTTGGGACTGGATGAAGCGTCGTCTCACGCGGTCTGCACGTCCAGCACGAACGCTGGTCCAACTGAGGCGCCAGGTGGAAATGGCATGGCAAGCCGTTCCACAGGACTACATCCAGCATCTCTACGATCGTCTCCATGGGAGAATAGCAGCCTGCATTGCTGCGAAAGGTGGATATACACTGTACTAGTGCCGACATTGTGCATGCTCTGTTGCCTGTGTCTATGTGCCTGTGGTTCTGTCAGTGTGATCATGTGATGTATCTGACCCCAGGAATGTGTCAATAAAGTTTCCCCTTCCTGGGACAATGAATTCACGGTGTTCTTATTTCAATTTCCAGGAGTGTATAATAAAAAACGTTTCCAATACTTTATTTATTTTTAATTCCAAAACGCAATGTACTTTGTGGATAGCCCTCGTATTAAAGGAAAGGCGTTTTTCGTTTCGACGGAATCTTCTCACGAAATTCCAATCACCAACTTTCTTCTCCGAATGCGAAAATATTTTTTTGACACCGACGTACATAGGGAGGAACGATCACCGCGATAAAATAAGGGAAATCAGAGCTCGTACGGAAAGATACAGGTGTTCATTCTTTCCGCGTGCTATACGAGATTGGAATAATAGAGAATTGTGAAGGTGGTTGAATGAACCCTCTGCCAAGCACTTAAATGTGACTTGCAGAGTATCCATGTAGATGTAGATGTAATAAATTGATAGTTCGGTAATTTTGACGCCTGTCGGCATTTGCTTTCTTTGGAATTGGAATTCTTCCGTTGTTCTGAAAGTCTGAGTGCATTTCGCCTCTCGCATAAATGTTGCATACCAGATGACATGCATTCCAAATGTTTGAAAATGCGTAAATGCCGATATGGTCGCTTTTTAGAGTAGTGAGTGTGGAGTAGTGACCTCTTTCAGAGCGCAGTGTCTCTGTTTGGTCAGTGACGTGTGCTCTGTCTGCTACAGCAACGGGCTCAGCTTGCACGCAGCACGCTTCACTTGGGTGGCAGCAGGTACAGCACACCGCGCTGCACCAGCTGCTTACACGCGCCTGACACACTGAGCCCTCTCGCGACGCTATGCGCTGACGCAGTTTACGCGACGGCGGCGCCGGAATCCTGCCGCAACATAAAACACGCTCGCGGCCTGCGTTCAGAAACGCAAGCAGTTGGCTCTTCTGCAGGTACCGTCTGGCTGACCGCAGATTCACTCCACAGGGGCGGTCCAGGTTTCTTTCTGCCACTGTCCCCCCTCTCACACACCGCAACCACGCCAAGTTAGAGCTCCTGCTCGTACGTACGAGACGATGGGCTCACGGGGGTCGCATTTCAGGTTTCTTTCTACTGACCTCTAGATGGCGATGTTAAAGTGCGAGATTACTATTCGTGTGTAATTTGTCATTTGCTCTTGTTAACGGAATAAACCAGGGTGATTCTTGTTGGGTTGGCAGAAGAGCCAACACCGTGTTACTGGAGGAGGCCGAAATGCACGCGTTTTAGCTCACGCAGGCTGGCGTGAGGAGGGAAGGACTATACTGACGTGAGGTCTGGAACATGACAAGGAATTAGAATTCACAAAGCGGACGTAATTAGTTAGATAGTTAACTTTAATCCATTAATGATGAACGTCGCTCTTGAAGGTACACGATTCACAATATTATCTGTTCAGAATAGTAACTGAATATGGCGCCTTGCTAGGTCGTAGCAAATGACGTAGCTGAAGACTATGCTAAACTGTCGTCTCTGCAAATGAGAGCGTATGTAGTCAGTGAACCATCGCTAGCAAAGTCGGCTGTACAACTGGGGCGAGTGCTAGGGAGTCTCTCTAGACTAGACCTGCCGTGTGGCGGCGCTCGGTCTGCAATCACTGACAGTGGCGACACGCGGGTCCGACGTATACTAACGGACCGCAGCCGATTTAAAGGCTACCACTTAGCAAGTGTGCTGTCTGGCGGTGACATCACAATTCTAGATTTTGGAAACAATAATCAGAAGTTTTTTTTTCACTAAAGTAACGAATTACGAAACTGACTTCACATCTCTACTGTACACTACTAACAATGTACTACGCATTTTTTAAGTAAAAAAATTCACCTAGCGGACACTACAAGACATCGACGAAGGCCTTCATAGAGTTAGTTGGATAGTTCGTTGATTTGCGGGAGGGGGCCAAACAGCAACGTCATCGATGCCATCGGATTAGGCAAGGATGGCGAAGGAAGTCGGCGGTGGCCTTTCAAAGGAACCATCCAGGCATTTGCCTGAAGCGATTTAGGGAAGTAATCTAAATCACGATGACCGGACACGGGTCTGAACCATCGTCCTCACCAATGCGAGTCCAGTGTGCTAACTAATGCGTCATCTCGCCATCCTCGCAGTCTCGCGGATTGCGAGAGCACTTGATGCGAGCTCTGAGTGCCACAGTTTTCAACCTATGACAAAATTTCAAAAAACTGCTTTCAAATTGATGCTACTGTCTAACGTAGTACGTATGGATATTTAAAAAAAGAATTTTTTTACAGAATTGCGGAACTTTGAAATAAAAGTAATTTTTTTGAGAAAAAAGTCGTTATAAAAACGTGAACCAAAAATCCAGATTAAAATATACTAACGAAAGAAAGATCGCAACATCAAGAAATAATGTTGAATAGTGAAATTCTGGGAATACATCTGTCTAGGCAAAAATTTAAGTCATTAATACTGTAAGATCATAGGTTAATGTAATCTCCAGATAGGCTCGCGCGGGGTAGCCGTGCAGTCTAGGGCGTCTTGTCGGAGGTTCGAGGCCTTCCCCGGACGTGTGTGCGCGCGCGCGCGCGCGCGGGTGTGTGTGTGTGTGTGTGTGTGTGTGTGTGTGTGTGTGTGTGTGTGTGTGTGTATTGTCCTTAGCGTAAGTTACTTTAAGTTAGATTAAATAGTGCGTAAGGCTAGGGACCGATGACCTCAGCAGTTTGGTCCTATAGGAACTTGCCACAAATTGCCAAATTTTAATCTCGAGATACGCCATTGCAAACGTGAAATGCTGGTACATAAATAACTGTTGTAGCCGCAAGAATGTTGCATGCAAGCATACAAATGTGCATGAAGTGTGTTGTACAGGCGTTGGATGTCAGTTTTCAGGACGGTGTTCCCTGCCTGATGCAGTTCGTCTGTCAAAAAAGGGGCCGTTAATGCTGTTTTTCGATGAAGCTGGTCAACTGGAGACAGATCTAGTAATCGAGCACGTCAAGGCCACACGTCGACACTCTGCAGAGCATCTTGAGGTCGTGGGTGGTGGTAACACTGCTGGGAAACAAACACGCCCTTGGAATGATGTTCGTGAATGGCAGCACAGTAAGCCGAATCACCAGACTGACGAACACATTTGTTGTCAGGGTGCGTGGGAGAACCGCAAGAGAGCTGCTGCTGTCAAACGAAATCACACCCCAGCCCATAGCTCCAGGTGTTCGTCCAGTGTGTCTGACGTACACACAGGTTGATTACAGGCCCTCAACGGGCCGCCTCCTAACCTCACTGCACCAGAAAACACAGCAGACCTACGTTAAGGCCACTGTAGATCACCAGTCGCCCGCTTGTCAAATTAAACCTATAAATATGTAAACGCTTGTATACAGGCTGTCAGAAAAAGTAAGACGGAATTATGATTCCGTAAAAATGGACTCTAAAATCCACACCGTATGAGCTATGCGCAGTTGTTCAGTAGAAGAAATGTGTCCCACAGAGGCGAATATGAATAAAGCGCTCATAGGTATTAAGCTATGCATCTTAGAGCCCATATTTAGTACTAATTTTTGTCTTGTTTTGGTCCATACCACTACCTCTCAAAATACCGAGTACTTTTTGTTAGCACTCTGTATATGAATTACGTTATTTTTGTTGTTCTTAAATTCTAGTACCATGACACGTTAAATACAGTTGTAAAACTGATCCACAGATGAATAAAAAATATGCGTGATTCTATCAGCGATGAATTTCGTTAAGGTCGATCAAAATCGTTTCTTTCCCCCTTCAAAAATGAAGCTGTGGGCACAATTATTGAAGACCATAGACATGTATCTTAGCGCTAGACAGTGGCATCTTTAGACGCATCGAAGACTCCATTACAGCCGATTGTGCATCAACGTTTAGCTGCAAAAACAAAACTGGATTTGGAACATCCGCAACTACGGATTAATCAGAAATCCGCTTCAGTTGTAGATAATGTATGTTTTTATTTCACCGCTAGTTCCGGAGGTTTTGTAGTTCCATCATCAGGTGACACACACTGCGAACGCGAGGGAATAGTACAAAACGGTGCAGCTGTTGGAATAAACATGCGTAAACCACGATTACGTGGGTATTGCCATTAATCGTTGCTTGTTACATCGTTCGCGCCATTTTGTACTATCCCCTCGCGTTGTTGTCCGCAGTATGTGGCACCTGATGATGGACCTATGAAACCTTCAGAGCTAGTCGTGCAATAAAACTTGCATTAACTACAACTGAAGCGGATTTCTGAATCAGTTGAAGCTGTGAAAAATATATCTGTTCCCGATGGATTCCACACAATTTGACAAAACCACAAAAATATCGCCGTGTAAACTGCTGTAAGGAAATGGTTCAAATGGCTCTGAGCACTATGGGACTTAACTTCTGATGTCATCAGTCCCCTAGAACTTAGAATCGCTTAAACCCAACTAACCTAAGGACATCACACACATCCACGCCCGAGGCAGGATTCGAACCCGTGACCGTAGCGGTCGCGCGGTTCCAGACTGAAGCGCCTACAACCACTCGGTCACTCCAGCCGGCTGTAAGGAAATGCTCAAATAGTTCAAGGGAGCAAATGCAAACATCGTAACAGGAGACAAAACTTCACATACCCGTACGAGCCTGAATGTAAGCGCAGCAGTCAACTGTTTGGGTGTTGCAATATGAACCGAAACCGACGAAAATGGTTCTTTCGCGAAGCACTCCGAGGAAATGGTCATGGAGTACATAAAGAGAAACAATCGAAGACAGCGCATCGTTATGTAACGATGACCATGATGATGATGATGATGATGATGATTATATTATTATTATTTCTTTACTTTCTCAGACGTTAAGTCTGGTTAAAAAAGGAAAGTGGCACGGACCTTGATCAAGCGTCACTTCCTTTTAACTGTACGGTATATGTTATATTGCATTTAGGAACTTTCGGGTAATTGAACATGTATCAATAATTACAGATTTCTGTAATTGTATATATAAGTTTGGATGTAGCTGTATTGCATTGATGTACTGGTGGATATTGTGTGGTATGACTCCTGTAGTTGATAGTATAATTGGTATAATGTCAACTTTATCCTGATGCCACATGTCCTTGACTTCCTCAGCCAGCTGGATGTATTTTTCAATTTTTTCTCCTGTTTTCTTTTGTATATTTGTTGTATTGGGTATGGATATTTCGATTAGTTGTGTTAATTTCTTCTTTTTATTGGTGAGTATGAGGTCGGGTTTGTTATGTGGTGTTGTTTTATCTGTTATAATGGTTCTGTTCCAGTATAATTTGTATTCATCATTCTCCAGTACATTTTGCGGTGCATACTTGTATGTAGGAACGTGTTGTTTTATAAGTTTATGTTGTAAGGCAAGCTGTTGATGTATTATTTTTGCGACATTGTCATGTCTTCTGGGGTATTCTGTATTTGCTAGTATTGTACATCCGCTTGTGATGTGATCTACTGTTTCTATTTGTTGTTTACAAAGTCTGCATTTATCTGTTGTGGTATTGGGATCTTTAATAATATGCTTGCTGTAATACCTGGTGTTTATTGTTTGATCCTGTATTGCAATTATGAATCCTTCCGTCTCACTGTATATATTGCCTTTTCTGAGCCATGTGTTGGATGCGTCTTGATCGATGTGTGGCTGTGTTAGATGATACGGGTGCTTGCCATGAAGTGTTTTCTTTTTCCAATTTACTTTCTTCGTATCTGTTGATGTTATGTGATCTAAAGGGTTGTAGAAGTGGTTATGAAATTGCAGTGGTGTAGCCGATGTATTTATATGAGTGATTGCCTTGTGTATTTTGCTAGTTTCTGCTCGTTCTAGAAAGAATTTTCTTAAATTGTCTACCTGTCCATAATGTAGGTTTTTTATGTCGATAAATCCCCTTCCTCCTTCCTTTCTGCTTAATGTGAATCTTTCTGTTGCTGAATGTATGTGATGTATTCTATATTTGTGGCATTGTGATCGTGTAAGTGTATTGAGTGCTTCTAGGTCTGTGTTACTCCATTTCACTACTCCAAATGAGTAGGTCAATATTGGTATGGCATAAGTATTTATAGCTTTTGTCTTGTTTCTTGCTGTCAATTCTGTTTTCAGTATTTTTGTTAGTCTTTGTCTATATTTTTCTTTTAGTTCTTCTTTAATATTTGTATTATCTATTCCTATTTTTTGTCTGTATCCTAGATATTTATAGGCATCCGTTTTTTCCATCGCTTCTATGCAGTCGCTGTGGTTATCCAATATGTAATCTTCTTGTTTAGTGTGTTTTCCCTTGACTATGCTATTTTTCTTACATTTGTCTGTTCCAAAATCCATACTTATATCATTGCTGAATCCTTCTGTTATCTTTAGTAATTGGTTGAGTTGTTGATTTGTTGCTGCCAGTAGTTTTAGATCATCCATGTATAGCAAATGTGTGATTTTGTGTGGGTATGTTCCAGTAATATTGTATCGATAATTTGTATTATTTAGTATGTTGGATAGGGGGTTCAGAGCAAGGCAGAACCAGAAAGGACTTAATGAGTCTCCTTGGTATATTCCACGCTTAATCTGTATTGGCTGTGATGGGATATTATTTGAATTTGTTTGGATATTAAGTGTGGTTTTCCAATTTTTCATTACTATGTTTAGGAACTGTATCAATTTAGGATCTACTTTGTATATTTCCAATATTTGTAGTAACCATGAGTGGGGTACACTATCAAAAGCTTTTTGGTAATCAATGTATGCGTAGTGTAGCGACCTTTGTTTAGTTTTAGCTTGATATGTCACCTCTGCATCTGTTATCAGTTGCTCTTTACATCCTCGTGCTCCTTTGCAACAGCCTTTTTGTTCTTCATTTATAATTTTGTTCTGTGTTGTATGTGTCATTAATTTCTGTTTAATGACTGAAGTTAATATTTTGTATATTGTTGGTAGGCATGATATGGGGCGATATTTAGCTGGGTTCGCTGTGTCTGCTTGATCTTTAGGTTTCAGATAAGTTATTCCATGTGTAAGTGTATCAGGGAATGTGTATGGGTCTGCAATGTAACTGTTAAATAATTTAGTTAGATGTGAATGTGTTGAGGTGAACTACTTTAACCAGAAATTTGCTATTTTATCATTTCCAGGGGCTTTCCAATTGTGAGTAGGATTAATTGCTTGGGTGACTTCATGTTGCAAAATTATCACTTCAGGCATTTGTGGTATCATCTTGTATGTGTCTGTTTCTGCTTGTATCCACCGTGCATGCCTGTTATGTTGTACCGGGTTTGACCATATGTTGCTCCAGAAGTGTTCCATGTCTGTTATGTTTGGTGGATTGTTTATTTTAATGTGTGTGTTATCTATTGTCTGGTAAAATTTCTTTTGGTTTGTGTTGAATGTTCGGTTTTGTTTCCTTCTATTTTCACTTTCTTTGTATCTTCTGAGTCGTTTGGCTAATGCTTGTAATTTCTGCTTCTTTTCGTCTAATTGCTCTGTCGCTTCTTGTTGTGAGATTTTACCTAACCTTTTTCGTTTTTTTTTCCGAGATTTCATTTCTTATAAATTGTGTTAGCTGTCCGATGTCTTTTCTCAGTTTTTCTATTCTGATCTGTAGCCTGTGTTGCCATGCTGGTTTTGTGGGTTTCTTCTGTGTGTTGGTTGGTTCTGATCTCTGCCTAGTGTGTATATTTAGTGTAGTGAGTGCTCCTATATAAACCAGTAGTTGTAACTCTTCCATAGTTGTGTTTTCGTTTATTTTGTTGTGTATGATTGTGTTGATAGTTTTTATTGTTGTTTCGACTTGTGGGTTATTTGGTGGTCTATGCAAGAATGGTCTAATGTCTGTATTTGTGTCTTTGTATTCTATATATGTTAGCTGAAATTTTTCATCTATATCTAACATCTGTGTCACTTCGTGTTCTATTTGTGCTTCTTCTGGTGGCTGTCTTAAGATTTCGTTTTCCTCTGATTGTTTAATTGGTGCGTGTTGTTCTTTGTTTGTTTGCTGTGGGATGTTTGAGTCCATTACTGTATTTTCTTCTTCTTCTGATTGCACATTATTTTGTTCCAGTATTTGTTGTACTTGTTGTTTGATGTTTTCTAATTCTGACTGGGGTATCCTGTTATTTTTGATTATTACACGGATCTGATCAGCTAGTCGTTGTTCTGTTAAAAATTTTAATTCTGGGTATCTGGAAATAAATGTTGTGTATACTTGTGATCTGTATCCAGTTGTGTTGGTTCCTAGGTTTGTTGCTTGGTAATAACAGAACATGAGGTGTCGATTAACTTCATCTGACCATCTCATCCTCTGTCTTTGTTTTCCTTCTAGGGTGGTTGCAGGAAGCATATCCTGCAAAACACCTCTATTTGGATTTGAATCATTTTCCAGTTGGCTAGCAGTGTCGTTACCATTGTGGGCGGGCATAGGGTTCAAGCGTCGTCCCCGACCATGACGGCGCTTGTCCGAGGCTTCTTTAGTTCTGTCCTGAACCAACTAATCACACTAAAAGGGGGGTTAGCCCTATTAGTGGTTTGTTCTTTTCGCCGCCTTTTACGACTGGCAGAACATAATAATAATAATAATAATAATAATAATAATAATAATATTATTATTATTATATGTGGTTAGGGCAATGAACAGCAAGGTCACAGGAGCTAAACCTTATCGTTTAGCGCCGTAATCGTGACAATGTCAGCTGTGACACGGCCAGTCAAACAATTGATTATTCGACGGAAAACCGTCGAATTAATGTATCACATCCCATGCTGAGCTCATTTATCGTGTAACGACTTCTTCCAGTGCTCTTATGTCGAACAAGAATTCAGAAGCAGCCATTTTCGTCGTCTCAAGAAACTGTTGAATCCTTCCAAAACCATATTTTTGACGTTGCAACGTCAGACAATTCGAAGGAAGGGAGAAAGCAGACTAGCAAACGCAAAATAGGGCACGTCGTGCGGAAACATCGGCCGCAACTTGAGGAAAAAATTTCTGGGAATGTACGTTTGGACCACAGCATTGTACGGAAGAGAGTCGCGCTCCACGGGAAAACCGGAAAAGAAGGAGATCGAAGCGTCTGAGAAGAGAAGCCACGGAAGGAAGCTGAAAATTTGATGGACTTATACGATAGGGAGTGAGGAGGTTCTGAGCAGAATCAGTGATGAACGGAACATATTGAAAATACTGACAGTGAGGAGGACAGGGTGATAGTTCATCTGTTAAGACACTGGTGGAAGCTGTAGAGGGTAAAAACTGTAGAGGAGGGTAGAGATAGCAACTTAGCCAGAGGATGGTACAGCAGATGAATTCTCGGCGCACCGTATAAGACCAGTCAGGAGACTGTTCAGAAGAAAAAGAGGCGTATTTCACTTCCTCCATCCTTGCTAGGAGGGACGATAGGACCTCGAATATCTGTGGAACAACAGTAGATATTCAAACCGGTTATCACCAGCATGAACATACGGCAGGGGCTTAGTAAACCAAGTACTATTTTCAACACAAACTTGTGTATTTTTAAATGAACAGCCCCTGTTATTTCGTATGAAATCAGTAGCATGTCAAATCACAAATAAAGTGGATTTCGTTACATCGCAATACGTCAATTACATCCCGAGAAATTGCGAAGCGAAGCTGACACTTGAAATAAATGAGCGCACAGCTAGCGCCTCACGTTGCCTGTGTCACGGACTCACACAATGGGAAGGTGTGCGCAATCCACAAACATAAACAGGTAACACGTCCAGCGCAAAGTTACGTATTTCAAGTTGTAAACGTATGTTTATTCTAGCGAAATGACAACTAGAGCAACAATTAGAGATAACACAACTGAATTCACTTTGCTAAACAAATTTATTAGTGTCCTCTCACCCACAGAACCTGTATTGTTGTGCATTACATCCAGCATGGAAAATACACCCACATCTTGACCAATGAAACCGTGTCACTTCGACATACGTTCGACGTGCCCTCTGTTTGCATGAATACACGTTTGCAGACGGGTAAGGAGAGAATGTTGCACACACTGCAGAGTTTCTACAGATATTGCCGCACACACCGCAGTAATACGATGTTGCCTATCCTCTACTGTCGTTGGGGTTCTTTCCTTTCTTTTTTCTTTTTGCATTGATCGTTGTGTTTGGTCGTTGCGGACGTCGCAAGACATCCTGTTCAAGTTCGGTGGTTGATCGTTCCACTCAGTTTTTTTTTATTTATTTATTATTATTACAGAGGGCAACCGGCTCTCTGACCGAACACGCTGAGCTACCGTGCCGGCTGTTCTTGATACACTCTGTCTCTCACTGCGCCCCAGAGAAAGAAGTCTAATTGCGTCAAGTACCTCCCCACACCATACAACTGTTTGGAAATGTCGCATCTACAACGCCTCTGCCAACTTTTGCATTGTCTGCAGGACATCCATCATTTTGGAACCACATTGATAGACGAGTTTCCAATCCTAGATCCTCCATGAGGAGCGCTAGTGTGTGTTGATGAAATGATGCATATCGCTGTCCATTTAATGTTCCACGGTAAGAAAGGGTCCTACATTAGAGTTAGCAATGATACCGCAGCAAATATGTCCACTGTCGATACGCAGTCGGCGAATCCAGTGGGGAGTTTGCAAGGACCAGTAGTGCATGTTCCGCAGATTCACATTACCATGATTCGAAAAAGTCTCGTCCGTAAACAATGTATTGATTAGGAATACTGAATTACCTTGCAACTGCTCAAGTGCAAAACGACATAATGCAATGCGG
This sequence comes from Schistocerca nitens, assembly GCF_023898315.1. NCBI lineage: Eukaryota > Metazoa > Arthropoda > Insecta > Orthoptera > Acrididae > Schistocerca > Schistocerca nitens. Next base: position 7,755,402 of record NC_064625.1, on the reverse strand, counting down.
GATTCAAAGTCATTTCCGTACAGTTCTTGGTGCAGTGAGACATGGAACGGATGAAACCGATGCAGATGCAAGATTCTGCACGCACTACTGTGGCTTATGCCCACACCTCGTGCAATTTCTCGTACACCCACTTGAGGATTGTGCGCTCCTGCAATCAGAACAGCAATTTCGTTTCCATTGCGTCGCTGGCGTTCTACGCCGACGTTTTGTGGGAGCCCAGCTTTCTGTTTCCGTGAGTGTCTTGCACATGTTGCCAGTGGGTCGACGTGACTGACACCGCCGATCTGGGTAGCGTTCAGTGCACAGTGTCGCAGCTGCGGTTGCATTTCTGTGACATTCGCCATAAATTAAAATAGTACCTAGTTTTTCATTATTGAAGGCCGGCATATGGACTAGATGGCGGCAAATGTAACAAGCTACAAGAAAACAGGTTTTAATGTGGCAACGTATGTGAATTACGTTACGGTGTGAGGGCAGTTCAGCTGACCAGATTAGGAGACGTTTGTACACTGAAGGTAGAGCGTGCCGTGCCGACGTTGGTATGTTTACGGCAGGATACAGGCGCCAGTGTAGGCAATCCCTGCTCTGAGCACAGTACTACATGCGATACATTACGTCACAAACTGTGACGCCGTTGCTATCCTTCACAAGCCACATATTTCACAACTTATGAGGTTTATAAACGTGAACCCGTGTGTGTTACCACTAATTGTATCTATAGTTGTCACTTCGCAACAATAAACAATATGCGCAGGACATCCATAATTCTGATACCGCAATATTTGACACATTATAACAGGCGGACCGGTTCAAGTAAGGTACAGCTCAAGAAGCGGCTAAACTATCCCCCTTTAGGAGTGCCATCAATGAAATGTGGGCCAATGATGTGTTGTCATGCAATACCACACCATACATTAACACTCCACTGGCGTAGTACGTCAATCACATCACGATTACCGGCAGCGTGAGGTGCACGCTTGAGTCTCAGAACGTGCGCTAGCTGTGCGCTTCATTTATTTCAGGCGTCAACTTCGCTTCGCAATTTCTCTGGATGTAATTGATGTATTGCGATGTAGCCATTATTTTTGTGATTTTTCATGCTATTGATTTCATACAAAATAATACGTGGTGTCCATTTAAAAAACACAAGTTTATGTTGAAAATAGTATTTGTTTACGTTTTAAAATTTCACATAGTATTTCGTTTCCTAAGCCCCTGACGTACGTTCATGCTGGTGAAAACCGTTTTTGAATATCTATTGTTGTTCCAGAGATATCTGAGGTGGCAGAGTTAGGTGAGACACCATATATAAAACCAGCAATAAGTAAACCAATAGGTCTGTTTTCGTCTCTCATTTGTTCCAGAAGCAACCGACTTCGGCGTCCCCTCACCAGGCCCTCTATGGTAACACAGTGCCTGCGCTATCGCCCGACAAAACGTCATGCAAAAGCGAACCAGTATTCGCAACAGCGTATGTACCACGGCTATATGTTCGTAAACAAGTGTGCTCATATTGTTTACGAAAGTATAGCCGTGGTATATACGCTGTTGCGAATACTGGTTCGCTTTTGCATAATATTTTGTCTGCCAGTACAAGCTCAGCCATTATTTTACCACATAAGGCCTGATGATGGTATAATGAAACGCCGAAACCGGCTGCCGCCGGAACAAATCAGAGATGAAAATGCAACTGTTGGTTTATTTATTGCTAGTTATATAAAAAAAGTCTTTGTGGTAAAAATGTTTCCACAATACCGTTCAACCGCTGCAAACGTTTATAAATTTTAAAGGTGACTACTTTAAGAGACAATAGAACGGTTTCTTCAAAGAATATGTTTTTCTTTCAATCTTTTTGCAGCAGAACTTTCGGCTATGGAGTTAGAGAAGGTGTGTCAATGTGGCACGCACTACTGCTTCATCCTGGCTGCTCCAACGCAACACACGAGGCGCTCTGACTGCTGCATCCATAAGCTCGTGTGTGTTCTCTCTCTCTCTCTCTCTCTCTCTCTCTCTCTCTCTCTCTCTCTCTCAGCACACATACGCACGCTGGACGATTTACGCTGATTGGCGGGTCGGCAGAAACCGCCACGTCTTTCTCACGGCTGCGAGACGTGTGGTTTCGGGCGTGAGGTACGAGCTCTACGCCACGAGTGTGAGAGATATACGTCGTGAGAAAGGGTGCACGTCGTCAGATACAGGAGAAGCAGTTTCTTTAGCTGCACGAACAGACCCGAACCTTCAGAGCCGCACTATCTGAGAGCCGACTTGTTGACGTCAGTCATCGACACGTCACTCCACCCTTTAACTCTGCCGCCTTCCTCTGCATCGCAATACTTTCGTTACTTACCGTCTGCGAATCGGCTTCTCCGTCACTCCACTCTCCTCAGTAACACCACTCGGGACATTTCTACCCTCCTGTTTGTGCCGTATACTTTTATTTTAGAACGTATGTAGACGAATAAATAAAATTCTTTCGAAAAATCACCATTATTTTCAGCACACACATCGTATATATTAAATAGTACTTGTACCCTGTCTTGTTTTTACTTTCTTCTTCCAGCCAGTTTTTTGGGCTCAAGTTTTTCTGGTTAGTTTCTACACAGGCTTTCACTTATAAACGTCAGATATTTGGGATGTCTTTCAGTGTTTGTTAGTTTCAATCATTTACTCCTGATCACACAACAAAAAGCCACTATTATTTTTTCAACAGTTGTCGTTTAAAAATCATAGAGAAGTATGTAAGAGTCATAGTTTGTGAAATTATGCATCTATACCTGAAATTCTACCTCATAAGCCACACTACGGTGCCTGGAAGAGGGTACTTCATGCACCAAAATCATAGGACATCCCTTCAATTTGCCTCTACCCCGCTTTCCGAGCTACACCTCTTATCTCGACATGATGAGTGACAGTGCGTAGAATAAGAGAACTGAATCTTTTAAAATGTGATGCTACAGAAGAATAATGATGAATTAGTCATTTTGGTAATGGCGGAAAGCACAGAGAGTAAAAATTGTAGAGGGAGAGCCGGCCGAAGTGGCCGTGCGGTTAAAGGCGCTGCAGTCTGGAACCGCAAGACCGCTACGGTCGCAGGTTCGAATCCTGCCTCGGGCATGGATGTTTGTGATGTCCTTAGGTTAGTTAGGTTTAACTAGTTCTAAGTTCTAGGGGACTAATGACCTCAGCAGTTGAGTCCCATAGTGCTCAGAGCCATTTGAACCATTTGTAGAGGGAGACCAAGACCTCACTATTGTCCATACGAGTGCAGGTTGGGTAGCAATGCGGAAATGGAGACGCTTGCACAGGGCGTGAAAACTGCATCAAACCAGTCTTCGGACTGAAGACCATAACAGCAGCAGCCTCGAAAACTGGTTTCGTCAGACGTGCTGGCAAAGAGGAGGTACGTTATGCTGTCAGATAATTCGGGTGATTTTGCCATATCCCTCTATTTCACACGCTATTCGTTCTTTAACGCAGCTGACGGTTGTGCTCAAGCTCCAGCAGATATTACACACGCTTATGCCACTGCCAGTTTTTAGGACCATCGGCGATGCGTCTTTAATGCCATCTGTGCTTTGAAAAAGGACTGCCCTTCCATGTTTTACGTAATTTTGGGAACACAAAAAAAGTCACGTGAGACCGTGTATGGCGAGTATAGAGGCTGGACATCGTTACAACACTGTTTCTTGAAAAATGCATGACACAGAGCTGTGCTGTATTCGTTTCTTATTACTTCCGGTTTCGGTCAGAATCTTAGTATGAAAGAATGAAAAATATTGGTCACATATCACACAAACTGACACGTGGTATCCTATTTATTAGTATACTCTATACAGTTATGCCTCACTGGCAAAGCGAAAATTCATAAAGGTGAAGTTAAGCTGAGGCCCTTTCAGTAGCAGCTACGTCGCTATTCAATGCAATACAGCTCTGTGTGATGCATTTTTCAAATCATATTGCTGCTGTCGACAGCCACATAAAGAAGTAGTATTATTGTGGTCAGAACTTCACGAACAACCAACGACGTGTGAGAAGGGTTATTATTGTGCTGCAAATACCTCGAGTTGTTTCACCACAAATCCAGGCGCTTTTTTTCCGAACTGCTTCAAGGAAACGGCGTTGTAACTAGGACTCCTTATTGATCGTACGATATTGTGGCGAGAACTCATGGTCCACTAAGCCATTCAAATCCAAGAACACATCCTCCACATTGGAACTCACTTGTATATGTTTTTTCGGTCCTGGTGATCCAGAAATAATTCTACTGGGACGACCGAGTCTTAGTTTCGATGTCAGTTCCCTATTTCCAACTTTCATCATCCGTTATGACACGCTACAATTGTTCCGCATCTAGCGAAACGTGAGAAACTTGCATTCACCGTTCATTTTTTCACCTTTCCCGCGACCTCATCGGTCGATGATGTACTGGGACGTCTACAGCGCCTGTCAACTTTGCAGGCTCCACTGCCTTCTTCGATACGCTTATACCACTCGTAAATCCAAGTTCTTTTTCCCATAGCAGACCACCAAAACAAATATTTGACATTTCTAAATCACTGCTGCTCTTTACAGTGTTATTATCTGACCAGCTTTTATTGAAAACAAATAATTGCCTATATTAGCAACATAAACGTAACCTTTTTGACAGCTGACAACAGACTAAATATCCGTTACGGTCAACATTGTGCAGGTACTTTGTAGTCATCTTTAGCAACACAACAACGAAAATATCGCGGGAACTAGACTAATACAACGCGTGCAATTACCAAAGTCCAGTTACTTTTGAACACACCTTGTACATAGACGCAGTGTGACAGCGGTACAAAATACCAGACAACGTGACTCTAAGTACACTTCTATTCGCAAATGACGAAGCTATTTCTTTCCTATTCACAAGATGATGTGTAATTAGCTGTGAATAAGCTACAAATTATAGGCAATGGTTTTAAAGGGAAAATACTGCAACAAAACGCAAGGCTCAGTACACAGGTGGGCGCAGAGAAACGTGAAAATTTGACACAAGTAGCAAAAGTGAAGGAAACTAACATGAGTGTTCTGCAAGAGTGAAAACTTCATTAGGCATCTTTTTTTTAAAAAATTAAGAGTTGGCCATTCCGCCGTACACACACAGCAAATCGATTCTGAAGATTTTGCACGACGTAGTTCAAAGTGTTTGGTGGACTGCTGGCGTTGTTTTCTTCAATGTAAGTCTCGAGCTGGGCGACGTTCGTTGGTCTAGTCCGGTACACAACGCTCTTCAAACGTACCCGTGAAAAGCAATCGGTTTCTGAGACGTATGGAGATCGGAGTGGCTAAGAGATATCAGAATTCTTTTAAATTACGCGATCTCGAAATAAACGTTTGGCTGCAGCCACAAACAGCGGGGCATCGTGTGATGTGGCTCCATCCTCTTAGAGCCAAGTGTGCTGAATGTGAAGTTTTCAAAAATAAGGGAGCCTTGGAGCCAAAATTGTCTGTATCGTGTTCACATAACGCCGAGACATCACACTGACAGTGCTATGGGTAGGCCTTACGCCTACGCAACCAGCAACCAACATTACACCCGAGGGGAGCGGTCAGTAACCCATACAGGGGCAGCCTTCCTGCTGACAAATGAAACTCGACCGCGACCCGCCCGGCCGCCAGACGGCACCCCAGGCGCAGACAGAGGCCGCTGGCACCACGGAGCTGTCCTCCTCTGCGGACCACGTGACTGAAACCAGGCGCCAGGGCTGTACTTTGGTCGGCGCTACAGCCACGACGAGTAGTTCACTACAAGTGGGCTTCTTGCGCAAGGCGCCGAATGCAGTCCCGTTCCATCACTCAGGAACGACAACGCCGTGTTGTGTGTCAGTGATCAGTAAGAGGACTTGTAACATTTCTTGCCTTTGGTTCTACCCCGCACTTGACTGTGTTTCATCATACTGGAACCCTGAAAGTGTAATGTCCTAGGACCGAGTCAGTGTTGTTGTTGTTGTTGTGGTCTTCAGTCCTGAGACTGGTTTGATGCTACTCCATCCTGTGCAAGCTTCTTCATCTCCCAGCACTTACCGCAACCTACATCCTTCTGAATCTGCTTAGTGTATCTCTTGGTCTCCCTCTACGATTTTTACCCACCACGCTGCCCTCCAATGCTAAATTTGTGATCCCTTGATGCCTCAGAACATGTCCTACCAACCGGTTCCTTATCCTTGCAAAGTTGTGCAACAAACTCCTCTTCTCCCCAATTCTATTAAATACCTCCTCATTAGTTATGTGATCTACCAATCTAATCTTCAGCATTCTTCTGTAGCACCACATTTCGAAAGCTTCTATTCTCTTCTTGTGCAAACTATTTATCATCCACGTTTCACTTCCATACATGGCTACACTCCATACAAATACTTTTAGAAAGGACTTCCTGACACATCTATACTCAGTTAACAAATTTCTCCTCTTCAGAAACGCTTTCCTTGCCATTGCCAGTCTACATTTTATATCTTCTCTACTTCGACCATCATCAGTTATTTTGCTCCCCAAATAGCAAAACTCCTTTACTGCTGTAAGTGTCTCATTTCCTAATCTAATTCCCTCAGCATCACCCGATTTAATTAGACTACATTCCATTATCCTCGTTTTGCTTTCGTAGATGTTCATCTTATATCCTCCTTTCAAGACACTGTCCATTCCGTTCAATTGCTCTTCCAAGTCCTTTGCTGTCTCTGACAGAATTACAATGTCATTGGCGAACCTTAAAGTTTTTATTTCTTCTGCATGGATTTTAATACCTACTCCGAATTTTTCTTTTGTTTCTTTTACTGCTTGCTCAATATAGAGATTTAATAACACCGGGGAGAGGCTACAACCCTGTCTCACTCCCTTCCCAACCACTGCTTCCCTTTCATGCCCCTCGACTGTTGTAACTGCGGTCTGGTTTCTGTACAAATTGTAAGTAGCCTTTCGCTCCCTGTATTTTATCCCTGACACCTTTAGTCTTAGTGTGCAAAACTTTAACTGTGGAGGGCCGCGTCGGGATGTGCACCTTTGCAACCATAGTGCACTGTGTATTTGGTAGTTAGTGATATTTCCTAGCAGTGTTTGTTTTCTTTCTAAAGGCCTGCAGCTTTAGACCGTATTTGTGTTTAATCGTTCTTCCACAAGAAGTGACTATTTCATCCAGGCCTCGGCCTTCCCATAAGTATTCTTGTTATTTCAGTACATGACAAGAGACTTTTTTTTCGATAGTGCTCACTCTTTATTCGAGAAGAAATAACCTTCCTAAAGTATTTAATTCTTACACTGTACTTAACAGGCGTCGGGACAGACGGACTCTTTATTGTGAAGTAAACCTGTTGTGCCAAATCTGCGTGGACATTTCCTGGTCCCCCAAACCAGGCGAACAGAACAGACAGCAGAGGCTCCTTCATCTTCAAACAAGTGAGGGCCTCCCACCCCACACCGTCACAGCGTCGCTAACACGCATTTACGGCGACAGCACGCGCCGCAGCGCTCCATTGCAGCTGAATGTCCGCCACTACTCGACAGTCTGTCACTTTCCTCCCATTTTTACCGTCTCTCTGCGCCACACTTTATTTCGTGAAGGTGGTGCCCCATAGGCTGAAAATGTTAGATAGGTGACACATTTCTACAGCCAGGAGCTGCTTTACTTACAACTGTTTCCGATCTTGAGATCATCTTCAGTTTTCATGAAGTTATTTATAATAGCTCACATGCCAATACTAATAATTGCGCGTCAAATAATGTAAAAGGTATCCTGCGGCAAGGCCGACAATAGTAACACAGATTACATAGCTAATAGTAAAGTAAATCAACATTGTTATACTTGATCTACATTCTGCAGTCGGTTCCCTCCTTTTCGTGTGGAGACGTGCATCCCTAATACCTTTCTCAACTTGTAAGGGGTACTATTATCGATATTGGCATCGTCGGTTCCCTGGGACACTTGAGAGCTGAGTGTGCTCTTTGCGGCAGCTGGTGTTGTCTCGCTGCTTCGTTGAACAACGCACGTTCATGCGAGGCGAGGGCATTCGTCGTTCAGGTTGAACATGGAACGTCTTCACGCAGTCGAGTCGCACCAGAAATATATGGACGGTATGCAGATGTCGATGTAGTGTGAGGTCGGAAGTTTTCCATCGAATGGCAAGGCAACGAGGCGTAATCAAAAAAATGGTTCAAATGGCTCTGAGCACTATGGGACTTAACATCTTTGGTCATCAGTCCCCTAGAACTCAGAACTACTTAAACCTAACTAACCTAAGGACATCACACACATCCATGCCCGAGGCAGGATTCGAACCTGCGACCGTAGCAGTCGCGCGGTTCCGGACTGAGCGTCTAGAACCGCTCGGCCACAGCGGCCGGCGAGGAGTAATCAACCGGATTTTTCGTGGAGGCTGCGTCTAATTATGACACACTAAATAGTGGGCAAATCGGATTGCATTTCTCAGTCAGTAGCATCCGTTAACGAGCTATATTGTGATGTGAACAATTATTATTAAGGCTACAGTGAACCGTTACGGTGTGACAGCTTTCTTTTCCAACAGTAATACAGGAACAGCAAACTTCAGTGTGAAAATGGGACACATTTAACTGTTACTATGTGACTGCTTGGGTCTAGTCATCGTTGGAAAATACACTACTCGCAATTAAACTTGCTACACCACGAAGATGACGTGCTACGCAGGCGAAATTTGACCGACAGGAAGAAGATGCTCCGATATGCAAATCATTAGTTTTTCAGAGCATTCACACAAGGTTGGCGCCGGTGGCGACACCTACAACCTTCTCACACGAGGAAAGTTTCCAACCGATTTCTCATACACAAAAAGCACTTGACCGGCGTTGCCTGGTGAAACGTTGTTGTCATGCCCCGTGTAAGGAGGAAAAATGCGTACCATCACGTTTCCGACTTTGATAAAGGTCGGATTGTAGCCAATCGCGATTGCGGTTTATCGTTTCGCGACACTGCTCCTCGCGTTGGTCGAGATCCAATAACTGTTAGCAGAATATGGAATCGGTGGGTTCAGGAGGGTAATACGGAACGCCGTGCTGGATCCCAACGGCCTCGTGTCGCTAGCAGTCGAGATGACAGGCATCTTATCCGCGTGGCTGTAACGGATCGTGCAGCCACGTCTCGATCCCTGAGTCAACAGATGGGGACGTTTGCAAGACAACAACCATCTGCACGAATAGTTCGACGACGTTTGCAGCAGCATGTACTATGAGCTCGGAGACCGTGGGAGCGGTTACCCTGCATCACAGACAGGAGCTCCTGCAATGGTGTACTCGACGACAAACGTCATTTTTCCGGATGAATCCAGGTTCTGTTTACAGCATCATGATGGTCGCATCCGTGTTTGGTGACATCGCGGTGGACGCACATTGGAAGCGTGTATTCGTCATCGCCATACTGGTGTATCACCCGGCGTGATGGTATGGTGTTCGTCTCGGTCACCTCTTGTTCGCATTGACGGCACTTTGAACAGTGGACGTTACATTCCAGATGTGTTACGACCCATGGCTCTACCCTTCATTCGATCCCTGCGAAACCGTACGTTTCAGCAGGAAAATGCACGATCGCATGTTGCAGGTCCTGTACGGGCCTTTCTGGATACAGGAAATGTTCCACTGCTGCCCTGGCCAGCATATTCTCCAGATCTCTCGCCAATTGAAAACGTCTGGTCAATGGTGGCCGAGCAACTGGCTCGTCACAATACGCCAGTCACTACTCTTGATGAACTGTGGTATCGTGTTGAAGCTGCATGGGCAGCTGTACCTGTACAAGCCATCCAAGCTCTGTTTGACTCAATGCCCAGGCGTATTAAGGCCGTTATTACGGCCACAGGTGGTTGTTCTGGGTACTAATTTCTCAGGATCTATGCACCCAAATTGCGTGAAAATGTAATCACATGTCAGTTCGAGTATAATATATTTGTCCAATGATTAACTGTTCATCATCTGCATTTGTTCTTGTTGTAGCAATTTTAATGGCCAGTAGTGAAATAAATGAATTAAATAGGATGAACCAGTACTCCTTCAATACAATCTTTTTGATTTAAAACTGAAGAACTTTATTATTCGTAAAGAAAAGCAGCTCTTTTTCGTTTTAGACAACAGTGTCAAGTTTCGTACGAATTGTGTTAGTGACTCCTTGCCCATGTACTTAACAATCAGCAACCAGACGGGTTATAAAACGTAAGCCAGTAGGCGGCGCCGGAAGGTAAGTAAATCCTGCACTAGATGGCGCACACAGATCCCCTTTAATGTGGAGCAGACCCACAGGCGTACGCTGGTGGCGTCATTTTAACAGCTACTGAACAGTGCCCCATCTCTCACAGATAACGCGCCGTCTCCGGTCAATCGGCTACTTGTTCTCTCATAATCGCCGGCATTACGCTGGCCGGCCCTTCACCGCAGCGCTCCAGCGGCCACGAGGCGGAACCGGCGCAACAGGCCAGCTGAGCAGAGCTGAGGTGAGGTTAGATCATCCCGCGCTTTCTCCAAGCTTCCACCGGCAGCCAAGGTCGGCGGTGGGCGGCAACGCACCGCCGTCGCGTTAGCATCGGGACACGGAGTGGGGCGTGGCAGCCGCCCGTTCCCAGAAACCACCGCGCGGCGCCAGCCACTCTAGCGCCGTTTGTGTGACAGGCGAGGCAGCTGCGTGTTGTCAGGTCTCCATTTTCCACTGCCAGTAAGAGGAGCTCAGATAGTGTCACCACAGAAACTGGGCGAGCAGTTCCTCTACACTGAGTGTTTCAAGAAATAGTATTGTGAAAGAAAAAAAAAAAGATAAATATACGTAGAAGATTTAACACCATAACATTTCATAATTTTCATGAAGAACTAACTCTGGAACTGTCCTTCGCTCAGCTTTTGGCAATCTATCTGCTTAAGAAGACAGCGTATACAATGAATTTGTTCACTACCGTCTCCGTCGTGCTCTGGTCAGCGATGAATTTCGTGAACATCAGTGGAAAAACGGCTGTTGTCCAAAACACAGCGATGCTGTTGACATGTGGCTTACAGAGAGAGAGAGAGAGAGAGAGAGAGAGAGAGAGAGAGACAGACAGGCTCTCAGTACATTCGATTTCTTATAAAGATATAGCAGAAACAATATGTTCCCAATGAATTCCGGACAATTCGACCGAAAGCCAAAAAACTCATGAAAACTGGTGCAACTGAACGCTCAAAGAATTCGACAGAGGAAACGCAAAACCAACACAGAACATCACGAGAGACTAACCTTTCATGTACGCTGTCAGGAAAAAAATATCTCAACACCAAACAATACTTAACGTAGACTCTGGAGTAATGAAATTTCGGATTTAACATTACAAGATCACAGGTTTATGTAAGCGCGAGGTAAGCCATTGCAAATCTGAAATGTTGCTACATTAATAGCGTATGTAACCGCTAGAATGTTGAATACAAACATGCAAACGTTTATGCACTGTGTTACGGAGGTAACGGATGTCAGTTTGTAAGACAGAGTTCCATGCCTGTCGCACTTGATTGATCAATACAGGGTCGGTTAATTCTCTTCGCAGATGACGCTGAAGTTGTCGTCCGACGATGTCCATGTCTGCTCGATTGTATACAGATCCGGTCATCGAGCAAGCCAAGGCAACATGTCGTCACTGTGTAGAACATGTTGGGTTACAACAGCGGTATGTGGGCGACGTTATCCCCTTGGGAAACAGGATGCTGTTCATGAATGACAGCTGAGGAGATCCAATCACCAGACTGACGTGCATATTTGTAGTGCGGATGCGTGGGACAACCACGAGAGTGATCCTGCTGTTATACGAAGTTGCACACCGGACCGTAACTCCAGGCGTAGATCCAGTGTGTGTAGCACGCAGTTGCGTTCTCGCTTCCCACGCCCGGGTTCCCGGGTTCGATTCCCGGCGGGGTCAGGGATTTTCTCTGCCTCGTGATGACTGGGTGTTGTGTGATGTCCTTAGGTTAGTTAGGTTTAAGTAGTTCTAAGTTCTAGGGGACTGATGACCATAGATGTTAAGTCCCATAGTGCTCAGAGCCATTTGAACCATTTTGTAGCACGCAGACAGGTTGGCTGCAGCCCTCGACTGGCCTCCCAAACAAAATACGACCACCACTGGCACCGAGGCAGAACCGGATTCCACCAGAAAACACAACAGACCTCCACCCTACCCTCCAATCAGTTCTTGTTTGATACCACTGAAGTAGTAAAAGACAGTAGTTTGCGATCACTGGAATGCACGTTACAGTGAGTCTGGCTGTGAGCCGTCCCAGTTCGTTGTGTCACTGTGGTACCAACTGCTGCTCACATTGCTGCTGCAGGTGCAGAACGATGCGTCGGAGCCACACCCCGAACACGATGGTCTTCCCTTTAGGTAGTGCGACGTGTATGTCCGGAGCCCACTCTTCTTGCGACCAGACCTTCCGCTGACATCCGCTGGCAGCAGTCATGTACAAAGGCTACATCCCTGCCAAGTCTCTCTGCAACACCTCGCAAGGAACATTCAGCTTCTCGTAGCCCTATTGCGTGACCTCGTTAAAACTCTGTGATCTGTTAATAATACCGTCTTAGTCGCCTTAAAGGCTCTTATGCGACTGCCGTGAAATTTCAACAGACATCATCTTTTGGATGCAGAAACACGCCTACCAACTTTCGTTTATGCGCGCAGCTCTTTCGTGTGGCAGCTTTTTTTTTTTTTCCCCGTCAGTGTACTTGCACGAGGTGGAGACTCAGCAGCAGTTGACTGTACCGAGATCAACCAAAATCAAGAAGAATATTTTGTTCGCGAAGCACTTGCAAGAAAATGGCAGTGTTGCGCAGCACTGCACATGTCGCTCTCAGTGCGTAACAGGATCCAGTAACAGGTAGTGCTATTTGGTGTACAACGATCTGGTCGCCACTGGTCGTCATGAAATCAGGGAAAACAACTGACAACGTCGCGTCATTTATCGCGACAGTGATAGCTGTAACTGAGTACGTCATTCAGTCAATTATTTCACGCAGGGGAACTTGGAATTAACGTCTCACTGCCCATCCTCACTTATCGCCTAATGACATCTCTTTGGTTCCTCAGTTTAAACAAAACATCTCTGGACAGCGATTTTCATCACCTCAAGAAGACATATTTCTGAGCTATCAGCATGAGAGTGGAAAATTTTGTTTTCAGAATAGGCTCGAACTCATGCAAAAGTGTACGAATTCTAAAAGTGAAAGGTTTGAGAAACAATAGAACGATTAATATCAAAATAATTTTTCTTTCATTATTTTTGCGACGACTTCACGGGAGGCTGACGTAAGTCTTTCGCAGTACCTGTGGTGAGCACCGCACACGGGGCGTAGCTAAACACATCCGCCTGCCGTTGCTTACGGGCCGGCAACGAATCGAAAGTGTTCACTCGTGGCAAGTTAAAACTGCGACACAGTCCGAGTAGAGTCCAAGACGCAGACATCTACTGATGCACTCGAAAATCATCACGAAGTACATGCCAGACGGCGCTTTTTTATTCTACATACCTTTACACAGGCCGGCCGGTGTGGCCGAGCGGTCCTAGGCGCTACAGTCTGGACCGCGCGAACGCTACGGCCGCGGGTTTGAATCCTGCCTCGCACATGAATGTGTGTGATGTCCTTAGGTTAGTTATGTTTAAGTAGTTCTAAGTTCTCGGGGACTGATCACCTCAGAAGTTAAGTCCCATTGTGCTCAGAGCCATTTGAGCCTTTACACAGGACTTTTTCCTGTTCCACTGGCAGATAAAGCCTGATAACAAGTGCCGGTACGCTCCTGTCTAATTGCATCTGCGCGATCTCTACAGAGTGAACTGGCAGCGACCCGAGGAAGATTCCTACTTCCTGCCTGTGAAGACGGATCTTCAGTTTACAACTCTACGGCCTTCTATTGCCATGCAAGCTATTCCCTTGAGTCTCAACGCACATCTTTACCACCCTGCCGCTTCTTCCAGCTACTGTTTTTCGTATATTCCTTCCTTTCCTATGTCTCCTCATTTCTTATCGATGCATCTAATTTTCAGACCGTTCCGTCTGTAGACATCTCAAAAGCTCCGATTATTTTCTCTCCCGGTTTTCCCGCAATCCACGGATACACTTCCATTACTGTGCTCTGGAGGCTGACCAGCCAGAACATTAAGACCGGCTACGTAATAACCGGTATGTCCACCCTCGGCACGACCGCGTCGTGACATGGAAGGAGTGAGGAGGCCTCGGTAGTTCGCTTGGCACCGCACCTGCGCACACAAGTCACCCAGTTCCCGCAAATTCCGGGGAAGCGGGGCGATGGACTCTGGCGCCACGCTCCATCAGATCCCACACGTCTTCGATCGGGTGCACAGCTGGCGAGCTGGGGGGCCAGCACACCAACTGGAATTCGCCACTGTGATCCCCGAACCACTTTACTACACTCTTGGCCTTGTGACATGGCGCATTATCTTACTGAAAAATACCACTGCCGTCGCGAAACGCGATCGCCATGAAGGGGTGTATGTGATCTGCAACCAGTGTATGATTACTCCTTGGCCGTCAGGGTGCCTTGCACGAGCTCTACTGGACCCATGGGTGCCCACGTGAATGTTCCGCAGAGCATAATGGAGCTCCCGCCGGCTTGTCTTTATACCGCAGTACACGTGTCGAGAAGCTGTTCCCCTGGAAGACGACGGATTCGCGCCCTCCGATCTTCATGTTCAAGAAGTTATCGGGATTCAACAGACCGCGCACCGCTCTGCCACTGCGCCAACGTCCAGTGCCTATGGTCACGTGCCCATTTCTGGCGTGGATGCCGATGTCGTGGTCTTAACACTGGCACGTTAGGAGGGTTCTGTGGGCTGTGTGTTCAGACACACTTGTACTCTGCCCAGCACTACAGTTGGAAGTAGGCTGTTTAGGTTTTTATGTTGGTAACGCCACGTAGCGCTCTGTATGAAAATCATTGACTGTGCTGTGTGCAGTCTGTGGCTGGTTCGCATTGTTGGAATATTTGCTATTGTAGTATTGGGCACCTGGATCTGAAGAGCGCATGGCGTTGCGCAGTTGGAGGTGAGCCGCCAGCAGTGGTGGATGTGGGGAGAGAGATAGCAGAATTTTAAGAGCGGACGATCTGGACGTGTGTCCGTCAGGAAGAGTAAATTTTTAACACTGGATATAATGAACTGATTATATATAATGACTTTTGAATATTATTAAGGTAAATACATTGTTTGTTCTCTATCAAAATCTTTCATTTGCTAACTATGCCTATGAGTAGTTAGTGCCTTCAGTAGTTAGAATCTTTTATTTAGCTGGCAGTATTGGCGCTCGCTGTATGGCAGTAGTTCGAGTAACGAAGATTTTTGTGAGGTAAGTGATTCATGAAAGGTATAGGTTATTGTTAGTCAGGGCCATTCTTTTGTAGGGATTATTGAAAGTCAGATTGCGGTGCGCTAAAAAAATATTGTGTGTCAGTTTAGTGATGATCAGAATAAGTAAAGAGAGAAATGTCTGAGTAGGTTCAGTTCTGCTCAGCTGTTTGAAAATCAAATAACGTAGAGGTTTCCAGCACTGTCATTTTTCTAAGGGGATGTTTCACAGTCTCATGGTAGATCCTCCACAGTTCGCCACCTGTCCTGCTTTACCAGCCTGCCCAGCCAACGACGTCTCACATCTGTAATGAGAGTTTTGGCCACCTAAGCTCACGACGTGTGCACGTGGTTTCACCTTGGTTTCGCCACATGTTGAATACAGTCGCCATAGCACTCCTCCAATACCGACAAGTCGTGCTGTCTCCGAAATGCGCGTGCCGAGCCTCTGGGCCATCACAATCTGCCCTCTCGGTCAATCTCAGACAGATCGCGCGCCTCCCCGTTCTACACACGGACAGGACGCTCACTAATACTACATGCACCGTATGTGTGTGTGTGTGTGTGTGTGTGTGTGTGTGTGTGTGTGTGTGTGTGTGTGTGTGTGAGAGAGAGACTGGAAATCATTCCTCGCCAGGTGACGCTGCTATCACCTGGACTGGTTTACATCGATAGAAGATCGGCGCCAACACGTTCTTATAAGTATTGTATTTAGATTCTAAAATGTTTCGTCGTCACATTAACGCCCATATTGGCTACAATAAGATCACGGTAACGGTGGCACAGTACTTTCGTGGGATGCCGCAGATACTATTTTCACATCTTTCAACTTCATCAGTGTATTTCGCTGGCAAAATGACAGTGCCGAAATGTGTCGGAAGCCTTCCTGAAGCCAACGAACGCACGATCAACCTGGTCACCGACATCTAAAGCGGTCTCGATCTTGTGGCAGAACATAGGTAGCTGAGATTCACGAGACCTCTGAAACTTCCTGACAGATTAAAACTGTGTGCCGGACCGAGACTCGAACTCGGGACCTCTGCCTTTCGCGGGGAAGTGCTTTACCGACTGAGCTACCCAAGCACGACACACGACACGTCCTCACAGCTTCAATTCCGCCACTACCTCGTCCCCTACCTTCCGAACTTCACAGAAGCTCTCCTGCGAACCTAGCAGAACTAGCACTCCTGGATGAAAGGATATTGCGGAGACATGGCTTAGCCACAGCCTGGGGGATGTTTCTAGAATGAAATTTTCACTCTACAGCGGAGTGTGCGACGATATGAAACTTCCACGCAGATTAAAACTGTGTGCCGGACCGAGACTCGAACTCGGGACCTTTGCCTTTCGTGGGCATATGCTCTACCAACTGAGCTACGCAAGTACGATTCACGAGACCTCTGTTTATAGAATCCGTACTGATTTTTAAAGAGGAGATTTTAGTTCTTCAGAAAGGTCATAAGTCGTATTCCGTAACTGCAGAACAGATTGTCGACAACGAAAAAGGCCTACATTATGTGCATTTGACAGACGAACCTTCTTGGAAACTGAAATGACACGCAACCTTGTAGAATGGCCTACGATAAAGTTCTGCTAGAAGGGAGAGCAACCCCTTTCGCGTAACCTCAGTACAGTCTCACTACTACCTCACTTGGTTCAGATGACTTTCCACCACTGAGCACTTTTAGTTGACTTTCTCTCAAGACATTACTTACGTCAATATCTGCTTGTTGGTGTTGGTGCGACGGTTGAGAGGAGGAACTTTATTACGACCTTTCGCTATTAAACAATTTCTGAAAATCGAACTTCGTATTTCGGTCTCCTCCGTGTCGTCTCCCGTTTCGGCGCCACTACAATCACTGAGCGACTAGAAGGTGATTTCAATTCGCCTACTGGCTAACTGTAAAACTGAAACTTGTTAGGACATGAGATGTCTTGGCCATTTTTACTTTCTAATTCACCGAACTGTTCTCGCCTTCGTCTCGTTGCAATCACTGCGAGGTTTGGCGTTAAACACTGTCGCAGCGCGGCAGTGTCCTCGGTAAGTTATCTCGCGGACGAAACATGTACCGAACACGCATCCAATATTATCACCACAAACGCTACTCGCCTGTTCTTAACGTTAGACTTTGAAGGTACTGTCTTTTTTCCCCAAATACAAAACTTTCGTTGACTTACTTCTCCTTCTGATCTCGTTGTTTTACCTAGAGGTATACAGTCACTGCTTATCCTGATGTGAGCATATTCCGACGTTACGTAATCGACAGCCAATGAAGACCAAAGAAGGTAGAATGTGAAAAATATTCGTGTAGTCGCAACTTTTCGTTCAGTGGAAGGAAAGAGTGACACGAACAAGATACTACAAATCCTGACAAGAGTGGAGGGACTTTGGGTGCTTGCGTAATCTTTGTTTTCCGCGGTCCAACGCACAGCCATTGTTTGAAGACTTAAGATGGCTAACATCAGTGTTGCCACCACAATATTATTTCAGACAAATACGTTGACGCAACACGTTGGTATCACATTCCTCTCGTAGACACTGGCTGCCTACGGCTGAGGCAGCTCCCTTTGGCTCAAACGCGCCATACGTCATAACGAAGTGTCCCTTAATTCTGTATCTATTTTACGTAAAGTTAAACTAAGCTTAAGGCCAGTATCCTGAATGGTTCCGCGCATCATAACAGAAAAGGTAATCCCTCACAGAATGTCAGTTCCGCATGTGCGCTAGCTAAAAAATAAAAGGAAAAAAATAAATAAAATTGCCAACATGAAAATTGAATAACATCTTGTCCGTATGTGTATCACAAGATGCCATTTGCTTTGACTTTCACGAATCTGAAATGAAATTTTATAAAGGTAATGAATTTAGAAACTAATCAGTTTATAGCAACTGATATGCTAATTCATTTATATTAATTCAGATGCTGTACTCTTTTGCAAACCACCTGTTTCTACATTTATATCAATACCCGCTAGCCACCTCAGGGTGTGTGGCGGAGAGTACTTTCTGTACCGCTGTTACTTGTGCTCCTCCTCTTTCTGGTCGTGAATGGTTCGCGCGATGAACGATTCGCGGCAAGACTGTGTGTGAACTCCAGTCTCTCTAACTTAACCTTCACGGATTTGCCGTGAGATACACGTAGGAGGAAGCACTGTATCGGCCGATTCTTCTAAGAACGAAGGCTCTCAGAAACCTAACAGCAGAGCGCACCGCCATGCGGAACGCCCCTGCTGCAGCGTCTGCACTGCAGTTGGCTGTGACGTTTTCGTTTTCTCTCAGTCTCGCATCTGCCTTCCCTGACATTTTTTATATAGTCACCTCCCTTTAGTTCTCTACGCAGGCTTACGCTCAGATATTTAAGGGACGCGGCTGCTTACAGTGATTGCTTTGCGTTCATGGAATCGTACAGCAATGAGTCTTTCAGCCCATTTCAGTGCACCTGTCACGTTTGTTTACGTTGAGGGTCAACTTCCAATTCCTGCGCAAAGCGTCATTACTCTGTACGTATTCCCGCATTAAGCTACAGTCGCGTCTTCTCTGAATACAACACTATCAGCCACGAAACACCACTAGAGTGTTTATACCTCGTATTGTCAACGTTCCCTTGGCGTACTAGTTACGTTTACGCATGAAGATTCCTCTTCGTTACCAATGACATGCATGTGACCGATAAGTCAATCGTTTCAGAAGTTTTTTTTTCTTTAAAAGAAGTCAAAAAATAAGTGGAGCAATGCTTCCTTATTAGGCATGATCCGATTATTTCAAGCAGACTGTCCTCCATCATATTCCGTGACTGTGAATAAAAATGGCTCTGACTTTCAATAAATTTTAGTAACGTCAGACATATTTTTTTAATTGGAAAGTAAAGCGATTTCTGTTTCACACGATGACAAATGACGGATTAAATGTGAGTAAAATTACTGGTGTGATATGGGACGTAGAATGTAAAGCAATTTTATCTTGCAGTAGAAAATGTCTTATGTTACGTCAGAATCAACAGATGATGGTAAAATGAGACATGACAGTAAACAGAAAGTTCGTAAGAGCACGACGCGCGCGAACCGCCTTGCGCCTGCAGCTTATGAAGCCCGCTTCACTAGACTGCCATACAGGTAGCCTGCACTGGCGGCGCAGCGTGGACTGGGTGGAGAAAGCAGGTGTGGTTACCGTGGGCCGTGCTGACAACAGAATGTGGCGCCGGCCGGCGTGCATCTGCCCCTTACAATAACTAAGTGTTCATAGCCTCTAACGATGTCTCCAGCACCTGGAGACGAAACGTTAGAACGGCGGCTTAACGATCAATGAACAAATAAGTTAACAAGGATCTAAATACCCGTGTGAATGACTGCATTGTATGGCCAAACCACAGGTAATGCACACTTTTCCAAATCACAGTTGATTAAAATGGTCGTGAGACATCTCACTGATTTGTAACTAATTACAGATCTGTACAATTTATGCGGTTAGGATTAGTGTGGAAGTAGTTAACCATAAATCACACCAAGACCAACCCGACACAGGAGGTTAATAGGATCGCGCCTGAGAAATAACTATGCATTTCTGCTCGGGTTCACATATTTGTACAGTCGGAACGACAGTTGGTACATCTTGATGTACATGGGGCCACCCACGGAAACCAGTCCTGGTTTCTCCAGACAATCCGTGTTACGCAGTCAGTTCAGGCTGCCCGTATAACAACCGACTGAAACAGGTTTCATAAACAGCAGGCGTAAGACGGCTCGAGGAATTACAGAATCAGAGTTAATTAAGCTCCTAATAAAAAAGGGAAAAAATCACAACACTATAAAATAATTAATATAGAGTGATGAAATTTCCAGAATGCATTAGCTGGTTAACATATTTCAGTGATTAACATTGGAATATTACAGGTTAATGTAATTGTGAGGTAAGTCATTGCAAATGTGAAATACTGGTACATTAATAACAGGTGTAACCCGCCCAGAATGTTGACTGCGAGCATGGATACGTGCATGTATTGTGTTGCCAGTCTGTGGGATGGAGTTCCAAGCTTGTTGCTCCTGATCGGTCAATACAGGGACGGTTAATGCTGGTTGTGAATGACGCTGGAACTGTCCGATGGTGGCCCACATTTGATCGACTGTAAACAGATCTGGTGATCGAGCAGGCCAAGGCAACATGCCGTAGAGAATCTTGCGTTCCAACAGCGGTACACGGGCAAGCATTATCCTGTTGGAAAACACTCCCTGGAATGCTGTTCATGCGTGGCAGCACAACAGGTCGAATCACCAGATTGACGCATAAATTCGCAGTCAGGGTGTGTGGGATAACCGCGACAGTGTTCGTGCTGTCACGCGAAATCGCACCGCAGACCATAAACAGGTTTGGTGCAGGTCCTCATCTGGCCTCCTCCTAACCAACCCACGGCCATCACTGGCACCGAGGCAGAACCAGCTGACGTCAGAAGACACGACAGATCTACACGCTACCATCCAATGAGCTCTCGCTCGACACCACTGGAGTCGCAAATTGCGGTGCTCCGGGGTCAGTGGAATGTACGCTACAGTGCGTCTGTCTCGGAGCTGTCCTTGCGTTTTGTAACAGTCTGTTGTGTCACTGTGTTGGCAGCTGCTGCTGCAGATGCAGTACGATGCCCCTGAGCCATACTCTCTCGGTTGCGCAACATGATCGTCCGGATCCTTGCCTTCTTGCGACTGCACCTTCCCGTGACCAGCGCTGCCTTCAGCCACGTGCAGTGGCTACATTCCTGGCCAGTCTTTCTGCAGTATCGCAAAAGGAACATCCAGCTTCTCGCAGCACTGTTAAACGACTTCGTTTACGCTCAGTGAGGTGCTGATAATGGTGTCTTTGTCGCCTTAAACGCATTCTTGACTAACCTCAACTCACCACGTTAAATCTCAAAGATCACTAACGCTCACGACCGTTACGGTGGTATTCAAAGCAAATATGATTTGCGCCCTCATACTAGCGCTGCTAGCACCACTGTTAAGCGACTGCTGCAAAATATGAGTAGAGTACATCTTTCTGGTGTCTAAACACGCCTGCCAACTATCTTTTATGTTGTACAACTCCTCCTTCGTGATGGGATTTTTTTCCGTCAGTAAACAAGTAGCCTATGAACAACCACAGCCTGATAACTGTAAATACTGGTAGCTGTCTGCTGCATGTTTCAGCACAAACGTTAGGCAAAATATCGCATAAATAAATAAATGATTTGCAATCTGGTGAAGAAAGCAGCTTAGCCGCCAAAATTTTGAGATCAAATTGACGACGACCACCTTCGATATACAGGTTTCCATTCTGCCTTGTGTAGATTAATGCACACGATGTAACATTTCGGTAGGAATTTTAGCGCAGGCAACAGTAACGCTCGTATGTCGCTAACATCACCTACTGTAGATTGTATTTCATCGTGAACAGTGTGTTTAATTTCCCCCTCGGGACAAGACTTGCGAGGGGACCAAATCTGGTGACCGGATTGCCCAACATGAAGGCGCCCTTTGTCCTGTCCAACGAGTTAGAAAAAAAGTTGTGAAGACAGCAATCACCAGTACGTCACAGTGTGTGCATTGTACAACAGCCGTGCTGATTACACTTGTTCCTCATGGCCTGCAAATGGCTCTGAGCACTATGGGACTTAACTTCTGAGGTCATCAGTCCCCTAGAACAACTTAAACCTGACTAACCTAAGGACATAACACACATCCATGCCCGAGGCAGGATTCGAACCTGCGACCGTAGCGGTCGCGCGGTTCCAGACTGTAGCGCCTATAACCGCTCGGCCACATCGGCCGGCCTCATGCCCTGCAGTAGAACGTCTTTTGGTATTTGTGGAAGTTAGTCTGTAGCAGATTGCAATATTTCTTTCTATGAAAACATGGGATATGAGCTGGTGGTTCACCACGCCACACGACACATTTACACCCCGTGCACACTGATGTTCTACCTGTTGAAGCACACTGATATTCTTTACGTAAGAAGGGTGCATGTTTCAGACTTTAACTTGGCAATGATCTGTATATGTTGCTTAATAACTAAACAAGATACATGTTAAATCCGGTGTCATTTATCTTGATGCCCCGTGTAAAACTTCGTACAATTTTCAAAATCATTCTCATGCACATGTTGTTGGATAGAGTCGTGTTACGGTTGGGACTTGCAACGGTGGAGAGAGTGTGCCGGGGACTGCCGTGCAGATTTACAGTATCAGCAGTTTGGACCTCGACCTGAACTACACGCTCTTCTGCAGTCTCACTGTTGCTTCTGCTACGTTTTCTAGGTCCTGTAATTCCAGTTCAACATAAGAGTGTCATTTAATTTATTTAATTCCTCGTTTTTTTTTTCATACATCAAAGATCAGTTGCAAGCACATGATTTATTCTTAATCGATTGCTTCAGAATGAAGGCCCTGTGTTCCTATAACTTAAATTCTACGTAATAAAAGTATCTGTTCACGTGAAATAACAATATTGGCCACTACATGTAGCTGCTTGAACTTATCCTGGCCGAGCGGTTCTAGGCGCTACAGTCTGGAACCGCGCGACCGCTACGGTCGCAGGTTCGAATCCTGCCTCGGGCATGGACGTGTGATGTCCTTAGGTTAGTTAGGTTCAAATGGCTCTGAGCACTACGGGACTTAACTTCTGAGGTCATAAGTCCCCTAGAACGTAGAACTACTTAAACCTAACTAACCTAAGGACATCACACACATCCATGTCCGAGGCAGGATTCGAACCTGCGACCGTAGCGGTTGCGCGGTTCCAGACTGTAGCGCCTAGAACCGCTCGGCCACACCGGCCGGCGGTTAGTTAGGTTTAAGTAGTTCTAAGTTCTAGGGGACTGACGACCTCAGCAGTTAAGTCCCATAGTGCTCAGAGCCATTTGAACCATTTTTTTTCACTTATCCGTCTTTCTACATATCGATGTGTTGACTTGTATTTACCGTGTAAGGTTTCTTCGTATGGCTCAAGTTTTCGTGTTTGTTTTCCCTCGATTTTGAAACACGCATTGGAAGTCACAACCTTGTCTTACGCGCACTGACCTAATAGGTTTTGATGTGGACAACTTCAATTAACTAATCCTGCGAAGCCTGGTACGAGAACACCGTTCAACCTAAACTACCTGAAGCATCAAATTCCAAAACGTTTCAAGACTGGATTAATAAGAAAATAAGTTAAAATGCCGGTTTTAACGCTTCAAATGTTCAACGTAGTCACCCAGACTACGACGCACAGAACGTCCATACAACCATACGAAATTTTCAGGAATGCCTTCTTCGGTTACTTCATCAAAGCGTTGACCCTTCGTTTGAGTTCCTGCACTTTGTCCTTTTGTGCTAGGTGGGTACTAACAATACTAGGTGTCGTTACCCGTTATGTTTCCTTCCAGACAGAAACTGTTCACGTTTCGCATTTCAATCACGCCGCGGCAGGCGTCAACGCGGAGTTGTTTTTTGAGGGAATCACGGTGTGTAGGACAAAATTTGCACACACTTTCCTCTTCTCCAAAACATTCTGGAGAATGTCTCGAACACTTGGTACAGAAACGTTGCTCCACTGTGATTTGTCCTACTGCCTGCTCACAACTGGTTAATGCGATGCACACTTGTTGTTTACAGTTGTTAGTTCAAGTTGCCATCGTTGTTAACGCGCTGACGTCGCTTATTCGCCAGGAGTAAGACAATTTTCGGTACCTTTTGGACGGACGGTGTACTGGGAACATGGTTTACATGCAGACAGAAGCGGCGTCTGTGAATACTATTGTGATCCACTGAATCATTGACACCAGCGTCACTGGATATTGTAAAAATGTTGTTTAATTCAGAAGGCAGCAATTTCGAGGTAAGGCTTGTTTGCCACCACACCATAACAGAAGAAGGAGCCGCCTAGTGGCAGGTGGGCAGACGTGGAGCGTGCCAAGTGCGTTAAGACCAGACAAGGAGGGTAATACTGATTATTCTTCTATATTAAATAGTGTGGTGGCAACAGAGGTACGCCATGTGGGAGCTATGTGTTTTAGTTTTTGTACGAAACGATAATTAACGAACACCACGCAGTATTTTTGTATGATTTTCCGAAGTTTAAAATCATCTTAAACATTATATAAAGGCGTGAACCGTCAATCTCACACAAACAAACGATGACACGATAACCCTAAATAAACCTATGAGAGGTGTGGTTTTGAGAATCTGCACATCCATCAATATTTAAATGACAGATTGGAGGCCGGTGGCTGGCATTTAGAACACCACATCGACGGCCAATTCTCTTTCTTCCTCATGAAGAAAAGCATGTAAATTAATTTGAGCTAGCGCAGACAAATGCCGATATCTACGATTTGCAAACTCCGATTGTTCGTGGACTACTTGTACCAGAATCCTGAAGAAAAAAAAAGCTCGACCGACTTTCTAATTTATTCCAGTTTCATTTCTTCGAAGACAATGGGTGTTGTTCTATTCTGAAACAAATCACTTTTTAAAATACTGTAAGTACACATCACAGTAATTTTTAAAAGACGTATGTGGCTTGTAACTGCCGGCCCTTGGCTACACCTCATTTCTGAGATAACAACACTCAATAGCTACTTGCATTCCACAAGCATACGGGATACGACTTTTATGTGATTCTCGTTGTACAAAAAAATGTTCAAATGTGTGTGAAATCTTATGGGACTTAACTGATAAGATCATCAGTCCCTAAGCTTGCACACTACTTAACCTAAATTATCCTAAGGACAAAAAAAAAACACACACACACACACACACACACACACACACACACACACAAACACGCACACACACACACACACACACACGCACACGCATGCCCAAGGGAGGACTCGAACTTCTGCCGGGATCAGCCGCACAGTCCATGACTGCAGCGCCCAAGACCGCTCGGCTAATCCCGCGCGGCCTCGTTGTACATAACAAAAGTCTTATTTGTTATCTGTTTCGTCGCCAGACTGCGTACCTTTAAAAATTCTGAGCACGTAGAGAACCGCCAAGGCGGTGATGAAGGGGATAACGAAGAGAGCAGCCGAGAGGGAACAACAAGCAGGTAGATGAACGCACTGCAGTACTCACAGTTTTTTGCCTGCTGCCCGCAGCGGTACTTACCTGCAAAGAAAACACAGACAGGATTAGTTGATTATGCAACAAGAGACAAAATGTTCTGAACTATCGCTGACAACTACACATGTGACAATGTATCCATTTGAATGAATTCTCGGTACTGTTGACAACTGACGTTGAATATTCCAGTAGCGCTACCGCCAACGAGAGATCTCGCTCCCTTTGTGGAACCGCTCGTGTCGGCGGCATTCAATGCCATACAGGAAACAACCGATAACAGTTCTTGTTTCTCGGGTGTGTACCTCTTTCCGTCTGTTTTCTGCTGCAACTTAAATGGTAAATTCCGGAAATGGCTTTCACTTGTTAAACAAAATACATACAACGTCGCACTGAGAGGTTCATTCAAAAATAATATGAGCCAAGTAATTGTTCTAGCTTACCTTTTAAGTTAAAAACAGTACCAGTTTCGAAACCACGGCCCGACACGAACACATAAGTTGCTGCATACTTTATATTAGCATAAACGTAACCTCATTGAATTTCGCTAGGATCTCTTCCATTATATCTTAAAAATGATTTCGAAAATACAAGAAAATAAAATATTTTGACATCAAGTTCTGACGAAAATAAGGAACACATTTTGTGCTGCTCGTGACTCACAGCATGCAAGTACTTAAAAAAATATCATATCGGAATCGTCAAGGGGTGATTCTTTATTAGCTACTGGCTTCGATCATTTTCTCGTCTTCAGGTATCGTAACATTATTTTCAACAGCATGCACGGCAACATTCATTCTGTGTCATCAGCTAAAATGAATGTCGTCTGTGTGACTGCAGTCAATATTAGAATGCATTTTCCTATTGTGTGCAAGCTCTCTGATGGTAAATGGTGAAAGTTTCTTGAGAGTTCGTGGCAGGCCCATTCGCCGTATCTGTTGCGCTAGTGCTGCTGTACTACTCTCACGCCCGACGTGGTGGGACGACCTCTGGCGGCAGTGTTCGCAAATGGAAGATGGGACCATCAGTGACCGCCCTCGATAGGGATGGCAAAAACAGAGTGTCTAAAAGTAACACGGCGACTTGGGCTTTGAATATCAGGTATTTGTTTGGTCTCGCTTACAACAGTTTTTTTATTTTTACTAATTAGCGAGTGGAAAACCGCAATATAGATTAGTCATAGCATATTTTTCGTTTTTAAATAAGCCCATTTCAAAAAAGGTGTAATTTTCATTCGTATAATCTGCATTGATTTGAAACGTAGCGTTATAATAGCAAATGGGAAAAGCGATCAGTGTTATTTTAAAAACTATGCCGACAGAAACGAGCAACAAATACCTTGCTGAGAGGATAAGTTCCCTGTTGCCGTGTGTCGTAGCTTAAGGTACGTCTGTGTACGTGTAGCGAGTCAGACTTGTCCCCACCTGGTCTACTGTGGTAGTTTATCGCTGCCGTCGCTGGTCATTCGTTGTACTGCAGAATGATACTAACCCTAGTCTGGGAACATTTTTACGGAGTGACGTAGCGATGAAGTACATTGCTTCATTTGCTTTAAAATACTAAAGATTTTCTGCCATGACTGTCAAATAAGAAAAGAGGAAGAAAATTATAGGAAAACTAATAGTGCACAATAAAAATAGGAAACAGCGGACGTGCTGCCTGTTTCTACGTAATACGCCTTTATCCGTTTGTAGACCTTCAAAACGGACAAATTAACACGATAAACACTTCTTCAGCCTTAGTTTTCACTTTTAGCACTGACTATTCGTGGTGGCCAAATAGTGATATGATCCCCGGCTACAACTCGATTTTTGAGCAGGTTCAAAAAATAGAATAAATATGAGATTATTGAAGATCCTTGGTCTACGGGTAGCGTCAGGAACAACAGTCCAATGAAGTTTTGTGAGCTCCTGTACAGTGTGCAAAACTTATGTCAGGTCCTGCGTTGTCATGCAGAAGTTCGTTTGCATTTTTGTGGCGACGAACACGCTGAAGGTTTTTCTTCAGTTTCCTGAGCGTAGGACGACACACTACAGAATTGATTGTTGCACCATGAGGGAGGACATTAAACTGAATAACTCCTTCAGAATTCCAGAACACACCCGTCACGACTTTACCGGCTGAGGGTGCCGCATACAACTTTTCCTTCAGGGCAAAGGTTGTGTGGGGCCACTAAATGGATTGCCGTTTCGTTTCCGGTTTGAAGTGATGAACCCATGATTCATCGCCTGTGACGGTGTGACAGAAAACTGACATGAATAAGCCTCGTAACCCGCAAGCAATTCCTCACAGGTTATCCATATTTGCCCTTTGTGGCCTCCTGTTACGTAGTGAGCAACCCATCGGGCACACACCTTTGAGTACCCCAACAGATGGAGGCGTGTGTCAGCGCTACCAACACAGACGTACAATTGAGCAGCGAGGTGTTTGTTTGTGACCGTTCGATCACGTCGAACGAGAGTGTCCGCACGTTCCAACATTGCAGGAGTCACAGCTGCGTCCGGCTGGCACGAGGGAGACCGGACTGGTTTGCAATGATGACAGATGGCTCGCCCAACGGATCACCGTGTTTTTGTCCTCTGCCAGGTCCCCGTAGACGTTCTACACTGAAGAGCCAAAGAAACTGGTACATCTGCCTAATATAGTATAGCGCTCCCGCGAGCACGCATTCGAATAATGTCTGAAATAGGTCTGCAGGGAATTGACACCATGAATCCTGCAGGGCTGTCCGTTAATCCGTAAAAGTACGAAGAGGTGCAGACCTTTCATGAACAACAGGTTCCATGGCTTGCCAGATATCCTCAACAATATTCATGTCTGGAGAGTCTGGTGGCCAGTGGCAGTGTTTAAACTCAGAAGTGTGTTCCTGAAGGCACTCTGTAGCGACTCTGGACGTGGGGGTGTCGCATTGTCGTGCTGGAATTGGCCAAGTCCGTCGGAATGCAGAATGGACAGCAAGGCAGGTTATCAGACATGATGCTTACGTACGTGTTACCTCTGAGAGTCGTATCTAGACGTATCAGGGGTCGGATATCATTCCAACTGCACACACCCCACACCATTACAGAGCCTCCACCAGCTTGAAAAGTGCCCTGCTGACATTCAGGGACCATGGATTCATGACGTTGTGCGCAGCATAACCGTACATGTAAATCCGCTCGATACAATTTGAAACGAGACTCGTCCGACCAGGCAAGATGTTTCCAGTCATCAATGTCGGTGTCGTCCACGGGCCCAGACGAGACGTAAAGCTTTGTGTCGTCCAGTCATCAAGGGTAGACGAGTGGGCCTTCGGCTCCGAAAGCCCATATCGATGTGTCGTTGAATGGTCGGCACGCTGACACCTGTTGACGGCCGAGCATTGAAACCTGCAGCAATTTGCGGAAGGGTTGCGCTTCTGTCACGTTGAACGGTTCTCTTCAGTCGTAGTCGGCCCCGTTCTTGCACTACCTGTCTTTTTGCGGCCGCAGTGATGTCGCATATTTGATGTTTTACCATATTCCTGATATTCAAGGTACACTCGTGAAATGATCGTACGGGAATAACCCCACTTCATCGCTACCTGTGTCTCGCCGCTCGTGCGCCGACCATAACACCACGTCCGAACACAGTTAAATCTTGATAACCTGCCTTTGTAGCAGCACTAACCAATCTAACAACTGCGCGAGACACTTGTCTTATACAGGCGTTGCCTACCGCAACGCCGTATTCTACCTCTTTACCTCTATTTGAATACGCATACCTACACCACTTTCTTTGGGGCTTCAGTGTATAAGCGCCTATCAGTATCTCCGACGCTCTGGCTTTCCGGCAAAAGAAACTGTCAGCTCTCTGCCTGGAACTCATCTCCGTTCCAGTCGACATTTTGAAGGTTACGTATAGCGCTACCACCTATCGGAACTTCAGGAAGTTACAGAGGCTGAAGTGGGAATATTCCACGACGTCGCAAAACAAGTGATTCATTTTTTCGACCGAAATTTGCCGAGAAAAAAAAGTATTGCATTATTTATTCAACGTCCCTTTGTAAGGAGCCTCTTAGTGAGGAAGACATTTTTACCAGTTTTAATAAATTATTGTCTCTTATTGATGTATTGACGATAGTTAGGAAGTGCTGTAGTCCGTAGCCGGCGATGAGTCGGAGAGCATTTCCCACGCTGGCTGGCTGGCTGGCTGGCTGGCTAGGTGACGAAGCGACAATACGTCGCGCGTAGTGGGGTGGGGCTCGGCGCTGGACCGTAGCAACAGGCGTCAGCCTGGGAAATATACATGACGGGAAGTACCGCCATCTTGGCGCCGAAGTCACCCATTTTGTTTATTTATATTTAATAATTGAAGTCATTTATGACAACATGAATACTAGGAGGAGCCTCTGGATGTTTAAAACTATTTATCATAAATTTGCCTCGTTAAAATTCACACCCGTTCATTAACAAATGCGTATCTTAGTAAGTACGAATTGCGCGCCAAAGTCGGCAGTCGGCGTTAGGAGCTCTTCCTGTCTTGTTCGATGGTAGCCATGCTCTCGGTTACGAGTAGTTTGTGACACGGGTGTTTTATTACTGATCTAGTACGAATGAAAGTGATATTACGGCATTCTGATGTTAATTTCGAGTAAACAGATACCCCAAAATTGACCGACACCAATTTCAGATAATTAGCTTCCACTGACGGAGACATCCAATGTGCCAATGAAGAATCTGCACAGGACGAAATTTACGAGAGCTGCACCGCGCACAGGTAGGAGGAAATGCGACGACATGAGCCACCAAGGAAGGTCCGACTTACACTCGCAAATTCCGGGTCGGAATGCTGACCAGTTATACTGTACGTCACATATACCACCCTCTACGGAGTAATAGCAGTATCAGTTTAGAAGCGAGGGTATCTTGCACCTTGTAATACGGTATATTAACATTAACCATCAAAATTTTATATAAATATAGTCCCACCCTGTAAGGTGCTAGAAACTTACTACAGTTTCTAAGACACTGCAACATTGATGTATGGTCTTCAGACCAAAAAAAAGTTTTTAAATTAAAAATCAACCACTATCTGTTGGACCTGACGGCTAGCTGAGTTAGAGCAGTTGTTGCTGCCACAGGTGGCAAACTCTCGTTTACATATTTTCGAAATCGGTTAGAAACGTAATCGTGTATTCTTTGGAGAAGGCTGCATAGGCACAGTTAGCGAGAGTTCGGTACTTGCTAGGGTCTGAGTGGCGAGCGGTGTCCGGCTGCCGCCCTGCTGATGCTGCTACACAGTAGAGATGGGTAGTTCGCGAACGAACGGTTCACCAAGATGAACGAAAGGACCGAAGAACGAATTCCAAGGATCGATCGGTTCATAGTTCACTAGTTCAGTTCGGTCGCGACGGTCACTTCGGCAGTTCTCGTTCCAGCCTCGGTCGCGTGCTTCTCAGTCTCGGTCTCCCTCGGCCGCACTCGTCGTCCTTCGCATGACCACCTGTCTCACTTCCACTGCCGACTGCTGCTAGTTCTTCAGTATCCAATTGTTCGTTTCGTTCACTGCGCTCGCCTATTTTACATGTGTTCCAAACTGTTCTTCCACTTGGGTCTGGCTATTCGGCGTCCACGACCGGTAATCAAAAAGTATTTTATAGTTACGTAAATTACATAAAAATTACGTTGTATCTAATAGGTACGTCTTTTCAGGTAACGAAAGGGCATATCAGCTCACTTCATTATATCGATGAACAGCAGAAGACATAACAAGACAAGTTTTTTTGTTATTCATATATTTTTTGGTTTCATCGCCTTGATTTAGCAGCTAACTTTCAATAATTTGCTTAATTTCTAGTGCAAGAAAATTCATATAAAACGACTTTCGTGTATCTTTCATATACAAAACATCCCATTTAGGAAGGCTCTAATTATTTTTAAGTCTGGTTGTTTCCAATTTGCATTACCTGCTAGATTGGTTTCTTTGAAGAAAAAAAAAAGTGGCTAGTGGGTCATTTTGGCTCAGTAGGAAAAGCGGTGCCTCTCCATTTGAAAAGACATAGATTGCCATAAAATCGTATTTACTTACGTCAAAAACATTTGTTCAGAAGAGGCTTTCAAACCAAAATCTTTATTACTGCGAACTTAATTATTATCATTGTTGCTGCATTAACTTTAATAATGCAACATACAGACCTAATTTTTACTAAGCGTGTGACGCAAGTATGAGAAATCCACATTTTATTTTATGCTTCCATAAAGTCTCTACTTCGCCTACGAACTCAGAGACAACGTGAAGTATATATAGGGTCTAAACGATTATTGTTTACATCGTAGCATAGCTATGTAGTGGAAGTCGAAACGAAGAATTTTATACAAGACACCTTGTGGTCTATTAACTTGGGAAACAGCCACCAACAGATTTACAAGACTACGTGAGCTACAGCCCATGCGCGTCGCGTGACATTTTCATGTTCTCTTCTCCAGCTTTGTACACATCGTCACCGATTGTTTCGCCATTGTTGCTTGCATTAGCTTGTTATTTCTTCACTGCCTAATTGTTAAATATTTGTCTGTTTGTTATATCTGCTCGTATCGGGCAACACATCGTCCGTAATTGGCGAGCAGTCAGTACTCGGGACCGGTTTCCCGTGCGCCACCCTATATTATTTCCCTGAGATCAGCCACACAACGCTACAGTTGGCTAAACGAGAGGTTCTGCAGAATCACGGAAATTACTTCTAAAAGTGTGTAAGAATTCTGTAGTGAATGAAAACTCTTTACTGTAAGGGGGAGGCAAGTGCCCCCTCTCTTGGTGCCCTCCATCCTTCAGTCATCCACACTACCAGCTTTCAATTTTTCATAAGAACCATATACGAAGCGCAAATGAACGGTAAACGAGTAAAGATGAACGGGTCCCAAAAAAGAACGACCAGCAGTGAACTAGTTCTCAAGGATGAACGAGTTTGCCCATCTGTAGTGGCATCTCCCGTGCCGGCCAGTTTAAGCAGAGACAGGCAGACGGACAGACCGGTACGGCGCTCCTGCAGTTTCCGCACTGCTGCTGCTGCTGCTGCTGCTGCTGCTGCTCCCATTCCCGGCACGGCCGCACGCAGCCGCAGTGTATAAGAGAAGAGCTGCCCCGCGCTGCGCGTGACGTGACGCCAAACGCCCTCATCTGGCCGGAAGGAAGCGGCACGACTTCATCACGGCGCCGACGCTCTGCAGCCGACACGCGGCGCACACACACACACACACACACACACACACCTGTCTGTCTGCACTTGTACAGCCGCCCGCGTCCAGTCTGCTGCCGGACGTCGACATTCCACTCTCTCTGTGAGCGTTTAGTAAAGCACCTACTCTGTTGCTGTTGTGGTCTTCAGACCTGAGACTGGTTTGATGCAGCTCTCCATGCTACTCTATTCTGTGCAAGCTTCTTCATCTCCCAGTACCTACTGCAACATACATCCTGCTGAATCTGTTTAGTGTATTCATCTCTTGGTCTCCCTCTGCGATTTTTACCCTCCGCCGTATCCACCAACACTAAATTGGTGATCCCTTGATGCCTCAGAACATGTCCTACCAACCGATCCCTTCTTCTAGTCAAGTTGTGCTACAAATTCCTCTTATCTCCAATTTTATTCAATACCTTATTACTTACATCTACTCGACATCTACATACATACTCCGCAATCCACCATACGGTGCGTGGCGGAGGGTACCTCGTACCACAACTAGCATCTTCTCTCCCTGTTCCACTCCCAAACGGAACGAGGGAAAAATGACTGCCTATATGGCTCTGTACGAGCCCTAATCTCTTATCTTTGTGGTCTTTCCGCGACATGTAAGTTGGCGGCAGTAAAATTGTACTGCAGTCAGTCTCAAATGCTGATTCTCTAAATTTCCTCAGTAGCGATTCACGAAAAGAACGCCTCCTTTCCTCTAGAGACTCCCACCCGAGTTCCTGAAGCATTTCCGTAACAGTCGCGTGATGATCAAACCTACCAGTAACAAATCTAGCAGCCCGCCTCTGAATTGCTTCTATGTCCTCCCTCAATCCGACCTGACAGGGATCCCAAACGCTAGAGCAGTACTCAAGAATAGGTCGTATTAGTGTTTTATAAGCGGTCTCCTTTACAGATGAACCACATCTTCCCAAAATTCTACCAATGAACCGAAGACGACTATCCGCCTTCCCCACAACTGCCATTACATGCTTGTCCCACTTCGTATCGCTCTGCAATGTTACGCCCAAATATTTAATCGAGGTGACTGTGTGAAGCGCTACACTGCTAATGGACTATTCAAATATTATGGCATTCTTTTTCCTATTCATCTGCATTCATTTTCATTTATCTATATTTAGAGTTAGCTGCCATTCTTTGCACCAATCACAAATCCTGTCCAAGTCATCTTGTACCCTCCCACAGTCACTCAACGACGACACCTTCCCGTACACCACAGCATCATCAGCTAACAGCCGCACATTGCTAACCACCCTATCCAAAAGATCATTTATGTAGATAGAAAACAACAGCGGAGCTACCACACATCCCTGGGGCACTCTAGATGATACCCTCACCTCCGATGAACACTCACCATCGAGGACAACGTACTGGGTTCTATTACTTAAGAAGTAGTTACTTAAGAAGTAGTTAAGTGATCTACCCATCTAATCTTCAGCATCCTTCTGTAGCACCACATTTCGAAAGTTTTTATTCTCTTCTTGTCTACACTATATATCGTCCACGTTTCACTTCCATACATGGCTACACTCCATACAAATACTTTCATAAATGACTTCCTTACACTTAAATCTACACTCGATGTTAACAAATTTCTCTTCTTCAGGAACGCTTTCCTTGCCATTGCCAGTCTACATTTTATATCCTCTCTACTTCGACCATCATCAGCTATTTTACTCCCCAAATAGCAAAACTCATTTACAAGCGTCTCATTTCCTAATCTAATACCGTCAGCATCTCCCGATTTAATTCGAATGCACGTACTCTATAAATCTAAAATCGTTGTCAGCACGCAAACCTAGACCTTGGTCGAAGGGTGAAGCGGTGTAGCTTGTGAAAATTAACTTTGTTAACAGCGCGCATGCGGTCGTAGCATTAATGTTCTAGCAGATGAGGTTGCAGGTAGCGTAAAGCTACTGCCGGAGACTGCTGTTGTCTGCAGCAAGACTGAAACTCCAGAACAATGTAGGAAGGCCTGCAGAGCATGAACGGTTAGTGCAGGTACTGCCAGTTCAACCTGAACCTAACAAAATGTTGTGCAACGTGCATAAACAGACGAAGAGATCAGCTACTGTTGGAGT
This sequence comes from Schistocerca nitens, assembly GCF_023898315.1. Lineage (NCBI taxonomy): Eukaryota > Metazoa > Arthropoda > Insecta > Orthoptera > Acrididae > Schistocerca > Schistocerca nitens. The sequence continues at coordinate 7,720,702 of NC_064625.1, read as the reverse complement.
CCACTATAGACGAAAAATCACTCGAAAGTGTGTCTACAGCAGAAGGAATCTTCCAGAGCGACCTAAAGTGCAATGACGACATAAAAAACTAGCAGCAAATGCAGAATCCAGGCTGACACCAAGTGGGTTGAATCCTAACGAAATGTAACTCGTCATCGAAAAGAAGTGCTCGATCGATGTTTGAGGACTGTTCATCAGTCTGGGATCCTTTCCAGGTGAGCCTGATAGCAGAGAGAGCGAAGATTCAACGAAGAGCGGCGCGTTTCGTCACGGGGTCGTTAACTAATCGGCGCGAGGTGCTCAAGAAACTCCGGTTGCAGGTGCTACAAGAGAGGCGTTGTGCATTGCGGAGAGGATAAGTATTGCAATTCCGAGAGAGTACGTTCCTTAATGAAACGGACAACAATTTATTTCCTCCCACATACGTCTCACGACAAGACCACTATTAATTGTACTTGTATACCCAGAGAGCAATAATAATAACAATAATGGCCGGCCAGGGTGACCGAGCGGTTCTAGGCGCTACAGTCTGGAACCGCGCGACCGCTCCGGTCGCAGGTTCGAATCCTGCCTGGGGCATGGATGTGTGTGATCTCCTTAGGTTAAATGGTTCAAATGGCTCTGAGCACTATGGGACTCAACTGCTGAGGTCATTAGTCCCCTAGAACTTAGAACTAGTTAAACCTAAGTAACCTAAGGACATCACAAACATCCATGCCCGAGGTAGGATTCGAACCTGCGACCGTAGCGGTCTTGCGGTTCCAGACTGCAGCGCCTTTAACCGCACGGCCACTTCGGCCGGCCTCTCCTTAGGTTAGTTAGGTTTAAGTAGTTCTAAGTTCTAGGGGACTGATGGCCTCAGAAGTTGAGTCCCATAGTGCTCAGAGCCATTTGAACCAATAACAATAATAATAATAATAATAGTAATAGTTTCTTGGACGCTACTGTTATTCACAGGATATCGAACAACATAACTAATATTTCATTAATTCTGCTGCACGTCGAAACATATAAAGGGAAAATAAATAAAAACATTTACATATGTCTATGTACTTTTTGCATAGTCAGTCCTGAGCACTGATAAAATGTGGAGGCATTTTATTATCATAAAACGATCGACAGAGCGTCTCTCACCGCAGCGGCTTTCTTTGTCGATTGGAACACTTACAGCTAACATATTTGTGGTCGTTGTTGTCACAGGTCGCAAACCCCACGGTCACATAGTTCACGACGCTGTGGTAAAAACATGGCGGCCGCCCGAGGGCAGTCTACTGGGTAACGCTCGTTTCACAAGACTTCCTGCAAACATGACGTTATTCTGACGTTGTGTACGTTATCGACAACTGCAGTAACTGCTATCGACTTTCGTTAGCGTTCGAGGTGGGCGTCTCCCGCATTGGTAGCAGCTCGCTCATGTCCTCAGCGGCAGAAACATGCCAACGGGAAGTGCCATTCGTTTCTAGGAGCACTTGTGACGGTTGGTTGCTTGACTTGGGGAGGGGACCAAACAGCGAGGTTATCGGTCCCATCGGATTAGTGAAGAAAGGGGAACGAAGTCGGCCGTGCCCTTTGAAAGGAACCATCCCGGCATTTGCGTGAACTCATTAACGGGAATCAGAGAAAACCTAAACCAGGGTGGCCGGGCGCGGGTTTGAATCGTCTTCCTCCCGAATGGGAGTCCAGCGTGGTAGCGGCTGCATCACCTCTCTCGGTAGGACCACTTGTAAGATGATTGTTACCCACGAAATACTTGTGACAAGGAAGAATATGAATGTTACTGCTCGTCCGCAGCTCGTGGTCGTGCGGTAGCGTTCTCGCTTCCCGCGCCCGGGTTCCCGGGTTCGATTCCCGGCGGAGTCAGGGATTTTCTCTGCCTCGTGATGACTGGGTGTTGTGTGATGTCCTTAGGTTAGTTAGGTTTAAGTAGTTCGAAGTTCTAGGGGACTGATGACCATAGATGTTAAGTCCCATAGTGCTCAGAGCCATTTTTTTGTTATTGCTCATCGCTTCACTCGTAGCTATTTAAGCTGTTCTCTTAGCTTCCTGCCTAAGCACATACTCGGAAATCGCTATGTATTTGGAAATAAACAGCCAAATATTTACTGCACATTTCGTTGTCTAATCACAAAGAAATGTTAAATAACATCGAACATTGCAGAAGTACTCGAATGACACTCATAAGAAAGACCTAGAATGTGTAAACAGTATTTAAAAATTTTGCAGGTTGTGAGATGCTAACCTGCATTCTTCAGTTCCACAACCCTATCCATTACGCTACAGCCTAGTCGTGTGATATATGTCTTAAGTCTCAATCATCATAGCATCTCCTGAAGGCTTACATAATTCACGTGCTATTAACTGACGTTTGATAATCAGAATGACGTCTTGGTAACACACTATCAACGCGCCGTTGCCTTGAAACGGCATACTGACGCGTGTAACACAAAAAGCTAAATACGGCAAGATAGATGTGGCGCCTCTCGAATCAGTTGTCGGTACTGGGCTGGGCATCGCGACATCGCGTGTAACTGTCGGGAGACAGGCGCTGCCCCAGTCTGCTGCTGTGCCTACTGTACGGGCCCCCTCCAAACGCCGCCACCCGCCACCTGCTGTTAGCCAACGGTAGCAGAAGGTCCGAGAGCGGGCGTGTAGGTGGCGCTGGCGCCGGTAACAGGGGCTACAGTATGTCTCTGCGTCGCCTGTCTCTCGCGCTGGTTACGGAATTGCAGAACAGGCGGAAATTACTGCAGAAACGTGTAACAAACAGAATGAACTACGAGTTGTGGAGAGTTTGAAAGGGAGCATCGGACATCGTCTGAATGACACAGATAAAAGGAACTCGATAGAAGAGGTATTGGTGACTTTGAGAGGAGAACCACTGGAGGTAGCAGAGGATCGAATAAGTAAACAGACAACATCCAGCAAAAATCTTAGGATAACCCACGGGATATTGAATTTAATTAAAGAAAATAATTGAAAATAGAATAAACAAATCAGGCTCAAGGAAATACAGGTGAGATCGACGGAAGTACAGATGATATCGACAAGAACTTCAAAACAGCAAAACAAGACTGGCTGTAGTAGAAATCTTAAGCTGCAGAGTCATGTATGACTATTGAAAGACAGATGCCTCCTGTAAGGAAGTTAAGGAGGGGTAGGACGTCAAACCGACCGACTTTGAGCAGGAGAGGCTTCACAGCACATTTTAATTTCCACTGTCTATACTTTTACAAATAAATTCATAAAACTTTGTCAGTATGACCAGGAAGTATTCAGAATTTACACTCACAGCATTGGAAGATCGAAAACATAACAAAATAAATTTTTTTACACGTGAAATTTCATCTTTTTTTTCACTTACTAATGGCAGCATTTGTTGCTATAGGTACACTTTTCTTCATAAGTAAGAGACAGTCTTCGATGAATTTTGCACAGCATACAAACCATACTCCAAGCTGTATGAAACTCTAGAATTTTACAGATCTATTAAAAACTGTGGTAAAAATTGAGGTAACGAACTATAAAATTTGAGTTTTTTCTAAACATGCAGTTGAAAATATAACAGCTCATTCGTTTTTTCATAAATTATATAAATTCTAGAGTTTCATACACCTGTAAGTATGGTTTCTATGCTGTGCAACATTCATCGAAGAATCTCTCTAACTTATGAAGAAAGGTGTACCCATAGCGACAAATGCAGCCATTAGTAAGTGAAAGAATGATCAAATTTCACACATAAAAAAAATATTTTGTTATGTTTTCGATCTTCCACTGCAATGAGTTGTTGTTGTGGTCTTCAGTCCTGAGACTGGTTTGATGCAGCTCTCCATGCTACTCTATCCTGTGCAAGCTTCTTCATCTCCCAGTACCTACTGCAACCTACATCCTTCTGAATCTGCTTAGTGTATTGATCTCTTGGTCCCCCTCTACGATTTTTACCCTCCACGCTGCCCTCCAATGCTAAATTTGTGATCCCTTGATGCCTCAAAACGTATCCTACCAACCGATCCCTTCTTCTAGTCAAGTTGTGCCACAAACTTCTCTTCTCCCCAATCCTCCTCATTAGTTACGTGATCTACCCACCTTATCTTCAGCATTCTTCTGTAGCACCACATTTCGAAAGCTTCTATTCTCTTCTTGTCCAAACTATTTATGGTCCATGTTTCACTTCCATACATAGCTACACTCCATACAAATACTTTCAGAAACGACTTCCTGACACTTAAATCTATACTCGATGTTAACAAATTTCTCTTCTTCAGAAACGATTTCCTTGCCATTGCCAGTCTACATTTTATATCCTCTCTACTTCGACCATCATCAGTTATTTTACTCCATAAATAGCAAAACTCCTTTACTACTTTAAGTGTCTCATTTCCTAATCTAATCCCCTCAGCATCACCCGATTTAATTTGACTACATTCCATTATCCTCGTTTTGCTTTTGTTGATGTTCATCTTATATCCTCCTTTCAAGACACTGTCCATTCCGTTCAACTGCTCTTCCAAGTCCTTTGAGGTCTCTGAGAGAATTACAATGTCATCAGCGAACCTCAAAGTTTTTACTTCTTCTCCATGAATTTTAATACCTACTCCGAATTTTTCTTTTGTTTCCTTTACTGCTTGCTCAATATACAGATTGAATAACATCGGGGAGAGGATACAACCCTGTCTCACTCCTTTCCCAACCACTGCTTCCCTTTCATGCCCCTCGACTCTTATAACTGCCATCTGGTTTCTGTACAAATTGTAAATAGCCTTTCGCTCCTTGTATTTTACCCCTGTCACCTTCAGAATTTGAAAGAGAGCATTCCAGTTAACGTTGTCAATAGCTTTCTCTAAGTCTACAAATGCTAGAAAAGTAGGTTTGCCTTTTCTTAATCTTTCTTCTAAGATAAGTCGTAAGGTTAGTATTGCCTCACGTGTTCCAACATTTCTACGGAATCCAAACTGATCTTCCCCGAGGTCCGCTTCTACCAGTTTTTCCATTCGTCTCTAAAGAATTCGCGTTAGTATTTTGCAGCTGTGACTTATTAAACTGATAGTTCCTTAATTTTCACATCTGTCAACACCTGCTTTCTTTGGGATTGGAATTATTATATTCTTCTTGAAGTCTGTGGGTATTTCGCCTGTCTCATACATCTTGCTCACCAGATGGTAGAGTTTTGTCATGACTGGCTCTCCCAAGGCCTTCAGTAGTTCTAATGGAATGTTGTCTACTCCCGGGGCCTTGTTTCGACTCAGGTCTTTCAGTGCTCTGTCAAACTCTTCACGCAGTATCATATCTCCCATTTCATCTTCATCTACATCCTCTTCCATTTCCATAATATTGTCCTCAATTACATCGCCCTTGTATAAACCCTCTATATACTCCTTCCACCTTTCTGCCTTCCCTTCTTTGCTTAGAACTGGGTTGCCATCAGAGCCCTTGATATTCATACAAGTGGTTCTCTTCTCTCCAAAGGTCTCTTTAATTTTCCTGTAGGCAGTATCTATCTTACCACTAGTGAGACAAGCCTCAACATCCTTACAATTGTCCTCTAGCCATCCCTGCTTAGCCATTTTGCACTTCCTGTCGATCTCATTTTTGAGACGTTTGTATTCCTTTTTGCCTGCTTCATTTACTGCATTTTTATATTTTCTCCTTTCATCAATTAAATTCAATATTTCTTCTGTTACCCAAGGATTTCTATTAGCCCTCGTCTTTTTACCTACTTGATCCTCTGCTGCCTTCACTACTTCATCCCTCAGAGCTACCCATTCTTCTTCTACTGTATTTCTTTCCCCCATTCCTGTCAATTGTTCCCTTATGCTCTCCCTGAAACTCTCTACAACCTCTGGTTCTTTCAGTTTATCCAGGTCCCATCTCCTTAAATTCCCACCTTTTTGCAGTTTCTTCAGTTTCAATCTGCAGTTCATAACCAATAGATTGTGGTCAGAATCCACATCTGCCCCTGGAAATGTCTTACAATTTAAAACCTGGTTCCTAAATCTCTGTCTTACCATTATATAATCTATCTGATACCTTTTAGTATCTCCAGGATTCTTCCAGGTATACAACCTTCTTTTATGATTCTTGAACCAAGTGTTAGCTATGATTAAGTTATGCTCTGTGCAAAATTCTACAAGGCGGCTTCTTCTTTCATTTCTTCCCCCCAATCCATATTCACCTACTATGTTTCCTTCTCTCCCTTTTCCTACTGACGAATTCCAGTCACCCGTGACTATTAAATTTTCGTCTCCCTTCACTACCTGAATAATTTCTTTTATCTCGTCATGCATATCATCAATTTCTTCATCATCTGCAGAGCTAGTTGGCATATAAACTTGTACTACTGTAGTAGGCATGGGCTTTGTGTCTATCGTGGCCACAATAATGCGTTCACTATGCTGTTTGTAGTAGCTAACCCGCACTCCTATTTTTTATTCATTGTTAAACCTACTCCTGCATTACCCCTATTTGATTTAGTATTTATAAATCTGTAATCACCTGACCAAAAGTCTTGTTCCTCCTGCCACCGAACTTCACTAATTCCCACTATATCTAACTTTAACCTATCCATTTCCCTTTTTAAATTTTCTAACCTACCTGCCCGATTAAGGGATCTGACATTCCACGCTCCGATCCGTAGAATGCCAGTTTTCTTTCTCCTGATAACGACGTCCTCTTTAGTAGTCCCCGCCCGGAGATCCGAATGGGGGACTATTTTACCTCCGGAATATTTTACCCAAGAGGACGCCATCATCATTTAATCATACAGTAAAGCTGCATGTCCTCGGGAATAATTACGGCTGTAGTTTCCCCTTGCTTTCAGCCGTTCGCAGTACCAGCACAGCAAGGCCGTTTTGGTTATTGTTACAAGGCCAGATCAGTCAATCATCCAGACTGTTGCCCTTGCAACTACTGAAAAGGCTGCTGCCCCTCTTCAGGAACCACACATTTGTCTGGCCTCTCAACAGATACCCCTCTGTTGTGGTTGCACCTACGGTACGGCCACCTGTATCGCTGAGGCACGCAAGCCTCCCCACCAACGGCAAGGTCCATGGTTCATGGGGGAAGTGTGTGAGTGTGAATCCTGAATCCTTCCTGGTGATGCTGACAACGTTTTATGAATTTATTTGTAAAAGTATAGACAGTGGAAATTAAAATGTCCTGAGATGCCTCTCCTGCTCCAAGTCGGCCCGTTTGACGTTCTACCCCCCTTAAAGAAAATGTGTGTGTGTGTGTGTGTGTGTGTGTGTGTGTGTGAGAGAGAGAGAGAGAGAGAGAGAGAGAGAGAGAGAGAGAGGGAGAGGGAGAGGGAGGGAGGGAGGGAGGCGGAGAAGAAGTATGTGAGAGAGAGAGAGAGAGAAAGAGAGCTCAGGTGACAAGCTACTGCTAAGCACAGAATCGAAAGCTGACAGCGATATGTACGATATGTATAAACAGTGTATAAAGGAAACGAACTTGCAGAAAATATTATGGACTGGATCGAGATGAGATAGGTGATGTCATTTAACGATATGGATCCGAGATAGGACTGATAGACCTAAGTCGTAATAAGGCTCCTGGAGTAGACAACATTCGCTCAGAATTACCGACATCCTTGTGAAAGTGAGCCATGTCAACATTAAATCTGGCATGCAAGAAGTATGAGACACCGCCAGACATCGTGAAGGATGTAATAATTCCAATTCCAAACAAGACAGGTGCTGACAGGTGTTAATAATACCGAGGTATCAGTTTAATAAGTCACGGTTACAACGTACTGACTCGAATTATGTGCAAGAGAAACGGAGAAACTTGTGGAAAGCGATCTCGCGGAAGATCATTCTGGGTTCTGGAGAAATAGAGTAACACGCGAGACAGTATTGGCCCAACGAATTGTCTTAGACGACAAAATAAAGACAGCCAAACCTGCGATTATAGATCTGCAGACGCAGAAAAAGCTTATCACAATGTTTCCGCTTCCGTACCTGAATCGTCAGCGTTGATAGGTAAGACACGCAGCACCTGGGTTCGATCCCCAGCACTAACTAGGACTGGTGCGGCTTGCACTCACACAGCCTTTTAATGCCAACAGAGGAGCAGCTTGGCCGAATGGTGGGCGGTGTGCTGACCACACGCCAGTCCGTACAGCATCCGCATCAAGCTGCAAGTCAAAAGGTGACACGGCGGCCGGTGGACTTCACTGGAGCCAACAAGGCCTCGACGACGAGCTCTTTTCGAAAGTCTAGTAGAATAGACTCCTTGAAACTCTGACTGCATCAGTAAAAACACAGGAACCGCAAAGTCATCTACAGAAAGCGGACTGCTGCTACACGAGCCGAATTACACGAAAGGGATGCTGTAAGTGCGAAGGGAGTCAGACGTGACTGCAACTTATCCTCAGCGTTACTCAATTTGTACATAAAACCGTCGGTGGTGAAAATTAAACAGAAACTTTAAGGTTTCCCGATGATATAATTGTGTCCGAGATGTCGTATAACTTGGAATAGCGATTGAACTTAATCGATAGTGTTTTCAGAAGAGGTTGTAAGATGGACATCAACGAGAATATAACAAGGGCAATGAAATTCCGTCGAATCAACTAAGACATTCCAGAGGAAATTAGATTAGGAACCGAGATACTAAAAGTTGTAGTTGGCGTACCATAATTACCGACGACAGCCGAAGTAGAAACGGTATAAAATTCAGACTGGCAATTGCAAGGAAAGAATGTCTATACATTTTTAACTTAGAATAGCCTATAAATTTAAATCTTTTCGATTTGTTTTCTAGAAATATATGTCTCGAGTGTAGCTATACACCGAAGTGAGACATGGACGATAAAGACTTCATGCAAAAAGAGAACATAATCTATTGAAATGTCGTACAAAAGAAGAATGCTGAAGATTGGATGGATTGATCGGATGACCAATCACGAATTATTGATTCGAAGTTAGAGGAAAGGAATCTTATGGTACAATCGGACTGATAGATGGAATCAGTTCATACGAAGCGTCCTCAGGCGCCAAGAAGCACTTAATTTGGTAATGGAGGGAAGTGTAGCACGGGATAATCGTAGAGGGGGTGAAACTTGATTCTATTCAATCTGTAGATTGACCAAGCAGTAAAGAAAAATTTGGGGAGTAATAAAGTAAAGCAACAACTTATAACTTTGGAATTTACAGGTGATATTTTTAATGTGTCAGCGACGGCAAAGGACTTGGAAGATCAGTTGAACGGAATTGCTAGTATCTTGAAAAGAGATTATAAGATGAACATCAACGAAGGTGAATTAAGGATAATGGAGTGTAATCCAATTAAATCAGGCGAGGCTGAGGCAATTAGATTAGGAAATGAGACACAAAAGTAGTAGACTAGTCTGAGCGAACTAACAGACGCTGGTAGAAGAAAGTTGTATACGAAATTTACTCTGGCATTGGTAAGATAAATGCTGCTGAAAAATAAAAAATTAAAATTAAATGATGGGAAGTTCTTTCTCAAAGTATTTGACTGAAGTGTAGCCCTGTACACGGTGAAGCATCGAGTATACACATTTGTCACGAGACAATAAAAGGCTCTCAAATGTGTTGGAACAGGAAAATACGGAAGGTTACATGTGTAGATCGAATAAGCAAGGAGTACGTAGTGAATCAAACCCGAAGGAAAAGAAATCTATGGCATAGTTGGCTAAGAGTTTGGATGCTAGGAGACATTCGGAGACACCAAGCAATTGTCAGTTTGGCGATGGAGAGAAGTGTTAGGGATAAAAATCGTAGATGGAGGCGAAGAGATGAATGTAGTAAGCAGTTTGAGAAGAATGTAGGTCGCAGTAGGTATTTGATGACAATGAGGGTTGCACAGGATTGAGTAGCGTGGAGATCTGCATCGCAGAGAACAACAACAACAACAACAACAACGACGACGACGACGACGAGGACGTGTGGTCTGTTTACCACTATGAAAGTAGGCCACTTAGAGGAATATCGGTCCGAGGAGACTGGCCATTTATACCAGTATTTAAAGCGTTATAGGCAGATGTGTAACGGATATACGTTAAAGAGTAACACAGACTAAAAAAACCAAGCTTCAAGAATTATGTTTCATATTTACTTTAGTTCTTTGAGACATTACAAATTTTGAAACAATGACGACAGAAAGTATAATTATCCTTCTAAACAAAGTGCGAGCAGTTTCTTCCTGTTGAGCTTCCAAAATTTCTTTCTCACGTAACAAAAGCGTCGTATTTCTAGCAGAATTCCAGTAAACTGCGAAATCTAACGAGTAAATACAACGAATTACTATCAGTGCGATCACATATTGGTTCAACAATTCGCGACAGCAGTTGTTACGTTCGCAAATGTTTTTTGCCAAATAATTTCAGAAATCGACAACTGAAAGCAGTACCTGTCAACAAACGGGTAGCGAGGCGTCCGTACATTGGTCCCATACTCAATTAGCGCAGGTTTCGAGCAACTGGTGGCCCGTGCGTCAAGAAAATCGAGCCCCGACTTACACTCGGGCGCAGACTTTACTACGCAGCGACGAGGCACGAGCTATGCTCGGGATCGGTCTTGTGACATGTCGTTCGCAGGCTGCGTTTGTGTGTGTGTTCGCACTGCTCGCTGCTGAGCAGGCTGGAGCCAGTCTCCGTAATCCGGTGGACAGCGCCTTTTGTTCTGCTTGGAGAAGATGTGCTCGACTGCCTACAATCCCGCTACACTGGCTGTGGTCAATGTGGACGAGGTTGGCTTACGGGTTTGTGACTTTCTTACGACGGCAGGTGTTTTGAAGCATCCTTTGAGGAGAAACTCGTCCAACTCCTGGCAGGAAACAGCATTTTACACGACAGCGCTATTAGCGGTGGCAGAAAATGGTCACGGAATGTGGCCACATTCCGTTTCCTAGTTTGGTTATTTCCTGCCTGAATCTGTAAAACACTTATTGGGTGTAACATCTACTAAAGAAGCGTGCACTTGTTCGTCCTCTCCTAGATTACTGCTGCGCGGTATGATATACTTACCAGACAGCATTTACGGAAAACATCGAAAAAATGTGAAGGGCGGCTCCTTTTGTATTACCGCAAAATAGGGGAGAAGAGTGCCAGGGACACGATACGGGATTCGGAGTGGCAGTCATTAAAAGAAGCCAACGGCCTGACCGCAGTGGTAACACCGGTTCCCGTCAGATCACCGAAGTTAAGCGCTATCGTGCTGGGCTAGCAGTCGGATGGGTGACCATCCGATCTGCCGACCGCTGTTGGCAAGCGGAATGCACTCAGCCCTTGTTAGGCAAACTGAGCAGCTACTTGATCGAGAAGTAGCGGCTCCGGTCTCAAAACTGACATATGGCCGGGAGAGCGGTGTGCTCACCACATGCCCCCTCCATATCGGCATCCAGTGGCGGCCGTGGGCCGAGGATGACACGGCGGCCGGTCGGTACCTTTGGGCCTTCATGGCCTGTGCGCGAGGAATTTAGTCATTAAAAGAAAGGCTTTTTTCGTTGCGGCGAGATCTTTTCACGAAATTTCAATCACCAACTTTCTTCTCCGAATGCGGAAACATTTTCTAGACTCCCACTTACATACCAACAAATAACCATAAAATACGAGAAAGCAGAGCTCGCACGGGAGGTTTTAGGTGCACGTTGTTCCCACGTGCTATTTTAGAGCGGAACGGCAGATAAATAGCCTGAAAGGAATTCTATGAACCCGTGTCGAGCAGTTAAGCGTAAACTGAACAGTAGTCATTTAGATGTAGTTTTCAAGTAATTTCATCCGCACTTAGGAGGTCGTAAAAACCACCAGTCGGTTGGGAGTTCTTCTGGGGTGTAGAAGTCGTCTCTCCATTGGGACGGGAGTTTGCGTAATTGTGGTGTGTTTCTGAACTCGGAAATAGTTTTGCAAAAGGCATTCGAGTCCCAGTCCAGCACACAGTTTTAATCTGGCAGAAAGTTTCATATTAGTCCACACTCCGCTGCAGACTGAAAATTCGTTCTGGAAGTAAATGAATGACTTTGTAAGCAGCCCAGTACTACGACTCTTCCTCAGCTCATCAACATCTACATCAACATTATATTCCGGAAGCCACCAAATGGTGTGTGGCGGAGGATACTTGTGGTACCACTAACTGATCCCCACTTCCGTGCTCCACTCGTGAATGGCGTGTGGGAAGAATGATTGTCGGTAAGCATCTGTATTGGTTCAAATTTCTCTAATTTTCTGGTCGTGCTCATGACGCGAGATGTATGTGGAAGGAAGTAATATGTCGTCCGACTCTTCCCAGAAAATACGCTCTCAGAATTTCAGCAGTAAACCTCACCGCAATGCACAACGCCTCTCTTGTAGCGTTTGCTGATCACCTCTGTGACACTCCAGCGCCGATCAAACGATCCCGTGACGAATCGCGCCGCTCGTCGTTGGATCTTCTCTCCCTCCCCCACCCCTCCCACCCACCCTAGCAATCCCACCTGGCAAGGGTGCCAGAATGAAGAACAATACTGAAGAATCGGTCGAACAGGCGCGTTGTAGTCCACTTCCTTCCTGGATGAGTTACGTTTCTTTAAGATTCTTGCTGTGAACCTCAGTGTAGCATCTGCTTTTCCTACTATGTCGTCATTGCACTTAAGTGGGGGTAGGACGTCAAACGGGACGACTTGGAGCAGGAGAGGGATCACAGGACATCTTAATTTCCACTGTCTATACCTTTACAAATATTCATAGAACTTTGTCAACATGACCGGGAAGGATTCAGGATTCACACTCAGAGCAGTAAAAGTTCAAAAATATACCAAAATAAAATTTTTTTACATCTGAAATTTCATGATTTTTTTACTTACTATTGTCTATAGGTACACTTTTCTTCATTAGTACGAGATATTCTTCGATGAATTTTGCACTGCCTATTAAACACAGGCAACGGCCTTGCCGCAGTGGATACACCGGTTCCCGTGAGATCACCGAAGATAGCCGCTGTCGGGCGTGGCCAGCGCTTGGATGGGTGACCATCCAGCCGCCATGCGCTGTTGCCGTTTTTCGGGGTGCACTCAGCCTCGTGATGCCAATTGAGGAGCTACTCGCAACGGAGGATGACACGGCGGTTGGATGGTACCTATGGGCCACTTGTGGCGTGAAGACGGAGCGCTTTTATTAAACACAAACTCCTTAATACATAACACTAGAATTTTCCAAATTTGTTAAAAACTGGTTAAAAGTGATATAATTAACTATAAAATTTGGGTTTTTTTCCAAGTATGAAGTTTAAAATGTAACAGCTCAATCATTTTTCATAAATTAAATTCTAGAGTTTCATATGCTTGTGAGTATGGTAGGCATGCTGTGCAAAATTCATCGAAGAATATTTATTACTTATGAAGAAAAGTGTACCTATAGCAACAAATGCAGCCAACAGTAAGCGAAAAAAAAAAAGTTGAAATTTCACATATGAAGAATATTTAATTTGTTATGTTTCTGGACTTCCACAGCCATGAGTGTGAATTCTCAATCCTTCCTGGTTTTATTGACAAAGTTTTATGAATTTGTTTGTAAAGGTATAGACAGTGGAAATTAAAATGTCATGTCGTGTGGTGCCTCTCCAGCTGCAAGCCGGCCCGTTTCACGTACTACCCCCCTTCAGGCCGCTATGGATAGTTACTCACAGATATTTTACGGTAGATACTGTTTCCAGCAATTCGTCATCAGTGATGCAGTTGTTAAGTAGTGCACTTCTTTTCCTATGTATGCAAAATACGCTAAATTATTTACGCCGGCCAGAGTGGCCAAGCGGTTCTAGGCGCTACAGTCTGGAACCGCGCCACTGCTACTGTCGCAGGTTCGAATCCTGCCTCGGGCATGGATGTGTGTGATGTCCTTAGGTTAGTTAGGTTTAATTAGTTCTAAGTTCTAGGGGACTGATGACCACAGCAGTTGAGTCCCATAGCGCTCAGAGCCATTTGAACCACAATTATTTACGTTCAGGGCAAGCTGCCAGAGTGAGCCTGCACGTTTCATCAACCCTGTGCACGTCGTTCTGCAAATCAGTACTGCCTTCTGGCGTTGCTCGTTTCTTACAGGCAACCGCATCGTCTGCCTACAGCCTTAAAGATCTTCCTAAACTTTCTACAACATCATTTAAATGCACGGTATACGGTAAAGCTCCTATCATACTTCCTTGGGGTACTACAGAAACTATCTTCACGTGAGTCTATTTTATGTCATTCAGCGCGGCGTGTGGAGTTGTGTCTGCAGGGAGGTCTCGAATCCAGTTGCAAATCAGGGCAGACACCCGATAAGCTCCCTTTTTTCACTAAACGGCAATGGGACTTAACATCTGAGGTCATCAGTCCGCTAGACTTAGAACTACTTAAACCTAACCTAAGGACATCACACAGATCCATGCCCGACGCAGGATTCGAACCTGCGATCGGAGCAGCCACGTGGTTCGGGACTGAAGCGCCTAGAACCGCTCGGCCACCGCGGCCGGCAAACGGCAGTGCAGGACGGTGTCGAATGCCTTCCTGAAGTATGGGGGGATCTGCGCTTTTTTGTAGTCGCTATATAACCTCCATTACTCTAGCGATCTACGATAAACTGCTGCTAGCTGTGGAGCAAGTTCTCTCGCAGTAATCTTTGTAAAATCTTATAGGATCTCATCTGGTCGCCATACCTCTTCACTACAAAGCGATTGTGGTCGCTTTTCTGTTCCGTGGAAGATTTTCTCAACATCTGCCATTTCGATTTCGCAACATGACTGAAAGGAAGAACTGTGTTACCATTTTCCGCGGTGCAATAATTTCGGAGGACTGAATTCAGTATGTCAGCCATCTGTCGGTTATTTTCCGTTTCAGTGGCAGTATCGTCAATGACTGAATGAACAGATTATTCTGACCCACTTATTGATTTTACATACGACCAAAATCTCTCAGGGTTTTACTCAGATCGAGTGACAGAGTCTTAGTTTCAAAGTCACTGAACGATTCTCTCATTCCTCTCCTTGCGCTCATTTTTGCTTCGTTCAGCTTTTGTTTGTTAATTAGGTTTTGACTTCTCTTGAATCAAGCTCTCTTTAATTTTACAGAGCAGTTTTCTAACACAACTTTTAAATCACGACGGGTCTTTCCCATCCTTAATGGATCCTTGCTCGCAACATACTTGTGTAATACTCCGTATACAACGGAAGAAACTTTTCAATCGAGAAGACTTCTCTCTTCGTGGGAACCATGGAGTAGGAGTAATCCACTGTGTAACCGTGGCATCTGCGAGTTTTATTTCACCGCGACCGGCCTTTGTCGCGGCTGCGGTCCTCACAAAAGGCGCTACAGCTGTATTCTTGAAACGAACATCGTGTGAGCTTGAGAGAGTCGGCATCGAGATTCGGAACGAGAGAGAAGCGACTCTGGGTTTGACCACGGTACAGACTCCCGTATGGATGACGTACAGTAGTAGTAATAACCATCCTTGGCGTAGAGAAAAACGGAACGATTTGAAATCAAATAAGTCACCAGGTCCGGATAGAGTCCCAGTTCGGTTTTACAAGGAGTACTCCACGACTGTGGCCCCCCTACTTAGCTTGAATTTATGGCGAATCTCTCGTCTAGCGCAAAGTCACAAGTGAATGCAAAAAAGCGCATATAAGAAGGGTACAAGAACGGTCCCGCAAAATTAAATATCATTCTCTTTAACATCGGTTTGGTGCAGAATTCTAGAGCATATTCTCAGTTCGAATATAATAAATTTCCTTGAGAAGGAAAAGCTTCTGTCCACGAACAAGCACTGCTTCAGGAAGCATCGCTCGTGTGAAACTGACCTTGCCCTCTCCTCACACGAGATCCTGTGAACCACGGGTAAAGGGCGACAGGCGGATTCCATATGCTTAGGTGTCCGGAAAGCATTTGACACAGTATCGCACTACCGCCTGTTAACGAAGCTAAAAGCGTACGGAATAAAGTCGCTGATGTGTGAGTAGCTGGAAGAGTAACAGGAGCCAGTACGCGACCCTCGACGGCGAAGGCAGGACAAGGGCATCGTCAGGAGTTTGATAGCGGACAGGGTGAGCTCCTTCCTGATTGTGCTGTGGTGTAAGGGAATGTCTTGTTCAGTGAATGTAGGGAGTATACAAGATGACTTAGACAAAACTTGTAGTTGACGTCATGAATGGCAGGTAACTAATTGTAGAAAAAGGCAAATTTATGCGAATGAGTGGAAAATACAAACCTGTAATGTTCGGATACAGCATTCGTAGTGTCCTAAAAATGGTTCAAATTGCTCTGAGCACTATGGGACTTAATTTCTGAGGTCATCAGTCCCCTAGAACTAAGAACTACTTAAACCTAACTAAAGTAAGGACATCACACACACCCATGCCCGAGGCAGGATTCTAACCTGCGACCGAAGCGGTCGCGCGGTTCGAGACTGTAGCGCCTAGAACCGCTCGGCCTCCCCGGCCGGCGTAGTGTCCTGCTTGACATAGTCCTGTCGTCTACATATCTGGGCGTAACGCTGCAAAGCGATATGAAATGGAACCAGCATTAAATACTAGAATAGGGGAGGCGAATGCTCAAATTCGGTTTACTGGTAGAATATTAGGAAAGAGTGGTTTACTTGTAAAGGAGACCGGATATAGGACGCTAGCGCGACCCATTCTTGAGTACTGCTTACGTGTTTGGAATCCGCACCAGATCGGATTAAGGGGCTCCGGAACGCCCTATACTTGCAATGTTAAAATAACGCATATAAATTACATCCTTCCTCACAAAGTATTTGAGGTAGGAAGTTGAACTTTTTACAGATTATTTATTGGAATATGGGCTACAACTTAACACAGGGATTTTACAAAATTTTAGTTCAGTTATTAAAGATGATTTTTTTCAATTGTAATGAAAATTCACAACATTTTTTTGCAATTTTTTATTTATATATTCAAAAATATACAGTTTTTTGGAAAAAGGCTGTGTTAAATTATGCAGAAGGTACTGTGTAACTTTTACTGAAATGTTTGAAACAAATATGTTTGGAAGATCCTTAGAAAACATGTAATTAGTATGAGAAAATAAAAGTTTTGGGAATCGAGCGACAAAGATTGGATTAACTTTTTAGTGCATTCCAGGTCCATAGGATGGATTATCTTCATCCTCTGCAAACTCCTCCTCCAGCTTCCTCTTGTTCCTCCTCCTGTTTACTCTTGCTTGTATTTCTAGACTCTTTACAGCCCTGTCTGCAGCCCGAAGGCGTTCCTTGTCTAAAGCAAGCATCGCTCGTACCATGTTAGAACCTATCTTCATTCCCATATTTCTAAATACCTTGCACCTTACAATGTTGCCATCATTGAAAGTCGCAACAGCATCATACACACCAAAGTGAAGTGTTTCTATTCCAACAAATACAGTCTTGGGTATTCTCGACCATATAACACTATTTACACTTTCATTGGGGTTCTGAGTTTTTCCGTGAATACACTTTTTCAACAGTTCAGGTGCTGCTAAGTCTCTGAAAATAGGTTTTATCACCTCCATTATTGCATGAGGCAGACTATGCTTATGAGTGTACACTTCACCAGTTAGCAATCCTTTGTTATATTTACACCAACTGTCTTCTTCTTTGGGACACAAGCTATGTTGGGGATTTTCATCGGTTGAAGAAGTATGAAAAAAAAGAGCCCAAACAGCCTTCTTCATTTCGTCGACACTTTGTGTATTTTGCCTAATAGCCATTCCATAATAGTTCTGTATTTTGTCAATTACACTGTCAGTTAACCTTCCCTTCCCATCCAACCCTTTACCATCACTGAGTTTTTGTTTTTTGTACGAAGCTTTCAGTCGCCGAAGTCTTGTTCCCATTCGCTTCTGTACGTGTCCAATACACTCAAATTTCTGCACTACAACATCATCACCATAGGGCCTCAGTCCTTGAACATGTTTGAAACTTTTAGAATCACCGTCACCAAGGTAATTAACATATCGCACTTTATCACACGCCTCAGAACGCTGGAATATACTGGCAACACCAGCCACTTCCATTCCTCCACTACTGCCACTATAGTTAGCTTTGCAATTATTTTCATGTGTACCTTTATATCTTTGTGGACATCTACAATACTTTGATATTACTGCTACATCTAAAACTTTCCCTGTATACATACTGGTGGCAGATACTACACCATGAAGAGATGTGTGTCCCCGTTTATGCCAGGTACCATCGAACGCTGCAGTAAAATCTCTGTTACCATTATTTTCCATTACTGCCTCTTCCACAGCGTTCTTCATAGATTCTATACAGACATTTTCTACTTTAGACCCTATTAATTTATTATAGGTCTTAAACTTGGTTGGGGGATTTGGAAGTTTCATGATGCCACAGAAAATTGCACCTGCAGTAGCACCCTTACCAACTGAACGCAAGGAATAAACAAATCTAATGTTGTGTTCGTAGATTTTGCTACCATTTTCTTCAGTTGCAGTTACTGCAACACTGTTCCAAAAGGTGGTCATGTATGAACACTTATCACATTGCAGTTATATTTCACTAGCAAGTCCTGCGTGCTTTACTATGGAGAGTTCCAGATCAACTTCACTACAATGAATACATCTTACACAGTTTGAAAAAATTCCTTTGAGAACCGACATATCAAATATATGAATATCAAATTCACATCCGATTCGCCCATAAAACATTCATAGTTTTCACTCATTGAACCAAGCTTCTTCTGTGAAGTATTTTCTTTCCCACTTTGACTGCTATGGGCAGGTGTACTTGAGAGGTTAGGTTCACTCACTTGGTTATCGTCTTTATTGTTTACAGTAATAACACATACCTTTGGCTTTCCAACATTTCTCCTTTTCTTAAAAGCCTTCAGAGGATTTCTAATAACTTTACTTTTACTCATTATTATACTTCAACAAAACAGAGACTCAAGAAACAGAATTAATTACGAATATTTTCGAGATAACGACAGAGTAAATAAACATGAAACAATCGACAATCACACCAGCAATATATATTGAACCATCACAGGTTAGCCACTACACATACTTTATCTCACATCACTAAAATGTACCTGATGAACACGGAAGTTAATAATAACACCATTTGACAGCAGTTTAACAGCGCCACAGTGGGTCACGCCCATGTAGAACACATTTCAAAAAAAATTTAAAAATAGTTGTAGTCTTCGGAATTGAATAAATTACACTCCTGGAAATGGAAAAAAGAACACATTGACACCGGTGTGTCAGACCCACCATACTTGCTCCGGACACTGCGAGAGGGCTGTACAAGCAATGATCACACGCACGGCACAGCGGACACACCAGGAACCGCGGTGTTGGCCGTCGAATGGCGCTAGCTGCGCAGCATTTGTGCACCGCCGCCGTCAGTGTCAGCCAGTTTGCCGTGGCATACGGAGCTCCATCGCAGTCTTTAACACTGGTAGCATGCCGCGACAGCGTGGACGTGAACCGTATGTGCAGTTGACGGACTTTGAGCGAGGGCGTATAGTGGGCATGCGGGAGGCCGGGTGGACGTACCGCCGAATTGCTCAACACGTGGGGGCGTGAGGTCTCCACAGTACATCGATGTTGTCGCCAGTGGTCGGCGGAAGGTGCACGTGCCCGTCGACCTGGGACCGGACCGCAGCGACGCACGGATGCACGCCAAGACCGTAGGATCCTACGCAGTGCCGTAGGGGACCGCACCGCCACTTCCCAGCAAATTAGGGACACTGTTGCTCCTGGGGTATCGGCGAGGACCATTCGCAACCGTCTCCATGAAGCTGGGCTACGGTCCCGCACACCGTTAGGCCGTCTTCCGCTCACGCCCCAACATCGTGCAGCCCGCCTCCAGTGGTGTCGCGACAGGCGTGAATGGAGGGACGAATGGAGACGTGTCGTCTTCAGCGATGAGAGTCGCTTCTGCCTTGGTGCCAATGATGGTCGTATGCGTGTTTGGCGCCGTGCAGGTGAGCGCCACAATCAGGACTGCATACGACCGAGGCACACAGGGCCAACACCCGGCATCATGGTGTGGCGAGCGATCTCCTACACTGGCCGTACACCACTGGTGATCGTCGAGGGGACACTGAATAGTGCACGGTACATCCAAACCGTCATCGAACCCATCGTTCTACCATTCCTAGACCGGCAAGGGAACTTGCTGATCCAACAGGACAATGCACGTCCGCATGTATCCCGTGCCACCCAACGTGCTCTAGAAGGTGTAAGTCAACTACCCTGGCCAGCAAGATCTCCGGATCTGTCCCCTATTGAGCATGTTTGGGACTGGATGAAGCGTCGTCTCACGCGGTCTGCACGTCCAGCACGAACGCTGGTCCAACTGAGGCGCCAGGTGGAAATGGCATGGCAAGCCGTTCCACAGGAGTACATCCAGCATCTCTACGATCGTCTCCATGGGAGAATAGCAGCCTGCATTGCTGCGAAAGGTGGATATACACTGTACTAGTGCCGACATTGTGCATGCTCTGTTGCCTGTGCCTATGTGCCTGTGGTTCTGTCAGTGTGATCATGTGATGTATCTGACCCCAGGAATGTGTCAATAAAGTTTCCCCTTCCTGGGACAATGAATTCACGGTGTTCTTATTTCAATTTCCAGGAGTGTATATATCTATTAAAAGGTAATAGTCTGCAGATTCAGAAAACGCAAAAAAGTAAAAATTGAACTTCTCATGATTTTGAGCCTTTCCGGAGCCCCTTAATGGAAGACATCGAAGAAATTCAGACGCGATCTAAATTTGTTACCGGTAGATTCGGAGAACAACATGCAGATATTACAGAGATGCTTTGAAAACTCAAATGGGAATCCCAGGACGGAAGGCGATGTTCTTTTCCACGATCACTATCTAGAAAATTTAGAGTACCAGCATTTGAAGCTGACGACAGAACGATTCTGATGCATCCAACATGCGTTGCGCTTAAAGACCATGGAGATAAGATGGGAGAAACTAGGGCCCTCAGGGAGGCATATGCCAGGAGTATTTCGCTATAGATGGTGCCAGCCATCAGTGTAGGGCCCGTGAGACCGATTTTGCAGCGCCATCTGCTTCCTGCAACGGGTGACTACTAATATCAACACAACAATATCCTCATCCATCCCTACACAACTCCTGCTGCCAACCCCTCCCCCCCCCCCCCCCCCGCCCTTGCCTCGTGACTCGTTTCCCTGTAATAGACCCAGATGCAAGACCTGTACCGTACATTCTCTCACTACTGTGTCCTCCAGTCCGGCCACAAGCATCACCTACACCATCGGTCTCTGTTTCAAACACGTAAACATATCGAGTTTTCTGTCTACGAACTACGATCTGCGAACAGCATTGGTTTTCCGTTATCAGTTGAAGAAAACTGCTGCAGAATCGATCGAATCGAATGCTTGTCGAAAAAACGTTCAAATATGTGTGAAATCTTGTGGGACTTAACTCCTAAGGTCATCAGTCCCTAAGCTTACACACTACTTAACCTAAATTATCCGAAGGACAAACGCACACACCCATGCCCGAGGGAGGACTCGAACCTCCGCCGGGATCAGCCGCACAGTCCATGGCTGCAGCGCTTGTCGAAGTTTTCGGCTAAAATGCTCTTCGGAAAACAGTGTTTCGAGTGGTTCAAAAAATTCAGAAGTGGTGATTCTGAGGTGAGAAGCGACGAGTGCGGCAAACCATTGAAAAAATTCGAAGACAACGCACTGGAGGCCTTATTGGATAAACATGATACCCAAACTCAGCAGGAATTCGCGGAACAATTGAATGTGACGCACAAAGCCCTTTCTCTTCGGTTGAAAGCTATGGAAAAGGCACAGGAAGTGAGAAAATATGTTCCGCATGAACTGAATGAAAGACAACAAGCAAATCGAAAGGCCAATTGTAAAATGATGCTCGCCAGATACCAAAGAAAGCCGTTTCTCCATCGAATAGTGACAGGCGACGGAAAATGGATACGTTTTGAGAATCCTAAGCGTCGTAAAACCTTGCTGAATCGAGGCAAGTCATCGACATCCACTGCAAGAACAAATCGCTTTGGAAAGAAAACAATAATCGGTGTTTGGTAGTATCAGAAGAGTGTCACCTACTACGAGCTGCTAAAACCTGGTCAAACCGTTAACACTGATCACTGTCAATAGCAAATCATCGATTTAAATCGAGCGTTACCTACAAGACGACCGTAATATGGAAGAAGACAACACAAGGTTATACTGCTCCAAGATAATGCCCCACACAGCAAAACGGGTCAGGGAAAGATCGAGCAGTTCGGTTCGGAAATACTAGGGCATGCGGCTTATTCTCCAGACTTGGCTCCCTGCGATTACCATCTATTTACATCACTGGGAAAATGTACAAAAATGTCTCGCTGGCTGCTCCGCTTCAAAAGAAGAACTACTTTTTTTTTGCGTGGCATTCATAGCCTGCCCGAGATATGGTAGAAATGTATAAATAGCAATGGAGATTATTATGAATAAAACATTATCTATCAGTTTCAAACAACAGACGTTGTAATTATTGCAACCAAATTCCGGTTTCATACTTCTACCAGGAGCCGGCCGGAGTGGCCGAGCGGTTCTAGCCGCTACAGTCTGGAACCGCGCGACCGCTACGGTCACAGGTTCGAATCCTGCCTCGGGCACGAATGTGTGTGATGTCCTTAGGTTAGTTAGGTTTAAGTAGTTCTAAGTTCTAGGGGACTGATGACCTCAGAAGTTAAGTCCCATAGTGCTCAGAGCCATTTGAACCTTTTTTTTCTTTATTTTCTTCGTCTACGAGGGGCGTTTGAAAAGTCCGTGTGAAGTACGAGAGATGGCACCACTGGCGCGTATCGAGGTCATGTTTAGTTAGTAGCATTTGTGGAAAGAAGGCACACCAAGTTTCAGCCATATTGGTCTATTTCTTTGTGTTCTGCATTCGTGTGAATTAAGGAAGTCGAGTGATTGTCAAAAAATGGACGAAAAAGAATTTCGTGTGGTGATTAAACATTACTTTATGAAAGGCAAAACGCCTCAGGAGACTAAAGATAAGTTTGATAAACATTACGGTTACTCTGCACCTTCGATTAGAACAGTTTATAAGTGGTTTCAAAATTTTCGGAGTGGCCATATGGGCACAAGTCATGCTGAACGTTCTGGACGCCCTGTGGAGGTTACGACTCCAGAAATCGTTGATAAAATGCATGATATGGTGATGGATGACAGAAGAGTTAAGCTGCGTGAGATTGCTAGTGCTGTGGGCATCTAGAATGATGGGTACATAATATTTTGTCTAAACATTTGGACGTGACAAAGCTATCCGCAAGATGGGTTCCGCGACTGCTCACGCTTGACCAAAAAGCGGAATCTGTCAAGTGTTGCAAGGATGGTTTGCAGCTGTTCAGGAAGAATCCGCAGGACTTTAAGGGTCGCTTCGTCACTGTGGATGAAATGTGGATACATTAGTATAGTCCTGAGACCAAAGAACAATCTAAACAATGGGTTACCAAGGGAGAATCTGCACCAAAAAAGGCGAAGACCATTCCTTCGGCCGGAAAGGTTATGGCGACTGTCTTTTGGGATTCGCAGGCGGTAATCATCGGCTATATGGAAAAGGGTAAAACTGTTGCAGGTGCATATTATTCATCGTCATTGCACTGTTTGAAAATGCCGGCGATTGGACCGCAAAAGAGTCCTTTTCCATCACGACAATGCACCAGCACACACCTCAGCAGTTGTGGTCGCAAAATTAACGAAAATAGGATTCCAGCTCGTTTCGAATCCCCCCTGTTCTCCAGACTTGGCTCCCTCGGACTACTGTTTGTTCCCCAATTTGAAGAAATGGCTGGAGGGACAAAGATTTTATTTATTAACAGGAGGTGATTGCAGTAACTAAGAGCTATTTTGCAGACTTGGACAATACCTATTATTCGGAAGGGATCAAAAAATTAGAACAGCGTTGGACGAAGTGTATAAGTCTAAAAGGAGACTAAGTCGAAAAATAAGAAAGGTTTACCCCAAACACGTAAGTAGTTTTTATTTTTGCACGGACTTTTCAAACGCCCCTCGTACACCTGGTAGACGGTCATTCTTCCGTCGTTCTGTTATACCAGTGGAACAGGAAAGGAAATGAGTTGCGGTGGTACGGGCTACCTACCCTCAGCCACACAACGTACCGTGGCTTCAGAAGTGTGTATGTATGTAAGTAGGTGCAGATGGAGATGTAGCATCAGGAGGCGGCGGCAACAGGTGTCTGCGTTGTTCGGCAGCCCGCCGTGCACCTCCTCCGCATGCATCAGCTGCAATCCGAGCTGGTGGAGCTCGGGACAGGTTAGGTGTGAGGCGTTGCGTCACGGGAGAAGGTCGGGCGTCGCAGTGCCGCAGTGCCGGTCCCCTTTCGCCGGGCAGCAGGTGGCAGGTGGCAGCTGGACAGGGCGTGTGTAAGGAAGGTGCCATCGGCGCCCCGCTACCCACTCCACGGTTTACGTAACAGCTAGCGCCTGCACCCCTTTCACAGGACGTCGCCGCCGCCCGGGAGACAAAGAGCAGAAAAATCAGGCCGGGCCGCCGTGAAAGGCGACACACACACACACGTGGTGACGTAAGGCGGCGGCGAGAGCCACTGCCGCTCATTCCGCTTCCACCTGTCGCTTCTCAAAACAAAAATTAAAAAAACCAACTTGGTGTAAATGGTGTGATGCTTCCGTCGATAAGAAGAGCAGGTCGTTTCGGCAAAGGTTCGTATAGCAGGCGCGGAGCCGAGACGGACATGTTCGACAAACTACAATTGGGGACATGATTTTACGGTTTGGGTTGGTTGGTTGGGGAGAGAGGACCAAACAATGACGTCATCGGATTAGGGAAGGATGGGGAAGGAAGTAGGCCGTGCCGTTTCAAAGGAAACATCCCGGCATTTGCCTGAGGCGATTTAGGGAAATCACGCAAAATCCAAATCAAGAGGACCGGACGCGGGTTTGAACCCTTGTCCCCCTGAATCAGAGTCCAGTGTGCTGACCACTGCGCCACCTCACTCGGTCTCACCTCGTGACGCAAATGTAAATACCTTATTATTAACTGGTAACCTACACGAATTAATATGTTGTAAGCCTCGAATCGACAAGGTACAGGAGGATGCCATAAATTAAGCACCCGCTACCAACGGATCACTAAAATACGGTAACATTGGGAACACTTCGTGTTGCCTGTTCTCTGTTTCAGATTGCTGCAACTCTCAGAGAATCGAAATGTGTGACACTAGAACAACCTGACGAAGTGTTACTGATTTGTCTGTGTGAGGGAATGGTTAACTCATTAGCAAGAGTAACCATACTGATGCATACAATGTGGCGCACTAAAAACCGGACCGAGTGCAAACTGCACGCCAATTACGCACAATTTGTTTACCGCCACGAGCAGATACAACAAATAACTGTAATAATTAGATAGTAGTAGTTGTTGTTGTTGTGGTCCTCAGTGCAGAGACTGGTTTGATGCAGCTCTCCATGCTACTCTATCCTGTGCAAGCAGATAGTAAAGAAATTAAAAAAGAAGCTAATGCAAAAGTTTGTAGTCACTGAACTGACCTCCTCTTTCACACCACTTTCCGCCCCCGGTAGCTGAGTGGTCAGCGCGACAGACTGTCAATCCAAAGGACCCGGGTTCGATTCCCGGCTGGGTCGGAGATTTTCTCCGTTCAGGGACTGGATGTTGTGTTGTCCTAATCATCATCATTTCATTCCCATCGACGCGCAAGTCGCCGAAGTGGCGTCAAATCGAAAGACTTGCACTAGGCGAGCGGTCTACCCGACGGGAGGCCCTCGTCACACGACATTTAATTTTACACCACATTACATCAGGACCTGAAAATAACTTCCTTGTGCTTCGGTGCACTTTTTCGCGCGACCTAACATGTTAATATGGACTTTGCCCAACTCTGCAGCATCAGTTCTCAGAATTTCATTACGAATATTGTCCTTCAAGAATTCTAACGTTACTGGGTTATTCACGTACGGATTTCCCTTTGGAGTGCCCCAACGATCGAAGCCTCAAGCGGGTAGGTATGACGAACGCCGCGGCTACAATTCTTTGCTGGCAGTCCTTTCCCCTGAATATTTCACGAATCCGTGAGACTGACTTGGGTGAAGCGTGACAGGTCACCCCATCCTGTTGAAAGGCAGCGAACGTACGTTCGTGGTCGCCGTCAGCTGTGCGTAAAATGCCTTAAAGATTCGCACTTACACAGCCGTGTTTAATGTTGTCACGCCGGCCGTTGTGACCGAGCGGTTCTAGGCGCTTCAGTTTGGAACCGCGTGACCGCTACGGTCGCAGGTTCGAATCCTGCCTCTGGCATGGACGTGTGTGATGTCCTTAGGTTAGTTAGGTGTAAGTAGTTCTAAGCTCTATGGGACTGATGACCTCAGATGTTAAGTCCGGTAGTGCTCAGAGCCATTTGAACCATTTTTTACTGTTGTCTCGAAAAATACAGGACCCACAACTGAGATTGGACACCACACACCGATTTTTTCACTGTGAAGAGGCTCCTCATTAAATATACAGGTATTGTTTGTTGACTACCATTCTTGTTCTGGGGGTTCAGATGTAGCGTTAGATGGAACCAGGCTTCATCGCTCGTCAAATACAGCAGAGGATTTTGCATTCTATTCTCAATTGTTTGGCACAACCACGTACAGCAGTTCACACGTCTTGCCATATCATCCTCCTCCAGTTCTTGGACACGTGTCATTTTGTAGAGCATCATCGCTATACGGCAAAAATACGTTGACGAGATCTATGCGAAACGTTCACTTGTTGCGACAATTTGGGTGTCGAGTTCTTTGAACTCCGGGTCATTCGTGCTCGAATACCCGCGATCACAGACGGAAGAACGAGGCTCTATTATTTTTCGCGTTTGCAACTGACCCTGTAGTAAGCCACTTTGTCACCAAATCCTGTACACTGTCTGTGCTAATATGGAAAAACTAGGAAACTTCTTTCCGAAAATCTGCCGCTTTTCCTGAACTGAACCCGCATACGCGTACGCCTCCACTACTACCACTCTTTCTTGCAGAGGCTACATCTCTCTGAAACATTTACTTCACACAGCTTCCAAACAACAGATGACAATTGGCGGTCGACAAATGGTTCAAATGGCTCTGAGCACTATGGGACTTAACTCTTGAGGTCATCAGTCCCCTAGAACTTAGAACTACTGAAACCTAACTAACCTAAGGACATCACACACATCCATGCCCGAGGCAGCATTCGAACCTGCGACCGTAGCGGTCGCGCGGTTCCACACTGTAGCGCCTAGAACCGCACGGCCACTCCGGCCGGCGGCGGGCGACAATGAGGAATCTCGTACTCGGGGTCGGTTTTTCGTGCGCCACCCTGTACTTAAATGCTTTATGCAGTATAAGACACGATCACAAATGTATACCACATGCTCTGAATGTCATTTTTCTTTTATTCGTTGCATCATGTTGCAATATTCTTAATTTAATGTTACATTGATTGCTTCAAATATGTACCACAATTTAGTGATGGCCGTCTTTAATGCGCATTCACGAATACATTTACTTTAGTTTGAATTCATAGCGTAACACCCCATCAGTGCGAATCGTGCACACCAATGAGTAGTCAGTACTGGAAGATAAACAGTAAAGCATTACCCACCTCAAATCTTACAATGCCGCAGTGGCCACCCTCTGCCCCTGGGGTGAGCGGCCAGGTTGGCCGTATTCATTGACGTCTGTTGACACTAAGCACATCTTAAAAAACATTACTGTGTCTGTAAGAATTTATGTTTGTTGGTGAGGAGGAAACCGGTACTCTTAAGTAGCCCTTAATGTCAGTTGACGTTTCTCGATTCCACTGTTAGCTGAAAGATGTAAGTTGTTATAAAATACAGCTGAGAACCGTATGCCGAACAAATGCTTGATTCTGGCCACATGCGGATCTTGATCCGCAGCTTTGCCCACCACTGCACTAGCTGATCAAAAGTATCGGAACACCCTATATACGAGCTGTGTTGAAAAAATTCCGGAACACTCGTAATTTCGCGCCAGTGGTGTGTTGGAGCGAAATGCGGTTGAGATCCCTGAACACACCTGCGTTCCGTGTGTAACAGAGGGAAGTTTCATTGCTGTATGTCTGTTAGTTGTAGGTCAGTGCTGTATTGAGGCGAACGTTGTGCCGCACCGTTTGCGAACTCCGAGATGACAGAGATTGAGGAGAAACGTCTCTGCATTAAATTTTGACTGAAATTCAAGAACACCTTCACACACACACACACACACACACACACACACACCAATGATGCAGGAAGCCTACCGTAATGGCTGCTAAAGCCGTACTCAGTGTTACGAATGGTTCGCGCCGTTTACAAACAGTCGAACCGATTTCAAAGATGACCCTCGTTCAGGACGCCCTTCGACATCTACCGACGACGCTCATGTCAGGAACGTCAACGAAATTGTGAATGCCAATCGAAGACAGACTGTCCGAAAGATTGCTGAAAAATGTAATATTTCAGTTGGATTATGTCGCGGAATCCTGACGCAGCATCTTGGACAGCGTCGTGCTGCCACCGAGTTCGTCCCATAGCTCACGAGTCAAGACCAGAGAGACCTTCGCCTCGCAATCTGTGAAGAATTTTCCAGCTCTCACACGAGGACAAGAGAGCATCGTAACTGGTGATGAACGTAGGTCTACGGTTATGATGTTGAGACTGAGGTGGAATCTTCACAATGGGCAGGGAAAGGGTCTCCAAAACCAAAAAAAGTTCGTCAGGTCAGGTTACATTGTACGAGTAAGACGTCACGGTCTCCTGACCTTCATTGCTTACATGTTCTGCCCCCACAATCATGTTCCGCACATCAAGACGCTTCATTCGAACCTAAACTCGGTAAGATAAAGTCAATGTTGTATGAATTCATGTAAACGATATGCAATTGACCAGTGAGCGCACCGTGGTTGAAATACTCGAGGCTGGCGTGCACACATCCATTCCAGACACGACGGTCACAGAGCCTTTTAGTTCGCGAGAGATGCCGCACAACGGGACGCCGGTCCCTTCAGAGGACGCCCGAGTGAAAGGGAGGAACAACCCCGTGTTCGGCTTAAAAGCAAATTCCGGTACATTGTGTGGGAGCAGCCAGCTACGCATTCTTTACACATAGCACGCAGTTTCAGAGATTTTCGAAGGGAGACAGCAAACGCCAAACGCCAAAGCTACAAGTTTCCATTTTAGAAGAGCAATGCTGATTGGCAGACGATATTTCTGACACCTTGAGCTGAAGGAATAATGGAAGAGACCGAAAGATATACCCCTTCACGTCTGGCGTGGAGAGGCGCCGTTCAGTTGTCGCTCTCGAAGCGAGAACACGTAATGAGAGCGTGCGCGCTCGTACGAGTACTCGAAAGTGCGAAAAACAAGTCTCTCCTCAGTACTTCACTGGGAGAGCACCTCTGTCGAAAGCGAATCAATGGTCGACTCTATATTGAGTCCTCGCAATTAACCGTTGTTCACTGTGTTGGTCGACACACTTATTGTGCGGTGTGAACGGACAGAGTTATAGTTAAACGCCTGCGAGCGAATTTTGAGTGGCATCGCGGTGTACTGGTTATCTGACCGGTGTACCACGCCAATAATTAGACTAGGGGCGAATAGGAATCATTGACTTCATCAAGGCATAGGGAGAGTTTGATTGGCCAAGGTCAATCCATATATAACGAGAGTTATCTTATTTGTCAGCAGTGAGCAGCAGTCATCGCAGCTTACGGTATTGTGCGCTACAGCTATTGTGAGCCCCATATTTCTTCCACAACACAGTACACTTAACTGCATTTCACACGCGACAGCCTCGACCATATGTAGCAACATTCGAAAGGATAATTATTCAAGTTCAGTAGGCGCGCCTGTCAGCCATTCTGTCAAGGCAACAAGCATCTCAAACCTCGTACAGAAATTTCATTAGCGAATCCTATCCTTGAGAGGTAACTTCACATTCCGAAAAGAACCAGGATATAACTTGTTCAATTCATAACTAAAAGTGGCATTGTGATTTTTTCAGAATTTTTGCAAAATAAATAATAACTTCCGTTAGTTTCATGTTTTTCTTACACTAACTAGCACTACTCCACTACCCAAGTATCCCACTAGTTACGTAAGAAATTTTGTGAATTTTTGTGTCATTTCCTGACAGTGGACGACTCCAGAAGATATTTATTGCTGAAAGGTTTTCAGGCATTCCTCTTTAGAACGTTAGGAGCGTCTGTCTGACTTCTGTAGTAGTGTGGGGATGGAAATTGCATCTTGCAGGAGCCACAGGGTAAAGGGTACATTTCAGATTAATCCGTTGCGCAGAATGACAGAATAACAGATCAGCCCCACACCTCAGAACATGTCAAAGCCACGCTGATAGTTTTCTTTGATTCTGAAACATTAGTTCATCGTGAATTCGTGCCACGGGAACAAACTATTAATGGATAGTGCTATCGGGTCGTGTTGCGAAGCCTGCGAGAAGATCTGAGAAGGTAACGGCCTCAAATGAGGCTCTTGCATCATAATAGCGGACCCACATATTCATCCCTGTTGGTGGGCGACTATTGCACACACACACACACACACACACACACACACACACACACACACACACGCACACAAAATGGAATCACTGTGTTACCTCACCCTCTGTACTCTCAAGACCTGGCCGCTGCGGACTTCCTTTTTTTTTTTTCTTTTTCCCCAAAGCTGAAAAACCCGTTGGAAGGACGGAGATTTGCAACGATAGAGGAGGTAAAGGAAAATTTGCAGACGGTGATTCGAGCGGTCCAGCCAAGAGGCGTAGCGAGACTGCTTCCGGAAGTGGAAACGGCGTTGGGAGCGGTATATCAATTGTGGAGAAGAGTATTTCGAAGGAGACCCGGCAGAATAAGCAAAAGGTAAGCGTAGGACAACTTTGTGGACCAAGTTCCGGAGTTTTTTGAACAGACCTCGTAATGCGGAATTGGCCACTCCATTTCACGAGAGGCGGACCCGCCGGTATACAAGGAGTCAGTAACAGCAGAATGGGTCTGTCAGGAGAGGTCAGCGACTTCGAAACTGGACTGCTCATTGGATGTCACCAGAGTAACAATTCCATAGAAGGAATTTCAGTCGTTCTAAAGCTGCCCAAATCGACCTTCGATGATGCCGCTGTGAAGTGGAAACGCGAAGGATGAACAACACGTAACCTAGACCAGGCAGAGCTCACGTACTGACGGACAGCGACCGTCGGGCACTGCGGGGGTAGGTTGTAAAAAGTTTCACTAAAGCAGTGCAAGAGTTTCGAAAGTACTAACATGAGTCAGCTACCTCAATGATAGCCGGCCGCGTTGGCCGAGCGGTTCTAGGCGCGTCAGTCCGGAACCGAGCGACTGCTACGGTCGCAGGTTCGAATCCTGCCTCGGGCATAGATGTGTGTGATGTCCTTAGGTTAGTTAGGTTCAAGTAGTTCCAAGTTCTAGGGTACTGATGACCTAAGATGTTAAGTCCCATAGTGCTCAGAGCCGTTTGAACCATTTTTTGAACCTCAGTGACAGTGCGTAGGGAGTAAAAAAGAATGGTGTGAAATGATGGAGCAGCACTTCAGAGGCCACGTATATGCTCAGTCAGCGTTAAGCGATGCTGGAGGTGGTGCACGGACCTGTGACTGAGAGAGGCAGTCCCATGGCAGGGTCTGGGTTCGTCGAAAGAAACGCGGAAGAATACGTACACGTCTCACAGCACCGTGTGCTGTGCACAGAAGAGCGAATTGTTCAGGGACGATGGCTGACTGTACCAGCACGACAACGCACCCTGTTGTAAGGCAGCCTCTGTGAGGCAGTTGTCTGTGGACAGCAACATTCCTGGAGTGCCCTGCTAGAGACCCCACCTGAACCCAATCAAACACCTCTGGGATGAGACAAAACTACAGAGTCCAATACCGCCGCCTTGTCTGGTGTCGGCTCTTGAGAAAGAACGGGCTGTCACTCCTCTACGGACATTCAGACATCTCTCTGAAACTGCTTACGGGGCAATACTCAGGCGGCTGAAATACTTTCTGAGATCCAGCATTAAAGCTTGTTCCAGAAACTTTCTAAGTAGGAGTTTCACGGCGCAGTTGACGTTTGTCTTCAACCGTATTCCATTCGTGAAATCTTCTCGGGTGATCAGCCGAGTAAAGGCGTCGTCTTCTCGCAACGTTTCGAAGGGTTTCGTACCCATCATCTTCAAGCGAAGTGTCGAGATGCTGTGTTGCGCGGTCCTATAAAGGCTCCTGGACCAGTGACTGATTCCGGAATCAGTCACTGGTCCAGGAGCCTTTATAGGACCGCGCAACACAGCATCTCGACACTTCGCTTGAAGATGATGGGTACGAAACCCTTCGAAACGTTGCGAGAAGACGACGCCTTTACTCGGCTGATCACCCGAGAAGATTTCACGAATGGAATACGCCGAGAAAGTCTCAAATCACATTTAACCGTATTCCAGTTCACGTTTTTCAGCATCTTCGTAACTCTCTCTCGTGGGTGATACAATCGCTGATCATTCGCGCTACTTCTCTCCATCTACGTTCAGTATCCCCTTGAAACGAAACTGTTCCTTTGTGATGTCTTTTCAGTAGGAGATGACGATACATCTGCGTCAAATGAACCGTTCGATACCATTCGTATTCTGATCATATTTCTTTGTAATTGCGAAAGTTATTTTCGCTAAAGGGAGTTTCCGGGATCATGATGTCTGGCTACTACTATTTGAAACTTCATTTATCTTTTTTTGTGGTATCGTACAGTATCGATATCTCGCCAGGGAGAATGCATCCAGCTGTTGGCAGTAAACCATGGGACGGCCCCGCCAATCCGTGGCCGTCTTAAAGCGACACCTGCGGCTGCACGCTCGCGTAGCGCAACCACCGAGCTGGCAGAAGAAGAAGAGGAAGAAGAAGAAGCCTCCGTAACGAAGCCAGCCCAGTCTGCTGACGGAATCAGCCAAAGTCTCAGCAGTTTACAGCAGCATTTCTGTATCGCAATCTTTTCTGACAGTTAGGACCCTCCCCCCCTCTCTCTCTCTCTCTCTCTCTCTCTCTCTCTCTCTCTCTCTCTCTCTCTCCCTCCCTCTCCCTCTATATATATATATAGGACTTGCTGTTCGAGTTGAGTTATTATACCTCATATTACGTGTGTTGCTAATCATGTCTGCATTCTGTCTAAGCGCCCACCTATTCCTCGCACCCATCTCTGGCGGATCCAACGCGTTTTCTATTATTTTTTGAAAATCTGTTCTTTTCATTTCCGTGCTTCTTATAAAAACGTTAATCATCCTATATCACTGCAATTTCCTCTGCCGTCAATAGCTAACCGCATTTAACATTGTTTAGATACCAAAACTACGTACAAAATTATACCTGAAATTATTTAATTGGATTCTTACTGTACAATTTATGTCTTCAATATTAATTTTTCGGTAAATGTGAACTAGAACTTTCTGTTAAATATTCCTTTTTGACTCACTGCACCATCGAGTCCTCCTCTCTTTCTTTACTGCGTGTTTTGTATGAGTCTTGAGGCTTCTTTGGTGTGTACTGAGAGAAGACCGGTGTTGTGAAGCATGGCTGCGACTTGCCTCTGTGTAAGATGAAGTGTAATTATCGTGAACTGAATTTTGTTAAATATGTGTGAAATCAAAACGTTAATTTTTGTGAATCTGCAATTTTGAGAAAGAATACAAACATTTGAACTGAAAGCCAGAGTTTATCTTCAGTGTCATGAATTTCGTATAACTGTCGCATGATAATGAGAGTTACTACGGCCACATATTTCTGGTTCAAAAAATGGTTCAAATGGCTCTGAGCACTATGGGACTTAACTTCTGAGGTCATCAGTCCCCTAGGACGTAGAACTACTTAAACCTAACTAACCTAAGGACATCACACACATCCATGCCCGAGGCAGGATTCGAACCTGCGACCGTAGCAGTCGCGCGGTTCCAGACTGTAGCGCCTAGAACGCTCGGCCACTCCGGCCGGCATATTTCTGGACAACTAACTTTCTTCGCGGAATCACACCAGAGTTGGGCCTCTCATGATTCATCCCCTGGCAGATTATTGGTCAACGAGCTGAGCCACCGATTCCACTAGAAAATCGAGATGACTGTTTACATTGTTCGAATCTTTACGTAGCAACTATTTTAAAGTGAGTCTACAGTGGCGTTTCCCGTCTAATGCTATCATACATTTACACGTCAGATTGTATTCACTGAAAAATGTTTGAGAATTTGAACTTTAAAAAAAATTATTATCTGCGTGTTAATAGGACGAAATGGGCGGTCCGTTTAGGCCCTTTTAGACCTGTTCTCCTGGGTCTCAGGAATGATTTGTACGCAACCTGCGTTGTAGGCGATCTGCGCCTTCCCAGTTTTCTGCCAATGAATTGAAGTGTATCAGCTACTTCACCAACGATTGAACCTGTGTGATTGTCCCACATCATATCCCTGCAAACCGTTACATCGAGGTGACTATTTGTGATTATTGGTATGATAGTTATAAGATATTACGTTTCTACCTTTTGCGAAGAGCACAATGTAACATTTCTGAACATTTAAAGCAAGTCGCCAATCTTTTCACCACTTTCAAATTTTATTACTTTCTAAATGAATATCTGTGAAACATTCGTCAAAAACTATTTCACAACAGAT
Organism: Schistocerca nitens; assembly: GCF_023898315.1. NCBI lineage: Eukaryota > Metazoa > Arthropoda > Insecta > Orthoptera > Acrididae > Schistocerca > Schistocerca nitens. Next base: position 7,686,065 of record NC_064625.1, on the reverse strand, counting down.
AATCGCTGGTCTTAGAAAAATACGAGGTTACTATTAATATCGTCAACTAGGTCATTAACACACAACATGAACAGCAAGGGCCCAAAACACAGTTCCCTGACGAATACCGTATGTTTCTTCTCCGTCTGTCGATGATAATAAAACGCTGCGTCCTCCCTACCACGGAATCTTCAGGCCAGTCACATCTGTACTAACAATAAATCTGTAAAACTGCCGTGTCTGTCTGTTTTGACACGCCTCTCCTAGACTTGCATACCACTATTTATGGGGTTTTCACAGGTAACTTCAGCATAGCTGTCGCACCGTATAGTGTGTATTTCATCAATATCTGATCATGGAAAATATTCGCGATGTGAAGTTTTATCTAAACAGTTCGTTTGCCTCTTTTTTAAACATACTAAAGACCTACATGGGGTTTTCATAGGGAGCTTGGTCATAGTTTGGGATATCGTACAGGCTTTATTTCACCGACAGATCACGGGAAAAGTAAAGATACCTTAACTGAAAGTTTTATCCATACCAATAATAGGGTATTTGACTTTTTCCTGGAAATTATCTTAAATGGTTAATTATGTCATTCTATGCTCATCACATGCGTTTTACCTATTTGAATTTCAGTAGTGTTTCAATAGAACGGAAACGAAATTCGACTAATATGAACGCTCGCTAAAACGCTCTATTTGAGTCATGTGATGCCTCTGACGTCACTGGCTAGCGCGCTGTTCCTACTGTAATGAAGCTAATTCACGGTGACGTCTTGTTTTGGAATTTAAGTTCCGGAAAAGGGATTGCAAATGGTGTGTAGTACCATTTTGTACGAACACATACATGAAAACTCTTGAAGAATTGTTTTTGAATGTTTCGGAGAATGAGAAGGAGCGTAAGAATTGGTTACACTGTACCGGCAAAATGCCACCACGTCGGTGCCCAAGTTCCCTTACTTAATCAAAAATATCTTGCGCCGTGAAGTTAACTTGAATTTACCTCCGAGATACGCTCTCCCACTGTTATAAAGTAGTATAGCGTCAGTCGATGAAATAAAACTCTCATTAAAAGTTATCGTAGTACATCTTTCTACGCACATCATTGGTGACTAGGTTTGTGAAGCCGTGAACTGTCCAATGTTAAGAGATGGTATCTATAGGTAGTAGGTTCGAATCCAGCCTCCAACACTATTTTAATCTATTTATGAAACCAATCGACAGTCCTTTGGTGTGAAAACCAAATCACAATTACAAAACTTCACGACAGCGATTATAACAGAGTATTATAGTGTTTTCCTTGGCGTTTACATTCGCTTACATTTGCAATAGCTGTTCACACACGTCACGTTCAGAAAGTAATTTTCTAGTTAATGTGACCACATTTTTTTACTTTATCACAAACAATGTTCCTTTTTTTATCTTATTACTGTGCAGCTAGGAACCGTACTGCTTAAGCTTTTGAAGTTTCATCATTTTACGTAAGATGATCTTGAGTCTGCTTCATACTGACGTTAGCTTCTACTCACAAACGGCGCAGTCCACAGCCCTTACGCTTGTGTTACTTGCATGTTATCGATGTTTTATATATCTCTGCATACAAGACCTCAACGTCCTACACCCAGTTGTAGTGTGATATCTCAACTACCAGCAATGTTTTCCAAAAAAGGTAATCGATTGTAAGCAAAGTACATGCGTTTATCCTCAGTCGTCCATTTCTCAGACTAAGATTAATGTGGAGAACATACAACACATCACACAACCGAAACAGTTGCTACAATGCGTTCTTGCTAACGCTATTTTCATATTTCGTTTAAAACTTTTAAAAATTTACGAGTCTTCCAGCACCCGAACCCGCGTTCCTCCGTTGCGACACAGAGCGCTTGACGTTAATCGTAACTCTGCTGGGTGTCTTGTATACCGGAAATCAGCACCAAGATTTGACAAGAAAAACTTTATTGTTCTTTGGGTCATACTTCATGACTGATAGTCGAGAATCTAGATATAAGATACGAACCCATTTGACAAAGTTCTACAGTTTCTTAGTTTTGAGCGAGTTTAATGACGTTGCAGGGAGCAGGGAAAAGAATGTCCGTCCTTGCCGCTCTATGTGAGTGGAGCACAAGCACATCAATTTTCGTGAGATTTTCACTATCAGCGTTGATAAAATTACATGCCATTGTGACTTAAAAAGCTGTAAATGCGTTTTACATCACTAAATAGCTGAACTATTTACAGAAAAAGTGCATCAAAACCTACACTCCTGTAACACACATATAGCTTTGTCTTACTCCTACTCTCTGACGTAGTAGTAGTAGTAGTAATAGTAGTAGTAACAGGAGCTTTATTCATCCATAAATCTCTTTTTACAACAATATAGGACATGTCAAAGTATTTACAAGTTTAGACCAATTTAAAATAAACTAATTCGTATACACATACATTTACAGACTTTAAGTTAGAGACAATCATTATATTTACCCCTGGCATACAATACATTTTTTTTACAAATAAATTATTAAATAATGTAATGCCACACTGTTCACTCATATCTCACTATCAATCACTGCACACACTATACACATACAGTTTCATACCACTACACACGCAACCACACGCGCACACACGCACACGCACACGCACACGCAACCACACGCACACGCACACGCACTCGCACTGGTCATCCCAGGGCCACGTCTGAAAAACTGAGTCAGCATCCCGCTATAATGAGTGAGATGTTGAGTTCAGAAAGAGGAAGAGATGTGAGTATTGTGCTATTCATACACTGGGAGTGAGTATTTCTTGAAAAGGAAAAAAAGAATGGAAAAAATATAATGTGAAGGTGTTATGTGGAGTGTTGGATGTTTTATAATCATTATTATTATTTATTTGTACAACATATTTTTACCAAACCCCTACACTGTTTCATCTAAGTAATCCTTCAATTTATAAAATGTTATGCGTAACAGGTACTTTTTAGCTGCCTTCTAAGTGTATTTTTGCAATTTCTTTAATCTCTTTTGCTAATTTATTGCACATTTTTATTCCTTGGCAGAAAATGCTATTTTGAGTCTTATATTTATTTATTTTTTTTGGTAAATGTAAGTTGAGTCCCTCTCTCGTTCCATTGTCATTGACAGAGCTGTTTGTGCAGTAATTACCAATGATATTTTTGATGTGTACAACTGACTGGTAAATGTATTCACATGGAGCAGTTTTTAATCCCCAGTGCTTTGAACAAATCTTTACAAATGGGCTCGACTAGTATTTTTGGTTATTATTCTTATGGCTGTTTTCACGGGGTTGAAAATTGTGTTTATATTTTGTGCGTTTGTCTCCCAAAAAAGAATGCAACAGCTAAGAACTGAGTGTACATATTAATAATATGTAACTAAAAGACACTGCATGTTACACACAGATGATAGGATTCTAAGGACATAACATGCTGATGACATTCTGTTTGCAAGTACCTTTGTGTCTTCACACCACTTCAACTGAGAATCAATAATCATTCCTAGAAATTTTGCATGTGTTACACAGTGCCATCTACATTTAATTTAACAGTCAGTTTTCCTTTTCAAACTGAAATTCATGGCGTACGTTTTCTTTATGTCCAATGTCACTTTATTGCTTATTGACCAATCATAAACTTCCTTGAGAGCTTCATTTGCTTTCTCTGCAAGGAGTTCTCTTGTTTTCTCAGTGACTAAAATATTGCTGTCATCAGCGAAGAGAATTTTTTTCCCATGAATAACACTACCGGGAAAGTCATTGCCGTATATCAGGAACAGTATTGGTCCTAATACGCTTGCTTGCGGAACCTCTATATTACTGTATTTTGGTTCTGATAAGTGTTTTAGTAAATGTTCAGATCTGTTTGAAGTATGTGTTATCTCTACACTTTGTATCCAATCTCTAAGGTATTATCGAAACCAGTCATTAGCTACTCCTCTTATTCCTAATGCTTATAATTTATTTAATAGAATCTTGTGGTCGACTGTATCAAAGGCCTTAGAAAGATCCAAAAATACGCCTGAGACACACTCATCTTTATCAAGAGCATGAAGTACAACTTTTGTGAATTCAACTATAGCTGACTCCGTATTTTTGCCACTTCGGAAGCCAAACTGTGATTTGCTTGACAGATTGTATTTACTCAGGTAATTCATTAATCCGTCTTTCATAATTGCTTCTACTATTTTTGAGAATGGTGACAGCAGGGAAATGGGCCGGTAATTTTCTATGTCTTCTGCATTACCTTTCTTACGCAAAGGTACAACTGTTGCCTCTTTTAACTGCTCTGGTAGTGTCCCTGATGTGAAGGATTCATGTATTATATTTGTTAAGAGGGCCTTGTATAATCCCTATGCATTGTTTCAGTACACACATCGGTACTTCATCTAAGACTACTGACTTTTTATTTTAGTTTTTGAATTGTTTTACTGACTTCATTCTCTGTGGTTGGAAGTAACATAATTGTATTTAGTGCAACATTATTTACAGGTGTTATATTTGTTTTGGGGAATTTTTGCTGTAACTTCTCTGCAATGCTTGAAAAATGCCAGTTTACATAGTTTGCTAAGGGCTGTGGATCATTTATTATCTTATCCCTCTCCCTTAGCAGTATGTTATTCTGCGATTGTTTGCCTCTCCCCGTTTCCTTTTTTATAACATCCCAGACTGCTTTGTTTTTATTCTCTGCATGATATATTATCATTAAATGACTTTTTTGCAGCAATCAGCACCTTCCTACAGATCTTTTTGGACCTGTGATAGAAATTTAAGAATTCTGGATCACTGGGAATATTTTTCATGAAACTGTGGTGTTCAAGTGTTTGGGAGGACTTATTAATACCTGCTGTTGTTCATCTGTTTTTTGTGAGATGTTGATACAGACATGCATACTTTTGGAAATGCTTTTTCAAAGTTCAGTTTAAACAATGTGGAGAATTTAGAGAATTTCATATTCACATTTGTTTCCTTATACACTTCATCCCAGCTCTGTTTTCCTAGTTCTTTTATTTTGATTTCTGATAGATGTCGTTTGTAGGTTTGTAGTTTAGGGAATGATTGGATGCCTGATTTTACAGTTGTTATTTGACTGAGATGGTCTGATAGTCCGAGAATTTTTACAGCTACATCACATTTTTCCCTGTCCATATTTGTGGCCACATGGTCAGTTACTAATGCAGTCATAGTAGTGACCCTTGTTAAACTGTCGACCAATAGGGACATGCCAAAACTTTGAAGGATAATTATGAAGGTGCTGCTGAATTCATTTATGATATTAGTGTTGATGTTAATATCCCCACACAGAATTATGTTGACCTTTGTACTTGAGACTTTATCTAGAACTTTTTCTAATTTATTGAAAAAGTGTCCACACTACCACTGGGAGATCTATACAAAGACAAAATGATTAATTACTTGGTGATAAGGAGCCCTGTTAATTCAATAGCTGATATTTAAAGTGTTTGTCTTCACTTATTGTACTGAGGTCATGTCTTGAATTGAACTGTGTTCCTTTTCTGATATAAATGCATGATCCTTCATCCCTTGAAGTAGTTATGCAGAAAGAGTTTGCCCTTTCATAGAATGATAATACTACATGATGGATTTCTGTGTCTCCACACCAGTGCTCAGTAACACAAATTACTGTGCAGTTCGAAGACTGGAGCTCAACTTCTAATAGTTGTATTTTATTTTTTATTGATTGCATGTTTTGATGGAGGATTGTTAAGTCTGTGAAATGCCCCATGTTACCCTTTCCAGTGGTTTGTTTTTCTTTGTAACATCTGGTATGTGTGATATTTGAGCGTTAAAAATTGTCTTGCGAGTGATTGTTTCAGTATTTTGAAACTGTTGGAGATACTCTTTAGGCAGGGGAACCTGTTGTGTGCCAATAACAGAGCGTTTTCGATCAGGTGACCAAATTTGGATATTTAATGATTTTTAAGCTTCAATTACATAAAAATGAGAGAGAGTTTGTGGGCATATTGACCGTAAATGCGATTTGAATGTTATAATCACTGCGAATAACGCCAATTTGAACCATATTATTCATATAGGAAAGTGGACTATTGTGAAAATAGTTGTGTACCTGTTAAACTTGAAAGAATAAACCCGCGGAACCGATTTCGATTAAATTTGGTACGGAGATAGCCTAAGTGCTTCCTCAGGTTTCAAGCTATTTTAAAATGTGTGTACATCTGCATCTACATCTCCATTTATACTCCGCAAGCCACCCAAAGGTGTGTGGAGGAGGGCACTTTACGTGCCACTGTCATTACCTCCCTTTCCTGTTCCAGTCGCATATGGTTCGCGGGAAGAACGACCGCCGGAAAGCCTCCGTGCGCGCTCGAATCTCTCTAATTTTACATTCGTGATCTCCTCGGGAGGTATAAGTAGGGGGAAGCAATATATTCGATACCTCACCCAGAAACGCCCCCTCTCGAAATCTGGACGGCAAGCTACACCGCGATGCAGAGCGCCTCTCTTGCAGAGTCTGCCACTTGAGTTTGCTAAACATCTCCGTAACGCTATCACGCTTACCAAAGATACTTTTTATTTGAAGAACGTTAAGCGAATTAGGGAAAAATATTTAGTATTTGAAAAAGATTTTTGCTCTTTGATTTTTTTTATCACATTCGAGAAAATGCTTTTATTAGCTGATATATGCTGATCTTCCTCGGGGAAGATCAGTTTGGATTCCGTAGAAATGTTGGAACAGCTGAGGCAATACTGACCCTACGACTTATCTTAGAAGAAAGATTACAGAAAGGCAAACCTACGTTTCTAGCATTTGTAGACTCAGAGAAAGCTTTTGACAATGTTGACTGGAATACCCTCTTTCAAATTCTGAAGGAGGCAGGGGTAAAATACAGGGAGCGAAAGGCTATTTACAATTTGTACAGAAACCAGATAGCAGTTATAAGCGTCGAGGGGCATGAAAGGGAAGCAGTGGTTGGGAAGGGAGTGAGACAGGGTTGTAGCCTCTCCCCGATGCTATTCAATCTGTATATTGAGCAAGCAGTAAAGGAAACAAAAGAAAAATTCGGAGTAGGTATTAAAATCCATGGAGAAGAAATAAAAACTTCGAGGTTCGCCGAGGACATTGTAATTATGTCAGAGACAGCAAAGGACTTGGAAGAACAGTTGAACAGAATGGACAGTATCTTGAAAGGAGGGTATAAGATGAACATCAACAAAAGCAAAACGAGGATAATGGAATGTAGTCGAATTAAATCGGGTGATGCTGAGGGAATTAGATTAGGAAATGAGACACTTAAAGTAGTAAAGGAGTTTTGCTATTTGGGGAGCAAAATAACCGATGATGGTCGAAGTAGAGAGGATATAAAATGTAGACTAGCAATGGCAAGGAAAGGGTTTCTGAAGAAGAAAAATTTGTTAACATCGAGTATTGATTTAAGTGTCAGGGAGTCGTTTCTGAAAGTGTATGGAGTGTTGAGAGGTGGCAGAAGCCCCCTCTCATATTTCTTACTCTGAGTAATTCGATTTTCCTCTCTAATTGCATGCGGTGAAATGTTGCTATTCCTTCACACGCGGACTTCCCACGCAGCGTCTCTCGTCACCCGGGTGGTCCGGTGACAGGTGAGTTCTGCTGAGCTTGAAAGGGTTAAGCCGACGGGTGTGAGGGAGTCGAGTGAATGCTTTCCAGAAGCCGACATTGTCATGAGAGCGGGAGCGACACGCCCAGATGCACCAGAAGGGGCGGCTGGGCTAGAGATTCCGTTACTTCGCAGAAACTTAGTGGAAACAGTTTCTGGCGGGCTACCAGCGAAGCGTGGGAATGACTTGTGTTCCCAAGCAGTCGTGGCGGGCAAATTCCCGCGTTTTCTGCAAAATAGTAACTGTGATTGGCTGGCTCAGGGCATAGCTCCGTGACATAGAAAAAATCGGCGCAGAAATTGGCGCCAAGAATCTCCATTGGTGGGATGGTAGTGCTTTGGCAATAGAGTGGAATTTTCCGCCGGTTTTCGAGTTGCTGATTGGAACGTTTCACCACGGCCACTGTCCTGGGGGCGGGAATGTTCTGTGTTCGGTTTGTACGGGTGCTCTTGTGGTAGTCGGCTCTCGCCTTTCGGTCGGAGTAGGTTACAAGACTGAGCTCTCGCTACTCTGGACAGCCTGCCTTCCGTTGGCTGTCTAATATACTTTTATTTAATTGTAACTGTTTGACGAAGTTGCTGAAGTTTCGACTTCAACCTAACTTTCCGATTACAGTTGGCAATTGAGCGTTCTGCGTACAGGCCGCCTATGTTGTCGGTCTTGAGCAGTTTTGGCTAAAGTTGACTGTATCGGAGTTACTGTGTGACTTCGCTTGTTAAAATCAAACTGTCAGTGATTGTGTGGCGAGCCTTCTTCGTCTCCCTCAGAGGCGCATTTGTATTGCTAGGAAGTCTTTAGTCTGGAACAACCAGACCAGGATAATTTGTTTCGGGCTATACTCACGACATTATCATGACCACGACGGGACGTCGAAGCAGCCAGCCATCGCCTCCGTACGCCAGATCGTGTTCTTGCAGTTAAAAAGACAGTTTGGTAATGTATGTCCGCAGCACAGGCAGATTAGGGATTTTCCTAGGTGATAATCAGATCTCAGCAAAGCGCGCCTGTTCGTCTTTTTCTAACTTTGTTCTGTCTTGGGTGTTCATTGTCTGAGTTCTCACTACTGTAGCAACAATTAATGTTAGGTTGGCTGTGTGTTTCTTTTAAGATTTGAGTTGCAAGGAATTGGCTCCACATACCACTTCGCCATGAATGTCACAATCTGGTTTAGGGACAACTTCACCTTCACAGCATTTATTTGAGTATCCAATTCGACCCAATTTGATGTAAATGTTTCATGTGTTTTGTTTATTAATTTGAGTTGAGTAATAATAAATCATATTGTTATTTTGTACAGAACTTTCATTCTGTTAGTCGGTAGAGCAACCCTTTCATTTCTCACTATGTTAATGAAACTTTCCTTTATTTAACTGATTTATCAAATTAAATTATTGCAGGTGCCAAACCCTTTTCTACTCCACTTGCAGGGTCGATTACAGTCAGTCCGCGTTTCTTTTTAATCCATGTGCAACAGCAAAAGTCGGAGTTGGAATACGGGGGGGGGGGGGGGGGGGGGGGCTTAGAGCATCATTTATATATGAAGATTCTAGAAGAATTTAGTGTTAAATACACTGCTAGCCCCGGCACCTCGCAGTGTAGCCATGTATGGAAGTGAAGCATGGACGATAAATAGTTTAGACAAGAAGAGAATAGAAGCTTTCGAAATGTGGTGCTACAGAAGAATGCTGAAGATTAGATGGGTAGATCACATAACTAATGAGGAAGTATTGAAAAGAATTGGGGAGAAGAGGAGTTTGTGGCACAACTGGACTAGAAGAAGGGACCGGTTGGTAGGACATGTTCTGAGGCATCGAGGGATCACCAGTTTGGAAGGCAGCGTGGAGGGTAAAAATCGTAGAGGGAGGCCAAGAGATGAATACACTAAACAGATTCAGCAGGATGTAGGCTGCAGTAGGTACTGGGAGATGATGAAACTTGCACAGGATAGAGTAGCATGGAGAGCTGCATCAAACCAGTCTCAGGACTGAAGACCACAACAACAACAACAATGCTAAGTGATACAACTCAAAGTAATGAATACAATGCTTATAGATGCAATTTTGGAAGTGTTTAATCTATACTTGCACACATTTGTTGCATAATGTACGTTGTGTAATGTAAAGTGGAGCTACTTCAATAGCGGGATGCATAGATGAGCGCTCCTGCGCGTAGTCTCGGTACGCACTGTGCACTGCTGGGCAACGACGCGTCGTGCGTCTGGACAGCTGGGTAGGGGGGAGAGCGTGGGGGGGGGGGGGGGGGGGCGCACAGGCAGGCACTTGAGGGCAGCTTGTTTATTCGTCACCACTAACTGTAACAAAACTACTGAGATGCGAGGGCAACGGCGGGTAACAGCTACTATATAACTTGCGTTGCCGCTGTTCTGCTGTCGACACACATCTCCCTCCTTCACCACTACGGCTTCTCTCGTCAGCACAGCACACGAGTTGTTGCAGAACGGTATGAAGACGCCCTCTAAAGCATAAGTAAGAGTACGTGACGGGGCCGAAAAACTGTCAGAACCTCAACCAGAACCAGAATTGTTTGTGAAGTCTTTCTGACGTCATCAGGCCGCTGGTAAGGACCGGGCAGTCGCACCGACGTGTATTACGGAGCTTGTACTGGGAAAGAGTTGGCGCTGTTTGCATTACACAGCAATACGGTCCGCAACTTGTCTTTATTAAACCCATCTTTCTTTCAGTCAAAGTTGTTTCTGAATATTTACAGCCTCTCTGTGTATCCTAGCACACTAGGTCTAGTAACTGATTTTGATAAACTGAAGTGCTGGAGAACGGAATTTAGTGTCGTCTGGTACCACTGCACGATGCGCTACCGCCGATTTATCGGTGTTCCCCAGACGACACTTGCTGGTTTCTTCCTTAAACCAGGTACTGACACTTCATTTTGTTGTTCTTACTCGTATGTGCGAGGGATTTTGTAGATACCTGATGCGGCAAGTGGCGGGCATAAGTCTCTAACAGCGGTGAAATATTCGTGCAACTGTCTCATCAGTTTACAAACTGTATCAACACCATGTCTTCTTAGTACTCTGCTACTTTTCGTATGTAGCGTCCTATTTATCTCTTTAACACAGTAGCTGTTTATTCTGAAAGAAGTCTTTAAATGATCGTGCAAGTGATGGAGCTTCTACTGAAAAAGAACCGACTAAAGCGAAAATTTTCCTCCCATTCGTAAAAACAGTCACATATCACAGCGACAGAGTACTCGGAAAACACGGATGGTGCTGGCACTGTGAATAAGAAAGGCACATGCGATCAAGTGTACGTAGAAACTACAAAAAGGAGCATTAACACCCGGCCTAAGGAACACAACAGCAATTGTCGTCTGGGAAACACGGAGAAACCAAGAGTAAGTGCTGCCGAAGGTTAAAGGCTTAACGGGACTAAACATCTGAGGTCACGAGTCTCCGATACACCCTCCAGGACGGAATCAGTGCACGCCATCTGCCTGCGTCTAGACTCTACAATAATTTCAGTGTGAATGCGTCAGAATGTTTTATAAATGTTTGAATAGCTTGTAGCTGGGGACGGGACGTGGGTAACAGCCCAGTATTCACCTAGTGGGCAGTGGGGCTCAAATGGCTCTAAGAACTATGAGACTTAACTTCTGAGGTCATCAGTCCCCTAGAACTTAGAACTACTTAAACCTAACTAACCTAATGACGTCACACACATCCATGCCCGAGGCAGGATTCGAACCTGCGACCGTAGCACTCGCGCGGTTCCAGACTTTAGCGCCTAGAACAGCTCAGCCACTCCGGCCGGCCGTGGGCAGTGGGAAACCGCCTAAAAACCGCATCAGCCCACGTTATTAATTCGCGAAGCGGATTCGATACGGGTGAGGTTCGACTCCCCGTGTCCCGGAAGCGGCGTGTTAACGCGCTCGGGTAACCGGGCGGATCGGCAGTACTACATCGTGCATTACGTCCAGGGCTCTGTGGCTCTGTCTAGATCCAGTCGTTACTATGCTTCGACGTTGAGAGAGGCCACAGAACTCCAAAAGCACAAATGTTACTTTTTCAGACTGCATCGATATTACACACGTTGCGGTGCTTAGTGCTGAACAGAGCAAACAGCGCCAAATGCGTCCCCCCCCCCCCCTCCCTACGAGCTCCATAACGCAAATCAGCGCGACTCCGCGATCTCAGGCAGGGCTCTGATGACGTCAGGAACTGATCGTTTGATGAGCTTGTTTAAGTCTGATACTGTTTTCTGAGTCTTTACAGTCACTGAAGAGGTCTCTAGCACTGAGAGACGAAACTTGAGACAGAGAAATATGATTTGTGCAACGGCCCAGACCCCATAAAACAAAAATTAAAAAGGACGCTAATACTGGCCGCGAATGCCTGGACTGTGTAATCTGTTGAATTTTATGTTTGTGTGTCAAGCTTCTCCTAAGGAAAATCACCTCGAGACGAACAATTGCATCTGCATCCACACTCTACAGGCCGCCTTACGGTATGAGGTGGAGGGCATATGTGATTCTACTACCATTTTCCTACTCCTCTATAACATTCGTGAATCACGCGGCGGCAGGACGACTATGTACAAACCTCCGTTTGAGCTCTAATTGCTCTGATTTTGTCGTGGTGGTCATTTAGGGAGATAGACATGGGAGGAAGTAATTTGTTGCCCGATTCTTCTTCTATCGTATGGTCTCTGAATTTAAACAGTAACTCTTCCTCTCATGAACACCGTCTCTCCTGTAGCGTCTATCATTAGAGTTTGTTGGGCGTCTCTCTAACGGTCTCACGAGGGCTAAACGACTCCCTGAAGAAATGCACCCGTCTTCGTTGGATATATTCTCTCTTTTCTATTAACTCAACTCGTAACGGGTGTCAGACTAGTGAACAACAGTCAGAAATATGTCGAACAATTGTTTTATGAACCACTTCTTTCGTGAATAAATTCCATTTCCCTAAGATGCTCCCAGTGAACGTCAGCCTGACATCTGCTTTCCATACGATTTGGTCCATATAATTAGGTTGCTCAGGACGATATTTAATACTTGTCACTGCACCCAGTGACTTGTCGCAAATAGTCCAATCGTAGAGTAGTGGGTCCCCTCGCCTATTTACATGCAGTATGTCACATTTATTAAAGTTGAGGTTCAACAGCCAATCATCCATCCGCCAAATATCTTCCTGCATTTCACTGCAGTCTGCTAGCGTCGCGCCAGCCGCTGTGGCCGAGCGGTTCTAGGCGCTTCAGTCCGGAATAGCGCGACTGCTACGTTCGCAGGTTCGAATCCTGCCTCGGGCATGGATGTGTGTGATGTCCTTAGGTTGGTTACGTTTAAGTAGTTCAAAGTTCTAGGGGACTGATGACCTCAGATGTTAAGTCCCGTAGTGCTCAGAGCCATTTTTTGCTGCGGTCGCAACCTTCCTATAGACGAAAGCGTTGTCTGCAAAAAAACCCTCATGGAGCTTACGATGTTATCCACAGTATCATTTATACAGGGTGAACCACAACTCCACCGACAAACTTTCAGAAGTTGTTCAGAGAGACATTCTGAGTAGTTCGGTATAAGGGACGAATGGTGTTCGGCTGCTCGTTACATAGCAGTAATGCAATTGTGATTTATTCGGTTCGTTTGGACAACCATCCTGCTCTCTGTGAAACTACCAAGCGGTTACAATTAAACTGACCGTGTTAGAAGTGCTGCATTGCGAACTTGGTGCAGCGCAGGAAGCTGAAACATCGTAGGTATGTTTATTCGTCGGTGCGCTCGACGAGTATCCTGTAACAAAAATAATAGTTCCATTTTCTGCCAATAGGTGAAAATATGGCCCAGTAAGTAGGCACAGAAAGTGTAGGTACAGATCGGACCGCTGCGGCCGAGCGGTTCTAGGCGCTTCAGTCTGGAACCGCGCGACCGCTACGGTCGCAGGTTCGAATGCTGCCTCGGGTATGCATGTGTGTGACGTCCTTAGGTTAGTTACGTTTAAGTAGTTTTAAATCTAGGGGACTGATGACCTCAGATGTTAAGTCGCATAGTGCTCAGACCCATTTTGTCACTACACAGAACGGGGAGGAACGATCCCACATAACAGTGGTTCGGGCACGTTTATTAGGATATGGCCACTACTAAGAATAAGTGTTCAACATGAAATCCCGACTAAACAAACATGCTGCATCCGTAACAGGGCAAGGTCGGCACCTCTTCGCAGTGTAACCGGTGTAATCGGAGGGATACGTCGGCAATATGCTAGCCGCCGGATCAGGAAAGTCCGTGATGACCATCTTTCAATAATTCTACAACCAGAAGTCACATGGATTTAGGTTGGGGGAATCTGGAAGGCCACACATCTTGAAATTGCATAACATCTGGCCCAGTTGAACCCCATATGCGGCAGTTCTGTGCATTCACAGCAGCATGCAGATTAAAATGTGCCTTGTCTGGCCAAAGAATACTCCCCAGCCACATGTCAAAAAACAAAGGGCGAAGTCATGGCGTTCTAGTCTACGTTGGGGCTTCATTCGGTGCACATTCTGAATCTTGTAGGGATACCAGTGCCACTGGAAAATCTTTTGAACTGTTGATCAGCGACGAGGTAATTCCCGTGACGCAACTCGAGCACTCGCTGCAGAATTTGACGCATGTGCTGCACGGTCGGCTATGGCTATAGCTACAGCAACCTCAGGCAACAAGTGCCATGGGACTTGGCCGCCTCCCTCTCCCTGCTCCACCACCTAATTCACCCGTTTTTTTTTTTCAAATTTCTTCATCATTGTATTGTACTGTATGTTAACCGGGGGCCTAGAAACGACGAAGAGGCTCCGTCCCTGATGCAGCCGCAGTGGTCCACAACCCCACACGACTACCGCAGTCCACTTCAACCCTCCGCCGTCCCACACCGAACCCAGGGTTATTGTGCGGTTCAGACCCCGGTGGACCCCCCAGGGGACGTCTCACACCAGACGACTGTAACCCCTACGTTTGCGTGGTAGAGTAATGGTGGTGCACGCGAACGTGGAGAACTTGTTTGCGCGCCAATCGCCGAAATAGTGTAGCTGAGGCGGAATAACGGGAACCAGCCAAAATTCGCCGAAGCAGATGGGAAACCGCCTAAAAGCCATTCACAGACTGGCCGGCTCACCGGACCTCGACACAAGTCCGCCGGGCGGATTCGTGCCGGGGACCAGGCGCTCCTTCCCAATCCGGAAAGCCGTGCGTTAGACCGCACGGCTAACCGGGCGGGCCTTCTTCATCATACTTTTAAGACCACTTATTAACATGCGGCCCCTTCTGCGCTGTTTCTGCCGCGATTTCCGCAATGCGGCGCTGCTTTCGCTGCCGTTCTGATAAATCAACATTACCAGCAGTGCACCACTTTTCTTCTCCATAGCCATTGCCTTTCGTATGGAAAGCTTCACCTTCTTATCATTTTCCACCAACATTCACTTCATAAAAAGAGATCAACAAGCGTTGGGAAACGGCAAACAGCATACTAACGTCAAGACAGGATACATCTGACATCCTGACTGCTTACAGCATCATACTTTCATCTAGTGACAGAAAGTGGAACTATTAACTTTTTTTCAGTATACACGGTGAGGCACCGATTAATGAACATACCTACGATGTTCCAACTATCTACAATGTACAGTGATGGGCCAAAACATTATTACCACCCGCTCAACAGATTCTTTGTCCATCTTTGGAATGAAATACATAAATGATTCTGCGTATCACGGATCCGACAGTTTGGAGACTTATGGAGGCATGTGGCTTTAGAGGTCTACGCATAGGTCATGGAATTCGCGAAAATAACGAACAGCTGATCTGTGTACGCAGGAGCCCGATAGCTATCGAGGTAGGTTCAATAGTATGTACATCAGGCGAATTTGGTCGCCGGCACATCACCGTGAGTTCAGTACAACGTTCCTTAACGACTGTCCCACGGTCCTGGCTCCGAAACCCGGACAGTTGTACTGCTGAAAGATGACACCGCCGTCAGGAAGGTCGTCAATGATGAAGGGATGCAGGTGGTTCGGAGCTGTCAGCGTGTCTTCGGTTGATACCACAAGTCTGGTGCAAGCGCAGGAGAATGTCCGCCACGGCGTAATACTGCCACCACCAATCCTGAGTCCGTGACGCGCTGCACGTTTCGAGTCGCCGTCCACTTCGATGGCTGCGTTTGTGGCGACGACCAGCGTTCTCTAGTAGCAAAATTGTGATTCACACGAAGAACCGACGCGTTTCCAATGATCGACGGTCGGATGCCGATGGTCCCGGGCCCACTGAAATCGGAACTGACCATGTCAACATGTGATACCGCAGAGGTCGTCTGCTGCAGAGCTCTATGTGAAACGTCCCCTTAGAAAAATTAAGTATGACTGTGCTGGTAAACCTCTACGTTAGTTGATTTTCAAACAGCTGAGCAAAAATTAACGTACTCGGACATTTCTCTCTTTACTTATTCTGATCAACACTAAACTGACACAATATTTTTAGCGCAACGCAGTCTCACTTTTAATAATCTCTACAAACCAATGGCCGTGGCTAACAATAACCGGGCGGCCGGAGTGGCCGTCCGGTTCTAGGCGCTACAGTCTAGGGCCGAGCGACCGCTACGGTCTCATGTTGGAATCCTGCCTCGGGCATGGATGTGTGTGATGTCCTTAGGTTAGTTAGGTTTAATTAGTTCTAAGTTCTACGCGACTGATGACCTCAGAAGTTAATTCCCATAGTGCTAAGAGCCATTTGAACCATTTTTTAACAATAACCTATACCATTTATCAATCACTTGCCTCACAAAAATCTTCGTTACTCGAACTACTGCAATACAGCGAGCGCCAACACTGCCAGCTGAATAAAAGATTGTAACTACTGAAGGCACTAACTACTGATAGGTTTAGTTAGCAAATGAAAGATTCTGATAGAGAACAAACAATGTATTTACCTTAATAGTGTTCGAAAGTCATTATATACGTATATATCAGTTCATGACATCCAGTCTTACGGACTGACTGACACACGTCCAGATCGTCCGCTCTCTCTCCCCACATCCACCACTACTTGCGGCTCACCTCCAACTCCCCAACGCTACGCGCTGTTCACATCCAACTGCCCAACACTTCACAAGCAAATGTTCCAACAATGAGTCCATCCAGCCACAGACTGCACACAGCTCAGTCATTGATTTTCATACAGAGCGCTACGTGGCGTTACCAACATAAAAACCTAAACAGCCTACTTACATAAGTTCAACAATATATGATGAACGATGTGCTCCGAAACATTAGTCCGTGGACCATTGTGGTTTTTCGGCAGATATGTCATAGATCACCATCTCTCCTACTTTGCAGAGCAGACAAGCCTCCGAGCCCCATGTTGTGTGAAAAATTATGGACGTCCAACCATTTAGCGCCTAGTGGTACTCTCACTGTCCTCCTCCCTCTTTCTGTAGAGGTTCACGACAGTAGCGCGTGAACATTCGACCACCTTCGTCGTTTTCGAGATACTCGTTCACAGGCTCTGCCTACTGATGATCTGTCCGTTGCCAATGGATTTCTACTCTGCAGCCCGTATATTTGCTAGGGTGACCCGCCGTCCGTGCCTGCACCGCTTACACACTTTTGCTACCGCCTCACGTGAACGCAACGCCAACAGGCAGCATCCAGCGTCGTGGCAGTGGCTGTAATGTATACACAGTTCACACTGCAGAAGTATGAACACCGCATTTAAATCATGACCACCCAGTATATGTGAGTTCAGGCTTTCTCGGCGAATTTCATATATGAAGTCTTCACGGGTTGTCAGCCGAGTAGCGTCGTCGTCTCGTAGCAACGTTTCGATGGAATGCGTCTCAATCATCTTCAGGTGAAGATGATGGAGACGCATTCCGTCGAAACGTTGCTACGAGACGACAACGCTACTGGGCTGACAACCCGTGAAGACTATATATATATATTACGACCCAATGCCGTCACAACAGTAAAGAAGCATTCAATAAGCAGTAACTACAACGCAAAACACAAGAGTAATGCGACAACACTCAGATCAAACACGTACACTTTTCAAACAGTGCTTTCTGTCGGTGTACAGTAGAGCAATAACAAATGCACAACTCTTCGCTTTACACGTATTCTTCAAAATTTCGACCACCATGATCACGGCAGAATATGCAGAGGCGCACCGCCGACTGTCTTACACGCTGAAGAGTTTGGCGTACTACTACCGCGGCTGCGACACTTTATACCGTGACGTCCGTTGTGTTGTTATATTGTAAGTCGCCACGTATACCGTTTGTATATGTATACCTGTACGTCGTCGTTGTTTAATCTTCTTTCCCCCGTCGACATCAGAGCATGAGAAATGTTTATGTTAGTGTTTACCTATTTGTTGTCGACAACACACAACTACAGGGCTACTATATCACCTGATTCCGGAATAGCTAGGTTAATATAGTATAAAGGTAGTGGGTTTCGATGCTGCGTTATTTAAGTGTGATATTATTCTTCACTTAACCTTTGACACTTTAAGATCAGCTACTCTTAATCAGACCCAAAACTCAACTTGTAACGAGAGCACTTGCGATCAGTCTGTCACAATATTAATAATAAGTAAGGCTCTACACCACTATAAGAAAATATCACTGTTCATGAAATAACAAAATATACAAATAAACTTCTTTATATTTTTCCTTTTTATTTAATCTAATGCTTTCAAATGTTTATTTCGCGCCCATAAATCATCCACACCTCGATGGAGGGTGTAAACGTGTGCATGAAAAATAGTACACTGTTTCTGCTGATAACCACGTATGAGCTTTTCGGTTGCTAGGCTACTTCGAAAAACAGGATTTATATTGAATTTCGAAAATGATCTTTCTATTCAAACTTACGTCCTCCGCAATCGCTCATCAAATATCCTACCCTTTCGCGATAATTAAGAATTCCCGTAAAATGTATTTTCGCCAGTTTAAAGCAAACCATCGGCGGCGCGAAAGCAGTATCGATACCACGACACCCTCTCGACGCTTACTAGCCTGTCACGAAATTGACCTGCATACATCTACGACCAATTTCAAGGTCATAATTCCCCCTACACGACTGTGTGTGACTGAATTTCGTCCAATCAATTATTTGTGGAATCGTAATCACTGATTCCTACACTGACCGTCCATAACGCACAATTGAAACACTTTTTTTTAAGAGTAAACGAAGGACGTCACGTCATCTACATAGTTATTAAAATATTATTCCAAACGATCTGAAACATTTATCGTCATTATATTTTAACGGTAATCAGAAAAAATATGATTTATTATCGGAAAGTAACACACAACAGATCGCAAATGACAGCTGAATGACAGCTTTGCATAGCGTCGGGAGTTAATCACGCAAAACTGTATAAAGAAATCCCCCAAATCTCAATTTCTCCATGCCAACTGACAGATACAAATAAGATATTCAGACCTCACAGATGAATCCCGACCTGTAATGTTATAACTTCCAGCAACCAGGTGGGTGTAACGGACGGTGACTCGTAAGTAACCGAATAGAACAAGTTTGTTTCTAAGCAATACACGCAGCGCATACCATCGACGTACGCGCTGTTGTGCGTTACTGTCAGTGTAGATACAGAGTCAGCTCAGGCAAGAAAGCACTAACGGCGTAACGAATCGCCGGAGACTGTAGAGTCGACCTCTCACACCGAAATACTCAGGTGTCCCCGTACAGCCTCGGACATCTTTTCGGAGGAGTTCTCAAACAGCCCGTGTTTATTGCAAACATTAATTACCGTACAGCTCTCTGTTGGAGTACGCGAGAAATTACGTTCACATCCGTTGGCTTCGTACCGGAAGGAATAACGTATTGACCTGCATCTCTTAGAATGTCCTGAATCCAGTCACAAATGTTCGTCGGATAGTCGGTAAAGGCCCATTCCTTCACTGTAGGGGGGTAACAGGTTTCATCCCATCAGAAGAGGATTACAGCCAAGCTCGTTATTACAAATCTCTTTCTCGTGCACAGTCAGCGATCATCGTCGTTTTTCTGGCCGTAAAAGTAAAAGGCGCGCCGAATAACAGTGTTTGGAAGGAACGATTACATCGCCAGGCAAGAGCGAGAGAAGAGAGACAGCTGTATGGAGAGGAGCGTCTACAAACAGGCGGCGCTCAGCACGTGGCCGTAACGTGAAACCGGCCGTCTGCGCTAATGACCGCCGGCTTCCCGTCCCACCGTAATTGAGTGGCAGCGGGGGAGATCTGGGCACGGGATGCCCCCACTGCAGCCGCTATTAACAGTGGCCAGCTGGCGCGCCGTGTCCAGCCTAAGCTGTAGGGAATGCACGAACTGCTCGTTCCACTTTAATTGGAAAGATCCTTTGCAGAGTTTATTTTAAAAAAAACTGTCGGTTTTTACGTATTCGTGTTTTCGGCGCATTCTGCTAGGAGGAAGGGGTAAGGAACACAACAGAAGACGAATGGGTAGCCTTTGGACGTGAAACAGCGCAGCATAGGACCAAAAAGGTAAAATGTCAAGACGCAGTGGAAGTCCTCGGGTAAAGCACGAGATACTGAATTTAACTGACCAAAGAAGAAAATATATGAAAATGTAGTACATTAAACACCCAAATAGAAATACAGGCATCTAAAAAACGTGATTCGTAGAAAGTGCAAAACGGCTAAGCACGAGTCGCTAGGGAGAGATGCAAGGCCATAGAAGCATCTATGCCTAGTTCAGAGACAGGTACTGCCTACAGGGAAACTAAGCAAGACAGTACGAGCACCTACATGAATATTACGGGCTCAGACGGCTACATAAAGAAAGGGAACGTCGAAAGGTCGAAGGAATAGATAGAGGGCGGTCTTTAGAAGGGAAACAAACTTGAAACAAATCTTATACAAAGATAAGCGGAAATAGATGAAGATAAGAGGATGATACACCGCGAGAGGAATTTGATGAACGCTGAAAGGCGTTAGGCCAAGTAAGACGCCTGGGGTAGATGACTCTCCCTCAGAATTTTTAAGATTCTTGGGAGAGCCATCACCGGTAAAACTATTTCACGTAGCGTGTAAACATGAGAGAGAGGCGAAATACCCACATCAACGATAATGTAGCAACTCCTATTCCAAAGATGGCATGCGACACATTTGAACATTACACAGCCACCAGTTTAACGAGTCGTGGCTGCAAGATAATGACACGAATTATTTAGAGAAGAATGGAAAACCTGGTAGATGCCGACCTCGGGAAGGATAAGTTTGGGTTGCAGAGAAATGTAGCAACAGGAGAGGCAATTCTCACCCTAAGACTTATCTTAGAAGACAGGGCAAGGATTGGCGATCTTACGTTTATAGCATTTCTAAGATGATGATGATGATGATGATTCGTGTGTGCAGCACTCCGCACCCGTACAAATTCCCAATCTTTCCACAGTCCAATCTCGCGACCTTCACGAATGATGATGAAATGATGAGGACAACACAGACACCCAGTCCCCGGGCGGAGAAAATCCCCAACTCGGCCGGGAATCGAACCCGGGACGCCGTGATCCAGAGGTAGCAACGCTAACCGCTAGACCACAAGTTGCGGACTCTACATTTAGAGAAAGCTTTTGACATTGTGAGTGAAATACATTCCTCGAAATTTTGAAGGTAGCAGCGGCGGTATACGGAGGGCGGAAGATTAGTTAGTTTATACAGAAACCAGACTGCAGTATAAGAGAAGAAATGCAGGCGTGAACAGAAATATGGAGACGCTAAAAACAGAAAACATCACCACGCCTAATACGGTGTAGGAAAGCCACTGCCATTCAAAACAATTTCCAGTCGTCTCGGAATGCTTAAATACAGGTCCTGTCAGGTTTGGAAGGTGGTGGTTGTTGTTGTTGTTGTTGCTGCTGCTGCTGCTGCTGCTGTTGTTGTTGTTGTTGTTGTTGTTGTTGTTGTTGTGGTCTTCAGTCCAGAGACTGGTTTGATGCAGCTCTCCATGCTACTCTATCCTGTGCAAGCTTCTTCATCTCCCAGTACCTACTGCAACCTACATCCTTCTGAATCTGCTTAGTGTATTCATCTCTTGGTCTCCCTCTACGATTTTTACCCTCCGCGCTGCCCTCCAATACTAAACTGGTGATCCCTTGATGCCACAGAACATGTCCTACCAACCGGTCCCTTCTTCTGGTCAAGTTGTGCAACAAACTCCTCTTCTCCCCAATCCTATTCAGTACCTCCTCATTAGTTATGTGATCTACCCATCTAATCTTCAGCATTCTTCTGTAGCACCACATTTCGAAAGCTTCTATTCTCTTCTTGTCCAAACTATTTACCGTCCATGTTTCACTTCCATACATGGCTACACTCCATACAAATACTTTCAGAAATGACTTCCTGACACTTAAATCTATACTCGATGTTAACAAATTTCTCTTCTTCAGAAACGCTTTCCTTGCCATTGCCAGTCTACATTTTATATCCTCTCTACTTCGACCATCATCAGTTATTTTGCTCCCCAAATGGCAAAATTCCTTTACTGCTTTAAGTGTCTCATTTCCTAATCTAATACCCTCAACATCACCCAACTTAATTTGACTACATTCCATTATCCTCGTTTTGCTTTTGTTGATGTTCATCTTATATCCTCCCTTCAAGACACCATCCATTCCGTTCAACTGCTCTTCCAAGTCCTTTGCTGTCTCTGACAGAATTACAATGTCATCGGCGAACCTCAAAGTTTTTATTTCTTCTCCATGGATTTTAATACCTACTCCGAATTTTTCTTTTGTTTCCTTCACTGCTTGCTCAGTATACAGATTGAATAACATCGGGGAGATGCTACAACCCTGTCTCACTCCCTTCCCAACCACTGCTTCCCTTTCATACCCCTCGACTCTTATAACTGCCATCTGGTTTCTGTACACATTTTAAATAGCCTTTCCCTCCCTGTATTTTACCCCTGCCACCTTCAGAATTTGAAAGAGGGTATTCCAATCAACATTGTCAAAAGGTTTCTCTATGTCTACAAATGCTAGAAACGTAGGTTCGCCTTTCCTTAATCTTTCTCCTAAGATAAGTCGTAGGGTCATTATTGCCTCACGGGTTGCAACATTTCTACGGAATCCAAACTGATCTTCCCCGAGGTCAGCTTCTACCAGTTTTTCCATTCGTCTGTAAAGAATTCGTGTTAGTATTTTGCAGCTGTGACTTATTAAACTGATAGTTCGGTAATTTTCACATCTGTCAACAGCTGCTTTCTTTGGGTTGGAATTATTATATTCTTCTTGAAGAATACTTGCTGAAGTTACAAACTGAATAACGAGAGTGACTGGGTACCATACTACATCAGTGCCTTTCATGTGCTTATAGCTCTGTAACTGCGGCCTGGTATGTGTAGATAACCTTTTGATTCCTCTGTTTCGTCCCTGATTACTGCTAGAGGGTATCCGTGCAGTGCGCGGACTCACCGCACTCCTTCCGAAGATTCGGCGCCCGTTGGCGCGCCTACAACTTTGGCGGAACCTCAAGACTCCGTACGCTGGGCGGCGTGTCCTTGCCCTCTCCCAGAAGGACCTACCGTACCTTATCGCACCGTATCGTATCGTATCGTTCGCCGTCGGCGCAAAGCGGCCAGGCGACCTCGGTCGGGAGAAACCTCGGCATTCTTCCCGTGTGAGCGGCGTGGCGCCTCTGAGAAACGAGAGCAAGCGGCGCAGAATGCAGCCCGCCCGCCAGCCAGCCCTGTGTGGAGTGTGGCCTATCACGGAAGCGGACCGCCGCCAAAGGTCGTCGGCCTTGTTTACGCCGGCACCGCATTAATAGCGCGCCGTGTTCTCCAAAACTGACCATGCGAGACAGCCGCTATACGGGTTACTTCCTACAGAAAAGAAAATGGCAGCGACCGGCCACCGTTAATATCGCTACACATAGAAGTAATGACAGTAATGCCGTTGCTGGCTCCGAACAGGTGGGTTAACAACTAAGCACCTAATGCTTAAACTTAACAAGAGGCGGCCCCGACGTTCGGATCACGGATTTACCTCAAACTTTGTACACCTTCAGTAGTCCATCAGTACAACATAATACGAAAGTAGCAAGGCCTACTACTAGAGTAAGCTCCGTAATCGGTGGATCGCTGGATCGAGTCCTACTCATTTTTTAAATTTATATTTTTTCAACACTACTCATATTATTTCATACATATTTTACTTGATACAATGCGATGAAAAGACGCTTGTATTTGTGTGAACTTTTATTTAACTTCCTATACTATTTGGTTGTTTGCTAATTTTTATTATTACAACAAATATTATGTGACTTTTATTTCTGTACGCAAGTTCAAAACTTCATGAAGCGTCTTCAACTTGCTCATATTTGACTGGCAAAGAACAAGAAATTGCTTCTCGTGAAGAGCTATTAAAATACATTCACTCGTATAGCGCCGATTTTCGGCACCGATATTTACAGAACTGTTGCGTGAAACATGGTTTGCATCCAGATTCTAGGAAGAAAGAGTACTTTTTAAAAATGCCGAAGAGCTTGGTCTTTTCTTAGAAACTCTGAAGATTCCATCAGCTTTTCGGGAAACTGCATTTATTCCATACAGCAGATGCCGGTTTAATTTATGTTTTCCGTGTCTGTATGAAAAGTATCATCCTGCAGCCGGTAATGTCTAAGGCACGTCCGATTATTAATCGTACATTACTCTCGTATCCTGGCATATTTTCTCTCATTGTATTATTGACTAAGGTTATTTAAACCGCCGGCCGCGGTGGTCTAGCGGTTCTAGGCGCTCAGTCCGGAACCGCGCGACTGCTACGGTCGCAGGTTCGAATCCTGCCTCGGGCATGGATGTGTGTGATGTCCTTAGGTTAGTCAGGTTTAAGTAGTTCTAAGTTCTAGGGGACTAATGACCTCAGAAGTTGAGTCCCATAGTGCTCAGAGCCATTTATTTAAACCTTTATTTATCGATGTGTGACTTGGGTGTTCCCAGCCTATCCGCCACTCTTGAAATCTGTGTCTGCAAGAATATATAAAATGAAACATAGCGACTGCGACATGTATCACATCAGTTAGGATCAAAATTTGCTACAAGATAGAAAGAACACGTACACAAAAGTGAAAACAACCGCTCCACATTTAGTATGCATTTTTGAGAAAATCGACACTCTCGGCAGACATAAGCACTAATCTTTTCATTCTTCATAGAAAAGAAAGAGGAACTACATGAGCATCTTAGACGAAACAACGATCGAACTTAATTTAGAAATTATATATATATATATATATATATATATATATATATATATATATATATATATTGAGAACGTGAGCAAAATTCTTATCGGTGACCACTAATTTAAAATAAAAGCAATCTCAAAAACCGATTGTCGTTAAAGACATAAATTTTATAGAAACCTTATCTCTGACACACAAATCGGAAATGTAACAACCATTCACAACTATTAGAAAACAAAATTATATTGTATTTCGAAAATAACATTTAAGATGTTATAAGGGAAGTAAAAAATTATAATACAACCAAATTATATACAGTGTGTGTGAGTTACAGAAAGGACCTCTGAAACGCTTCAGCGTGTGTTATCTTAAAACGTACACTAATTTCGATATTTAACAATCGTCAGGTTGACAAATATGATCAAAATAACATGAAACTACGGTGTGTTTGTTGACATCAGAAGTACGGACACAACACGGAAGGGACATATGTCAAACGTAATAGTTCTAATATTAACATCAGAACTGCGAAATGTGTTGCTTATTTTTTAAGAAATATTTCCAATACTTGTCAGGGTCAATAAGTGTTTCTTTCTTCTAACTTTCCCCCTAATGTTATTCCTCCGTTTGCACATTTGACCCCAGTAGTGTAGAACATAACTCATCATGTCAACCACCAGCACATAAAATGGCATATTTTCACGTTATAATAGATCACATGACTGGAGTTCCCGGTAAAAAAAAAATAAGACAGAAATAGATACTACTAAAACTGTAGCCGCAAATAACGACTACAATTCTAATAGTTGTTGCTTTTGTTGTTGTCGTCTTCTTCTTCTTCTTCTTCTTCTTCTTCTTCTTCAGTTTGAGGACTGGTTTGATGCAGCTCTCCATGCTACTCTATCTAGTGCAAGCCATGTGACAGAAAACTTAGGTCACCTACGAAGCAAGTTTTAGAAGGATCATCAGGTAATTATAGTTGGGGGAGCAGGAAACATCCTGGCTATGGATCCAAGATATAATATTAGGAATGACCTGGATGAAATAGGAGCAGGAACTGGGCACACAAATGTGGTGGTGTTTGTAAAGGTCTTTCTGCGCCATGATCGGCCCTGGGTGAACAATGCTGTAAGGCACGTTCACACTGACCTAAACAGGGTGCTCCAGACACCGGCAAAATCTCACATGAGTGTTGTTCCAGCTGATGATATTGGTAGGTGAGGCTACACTACACATGGCCTGCACCTAAATAAGAAGGGGAGACATAAGTTAGCTTCTCTATTAGCAGGTACTGTAAGAAGGCTACAGTCACAAAAGGGATGATTCTTGTGGTTAATGGGACCAGGCAGACAGGTTTGTTAGATTGAAGTCAAAGCCCAGACAGTCAATAATCAAGAAAAATAGAATAAAATAAGCTTCATGTATAGTAAATAGGGATAAAGCTAAGGGTAGTATCAACTTACTTCATCAAAATATCAGGGGAATAAAAAAGTAGATGAGCTGGTATTGTGTTGAGATGGTCTGAAAAATAAGAATGAGATTGATATACTTTGTGTGTCTGAACGCCATCTAACTGTGGGGATGGATAGTATCAATCTAAATGGGTATAATTTAGCACCTTACACCTGCAGATCTAGCATGGATAAAGGAGGAGTTGCCTTTTACTCAAAACAAGGGTATAAATACAAAACTGTAGAAGCAAGCAAATTTAGTGTTGAACAACACTTTGATGTTTGTGCATATGCACTACAGCTAGATAATGTAGTGCTGATATTAGCAACAGTGTAGAGGTCCCCACTACGATAATGGGGGCTATTCATAAAAGAAGTTTGACTCCCTGTTATGCTGTCAGACAAAAAAGGAGAAGTTATTAATCTGTGGTGATTTCAATGTAAACTATGTAAGCAATTCTAATACAAGAAGTGAACTAGAGGTGATATTAATGACATATGACAGAATAAGAATACACATATAGCTCAAGACAGTGGCACTAACAGATAATGTATTTGTACAGTAGGAGGATGTAAAAGTAGGATCGCCCTGTGATAAATGGATTATCAGACCATGATGTACAACTGATTAACTTACAAAACCTAGCAGGGTGTACAGTTCAGAAACCATTAAGTAAAAGTGTAAGATTGCTAAACCTGGTATCTATAGAGCATGTCAGAGAAAATTTAAGAAATGTTAACTGTGGAGACGTATATAATGAGCTAAATGCTAATGACAAATGCAACATGGTACTTCTTGATAAATGTATATCCATTTTTGAACACTGTTGTCCAAAAAAATTTCTATATGTAACACCAAACAGTTTCTAAAGAAACCTTGGATTACTACAGGTATAAAAGTGTCTTCAGAAAGAAAAAGAAAATTGTATGAGATAGCAAGGATTAGTAAAGGACCAGAAGTAATCTTACACTAGAAAAATTATTGTTACATACTGAAAAAAGCTGTCAAGAAATATGTATGTTAGAGATGAAATTAACAACTTGGTCAATAAAATAAAATCAATATGGACTGTTGTTAGAGGGGAGACAGGAAAAGTAGCCACTGGGGTAGGTAGTATTACTAATAAAAGAGAATGAGATAATCTTAACCAACAGTACACAAATAAGTAATGTATTTGACAACCATTTCTTACGTGTAGGTGAAAAAATTGGTGAGAATAGTTTTAAAAAACCCAAGTAGTACATGGAAGAATCAGCTTTGAGAAATCTTAGATTACTTTTCATCTGACAGCCCCTTGTGAAATAAGGAAAATTAGTAAATCTTTGAAAAAGAAATGTTCTGTTGGAGTAGATGACATCTCTAACAGGATATTAAAACAATGTGGAGTAGTTAAAGCTGATGTTCTGAGTCACATATGTAACGAATCATTAACTCAAGGTATTTGCCCAGACAGGTTAAAATATGCCATTTTCAAACCTCTCTATCAAATGGGGGCACCACAGATGTCAATAATCACCAGCCACTATCCTTGCATTCAGCATTTTCAAAAATCGTCGAGAAAGTAATTTAATCAAGAGTGGTTAGCCATCTCAGTAGTAATGGGATACCTAGTAAATCACAGCTTGGATTTCAAAAATGCTGTTCCACTGAGCAGTAATATACAATTTCACTGTCTAAATAATAGAATTATTAAATAGTAAAATGTTACCAACAAGAATTTTCTGTGACTTGTCCAAATCATTTGATTCTTTGAACATGGCATTATGTTATAGAAATTTCGATTCTATGGTACAAATGGAACGGCATATGAATGGTTTAAGTTAAATCTACAGAACAGGAACCAAAAAGTTTCTTTATATAGTTTAAGCGATTTAATGAAGTTTCCCACTTCATCTGACTGGGGCGAAATTATGTTGAGTGTTCCACATGGTTCGATCATGGGTCCCCTTCTTTTCTACATATGTGTGAATGACCTTCCTTCCTTCTCTGAAACAAGAAGCTAAACTGACACTGTTTGCTGACGATACGAGCATCATTATTAATACAGTAAAAGAAACTCCAATAGAAAATGATACAAATAATGTCTTTGGAAAAGTTATTGAATGGCTTTCTTCAACTTGCTTTGGACTTCGAAAAAACACAGTACATCTAATTTTCTACTGCAAGGAATGCAGTTCCTTCAATAAATACAGCACATGAACAGAAGTTGTAGCCACAGTAGAGTATACTGAGTCTTTGCGTGTGCATATAGATGAGAATCTTAACTGGAAAATTCATATCTGGGATCTCCTCAAGCGACTAGGTTCAGCAACTTTTGCAATCAGAATAATTGCCAATTTTGAGGACATAGAAATTAGTAAGCTAACATACTTTGCACACTTCCACTCTCTGATGTCATAGGGAATAATATTTTGGAATAACTCAAAACTTAGGCAAAAAGTATTCACTACTCAAAAGAAAGTTGTTAGAATAAATTGTGAGGCGCATAGTCGCACATCTTGTAGGTTTCTCTTTTAAAGGTTAGGAATTCTTACAACAGCCTCACAGTACATTGACTCATCAATGAAATTTGTTCTCAACAACTTGGACTGATTTAAAAACAACAATGACATTCATGATTATAATAGCAGAAGAAAGACTTACGCTATCCTGTACTTAACCTATTTTTGGTACAGAAAGGGGTAAAATATGCTGTTGTAAAACTTTTCGATAAATTATCAGATGAAATAAAATGTCTGATACCCAGCAGAAATAGTTTCAAAAATAAACTGAAATCATATCTAATTTACAAGTCCTTCTATACCACAGATAAATTCTTGAATAGGAATAAATAAATCTATAGGTATAATGTATGCTTTTTGTGCCATTTAAGGGAATGGGGTAGGTAATAAAAAAATTTTAAACTTATTCATGTGTGCATTTCTTATGCACTTGATACGTTCTACATCAAATCAGTTACTGTGAGACCGATCAATGGAACCCATAACAAACTAACTTTTCATCTCTGAATAACTACTGCAACCTACTCCCTTTTGAACCTGCTTACTATAGTCGCCTCATGGTCTCTCTCTACAGTCCCTGCCTCCCCCCCAAACTCTTCTCTCTAATACTAAATTGATGACAGATTTGTTATTTTAGTCAAGTTCTTCCCTAATATTAAGAACTTTTCTGTAGCACCGCATATAGAAAGCTTCTTGTTCTTCTTATTTGAACTGTTTATTGTCCACGTCTCAGTTCCATACATGGCTCACTCCAGAAAAATACTTTCAGAAAAGATACCTCAGCATTTAAATTTTTAATCTATGTTAAAAAATTCCTCTTCCTCAGAAAAAATGTTCTTGCCATTGCCAGTCTACATTTTATATCCTCTCTACTTCGGCCATCAATACTTGTTTTGTTGCCCAAACAGCAAAACTCATATACTACTTTAAGTATTTCATTTCCTAATGTAATTCCCTGATGTAATTCAACAACATTCCACTATTCTTGTTTTGCGTTTCTTAGTGCTGATCCTATATCCTCCTTTCAAGAGGTTGTCCATTGCGTTCAACTGCTCTTCCAAATCCTTTGCTGTCTCTGAGGGAATAGTATCATCATCGGCAAACCTCAAAATTTTGATTTCGCCTCCTTGAACTTTAACGCCTTCTCCAAATTTTTCTTTGGTTTCCTTTCTGCTGCTCAATGTATGGACTGAACAACACCGGGGATAGCTTACAACCCCCTTTCACTTCCGTCTCAATCATTGATTCCCTTTCACGCTGTATTTAAGAATTAGATTCTGGCCTTTTATCGCTGCTACTTTCATAATTTCAAAAAGTATATTCCAGTCAACATTAACAAAAACATTCTCTAAGTCTACAAAAGCTACAAAAGTACAGTTGTCGTTCTTTAATCTACCTTCCAAGTTAAGCCGTAGCGTCTGTATTGCCTTACGTATTCTAAATTTCTCCAGAACCCAAACAGATCTTCCCCTAGCTCGATTTCTACCAGCTTTTCCATTTTCCTCTATACAATTCATGTCAATATTTTTCAACCACTACTTATGAGTATTAAACTGAGAGTTCGACAACATTCTCGCATTTCAGCACTTGCTTCCTTTGGATTTGGAATTATTACAATCTACGTGAAGTCTGAAGTCATTTCCACATTCTCATAAACCATCGTGACAGAGTCGATAACACATACAGAAAGAAAATTAGGCCCAAATGTACAAACGAAAAATGAGGATTTGATACACGAGGATGTGGTGAAAAGTAATTCTAACTAAATACAAAAATAAAAAAATTACTCGTATTTTTTTTAATTTCACTAATCACGCTTAAATTCTGAGAGATAATGAGTACTTTTAAACAGCTATAACAATGAAATCCTACACGAAACTGGAATGCCATCTTGCTATATCTTTGGTTCATAAATTGTTATGAAGAAAATTTTCTTTCGTATGAATGGTAATGCGATAAACCACTGTAACATTTTATAAGTTACGCTAATAAATCTCTTTCATCAAATAGGTCCACGCCAAGCCCCAGGTCTCTGTGATTTCGGCTGCTCGGATTTGAATAAGGTCACTGAAAATATCTGACCGTGCAGCATATCCGGAAGATGATCGAATTTTTTTTAAACGTAATATCGAAAATTGCAGAATGCCTTTTTCAGATGTACTGTGTAGTTGAATGTCTATGAAGCTGACTCAAACTTTCCCCAATAAGACCTCGTCTTTAACAAATGCCACGTGTCTCGCAATATTTTCGAAATTAAGTAGTGACTAGTGTGGTATCGATAGGAACGATGCCACGACGTAGGTGCGCTCTGCTAGGTTGGCACTACGACACCGACGACAGCGCCCTCTAGCGGGCGCTGTGCAACTCAACGAGCGCCGCTCCGGGTTCAGCCCATTTGATTCCGAGTAGACGACCAAGCAGCTAGCTTCTACTTCATAGCGAGCTAGCAATTACACACTTTGTTACTTCAATGACAGTTTGTCCTACTACTAGTGGCTATTAGCGTTGATGTCTATCCAGCTTCGCACCTACGTGCTCTTCAGTGCAAAGTTACGTATATCATTGACTACTGTTCTCTATTAAATGTTCTGTGAAGTTAAAAGCAGTACCGAAGCATTTCACCTTTTCCTCCTGCTACTCACTTCCTACATTCGGCCTACCCTTCAGTTTACAGAAGCACACCCACACGCCGCCTTCCAGGCGGAATACAAAAACTAGGATAGCAGAATTCACACGCACGACTTTGAATAACACTTTGCTTTCAAATTGTATTTTCAATATAGACTTACAGTAATTCAGCTAAGAACAGTAGTCCGAATCAGAATCAAAATCAGATCAACCAAGGAATCCGAAAGCTAATGAATGAGTTACACTGTTTCGTCACTTAGAGCTATGTCAATTGTGAAAAACATTCTCGGCACATTATGGTGTAGTTTGTATTGTGTCTCTACGATTTAGTTTCTCCTTGCTCTTAGAAAATCTTAGCCATTGTGCTTGGACATTAACTGTTATTACGTATTTGTAACTACGAGCCTATAAAAACTACATAAAAACTCTCTAACTTAATAAAAGAGGCGGCACATAGTGCTTCACAACCTTTAATGTGCAAACTCTTCACGTTTTTTAAACAAAACAAACGCCATACGCATTCTACACATTCAATCTTCATGTGCACATACACGCAGCCCTCCGCCGCTAGCAGGCTCAGAATTGTTGCGTTTAACATGGCGGTGCGTAACGCAACAACGTCGATGCGCGAGAAACAGTGTGCCGTAATCCAGTTTCGAATTCAGTGAGATTGCCCACGCATGGCGCACCCCGTCCTTCAGTACGACAATGCCACACCACACACACGTCCGCTGCGACATCTGCAGTAACCGGACGCCTCGGGTCCACTGTGTCATCGACCGTCCTCCATACCGTACCGACTTGGGCCCATCCGATTTCCATCTGTTTCCAGAACTTAAGGGACACCTTCGAGGACTTCACATTCATAATGAGGAAGCGATGCAACCAGAGGTGAGGTTGTGGATCCGTCAACAGAGTGAAACATTCTACACTGACAGTATCAACAAACTGCTTTCGTTGGGAGATATGTTGAGAAATAAATAGGTAGCCTTGAAGAGTAAAGATGTAAAATGTTAATAGAGTTTGTTTTATTTCAAAAGCTTTCAGATTTTTCACATACATAATTTGGAGCCATTAACTCTTCAAGATGCCTTCGTACATTACAATAACGTTATGTTTTATTACTAATTTGGCATTTTCCCTAGTGTTTCTTGTTTTTGTATATTTACAGCTTTCCCACACACATCCTTTTTCAACTCGGTTGAAACAGTGTATTATAAACATGATTTGCATGAGAAAATAATTGATAGTTGAAGAGGAAATCGCAGTATCTCATTTGGACGCACCGAATTATCTGTACGACTGACCATCAGTGCAGGTTAAAATTATATTAAACATAATTTAATTCGTGATACATATCGCAATTCTAAGGCAGGACTACTTGGACGCTGTGGTTTTCAGAAATTCCTTCACGGAAGTAAGTATTCCGGAATTTGACTGAAGAACTGCTGCCAACATGAGTAACTCAGAAGCTGACATCCTCACAATAGCAAAGCAGCTTAGATCATTTAATGAAGGCTGGCCGAGATTGTATAACAGATTCCTTGGCCTCATAATAGCTTGGCAAGTAATCATCTTATACAACCGTTCGTTCGATGGAACATCCGTAGCTACAGACTGGAAAGTTGCACATGCCACACCAACAGTCAGGAGGGGGGAAGTAAGAGTAACCCGACGAATAGCAGATCCCTGTCAGTGAGGTAGATTTACAGTCGGATTTAGGAACATATATTGTGTTCTAAGATTATGAAATACCTCGAAAGAAGCGATCTCATGACACACAGTCAACACAGATTCAGAAAATGTCGTCCTTGTGAAAACGATTAGCTCTTTATTTACACGAAGTAATGACTGCAATCAACTGGGGATCTCAAATTGAGTCTACACTGATGGAAAAAAATCGCAGCACCTAAAAAATAATCAAGCAGAGTAACGAAATGTCGGGAAACCTTTGTCTAGTTAACATATTTAAGTGCAACATCACACTTTAATGTAAGCGTGAGATAAGCCATTGCAAATGTGAAATACTGGTACATTAATAACCGTTATAACCGCTATAATGGTGAATGCAGGCATGCAGACGTGAATGCATTCTGTGGTGCAGATGCCGGATGTGTGGCTGGAGTCCCACGCCTGTCGCACTTGGTCGGTCAATAATACAGGGCCGGTTAATGCTGTTTGTGGTTGATGCTGCAGTTGTCGCCCGATGATGCACCATATGTGCTCGATTCGAGGCAGATCTGGTGAACGAGCAGGCCAAGACTTCATTCCAACACTCTGCAGAGCATGTTGGGTAAGAACAGCGGCATGTGGGCGAGCGTTGTCCTCTCCGAAAACAGGATGCTGTTCGTGACTGGTAGCACGACAGGTCGAATCACCAGACTGACGTACAGTTGCGCATGTATCGTGCGTGGGATAACCGCGAGAGTGCTCCTTCTGTCGTAAGTAATGGCACCGCAGACAAAAGCTCCAGGTGTGGGTGCAGTGTGTCCAGCAAGCATGTCATTTCTGTAAACCCAGAATCTACTCTGTAGGAATCAACATGGATTCCGGAAACAGCGATCGTGTGAGACCAACTCGCTTTATTTGTTCCTTGAGACCCAGAAAATATTAGATACAGGCTGCCAGGTAGATGCCATTTTCCTTGACTTCCGGAAGGCGTTCGATACAGTTCCGCACTGTCGCCTGATAAACAAAGTAAGAGCCTACGGAATATCAGACCAGCCGTGTGGCTGGATTGAAGAGTTTTTAGCACACAGAACACAGCATGTTGTTGTCAATGGAGAGACGTCTACAGACAAAGTAACATCTGGCGTGCCACAGGGGTGTGTTATGGGACCATTGCTTTTCACAATATACACTCCTGGAAATGGAAAAAAGAACACATTGACACCGGTGTGTCAGACCCACCATACTTGCTCCGGACACTGCGAGAGGGCTGTACAAGCAATGATCACACGCACGGCACAGCGGACACACCAGGAACCGCGGTGTTGGCCGTCGAATGGCGCTAGCTGCGCAGCATTTGTGCACCGCCGCCGTCAGTGTCAGCCAGTTTGCCGTGGCATACGGAGCTCCATCGCAGTCTTTAACACTGGTAGCATGCCGCGACAGCGTGGACGTGAACCGTATGTGCAGTTGACGGACTTTGAGCGAGGGCGTATAGTGGGCATGCGGGAGGCCGGGTAGACGTACCGCCGAATTGC
This sequence comes from Schistocerca nitens, assembly GCF_023898315.1. Classification (NCBI taxonomy): domain Eukaryota; kingdom Metazoa; phylum Arthropoda; class Insecta; order Orthoptera; family Acrididae; genus Schistocerca; species Schistocerca nitens. The sequence goes on along the minus strand of NC_064625.1, from coordinate 7,651,465 downwards.
TCAACACGTGGGGCGTGAGGTCTCCACAGTACATCGATGTTGTCGCCAGTGGTCGGCGGAAGGTGCACGTGCCCGTCGACCTGGGACCGGACCGCAGCGACGCACGGATGCACGCCAAGACCGTAGGATCCTACGCAGTGCCGTAGGGGACCGCACCGCCACTTCCCAGCAAATTAGGGACACTGTTGCTCCTGGGGTATCGGCGAGGACCATTCGCAACCGTCTCCATGAAGCTGGGCTACGGTCCCGCACACCGTTAGGCCGTCTTCCGCTCACGCCCCAACATCGTGCAGCCCGCCTCCAGTGGTGTCGCGACAGGCGTGAATGGAGGGACGAATGGAGACGTGTCGTCTTCAGCGATGAGAGTCGCTTCTGCCTTGGTGCCAATGATGGTCGTATGCGTGTTTGGCGCCGTGCAGGTGAGCACCACAATCAGGACTGCATACGACCGAGGCACACAGGGCCAACACCCGGCATCATGGTGTGGGGAGCGATCTCCTACACTGGCCGTACACCACTGGTGATCGTCGAGGGGACACTGAATAGTGCACGGTACATCCAAACCGTCATCGAACCCATCGTTCTACCATTCCTAGACCGGCAAGGGAACTTGCTGTTCCAACAGGACAATGCACGTCCGCATGTATCCCGTGCCACCCAACGAGCTCTAGAAGGTGTAAGTCAACTACCCTGGCCAGCAAGATCTCCGGATCTGTCCCCCATTGAGCATGTTTGGGACTGGATGAAGCGTCGTCTCACGCGGTCTGCACGTCCAGCACGAACGCTGGTCCAACTGAGGCGCCAGGTGGAAATGGCATGGCAAGCCGTTCCACAGGACTACATCCAGCATCTCTACGATCGTCTCCATGGGAGAACAGCAGCCTGCATTGCTGCGAAAGGTGGATATACACTGTACTAGTGCCGACATTGTGCATGCTCTGTTGCCTGTGTCTATGTGCCTGTGGTTCTGTCAGTGTGATCATGTGACGTATCTGACCCCAGGAATGTGTCAATAAAGTTTCCCCTTCCTGGGACAATGAATTCACAGTGTTCTTATTTCAATTTCCAGGAGTGTATATATAAATGACCTAGTAGATAGTGACGGAAGTTCCATGCGGCTTTTCGCGGATGATGCTGTAGTATACAGTGAAGTTGCAGCATTAGAAAATTGCAGCGAAATGCAGGAAGATCTGCAGCGGATAGGCACTTAGTTCAGGGAGTGGCAACTGACCCTTAACATAGACAAATGTAACGTATTGCGAATACATAGAAAGAAGGATCCTTTATTGTATGATTATATTATAGCGGAACAAACACTGGTAGCAGTTACTTCTATAAAATGTCTGGGAGTATGCGTGCGGAACGATCTGAAGTGTAATGATCATATAAAATTAATTGTTGGTAAGGTGGGTGCCACGTTGTGATTCATTGGGAGAGTCCTTAGAAAATTTAGTCCATCAACAAAGGAGGTGGCTTACAAAACACTCGTTCGACCTATACTTGAGTGTTGCCTATCAGTGTGGGATCCGTACCAGGTCGGATTGACGGAAGAGATAGAGAAGATCCAAAGAAGAGCGGCGCGTTTCGTCACAGGGTTATTTGGTAAGCGTGATATCGTTACGGAGATGTTTAGCAAACTCGAGTGGCAGACTCTGCAAGAGAGGCGCTCTGCATCGCTGTGTAGCTTGCTGTCCAGGTTTCGAGAGGATGCGTTTCTGGATGAGGTACCGAATATATTGCTTCCCCCTACTTACACCTCCCGAGGAGATCACGAATGTGAAATTAGAGAGATTCGAGCGCGCACGGAGGTTTTCCGGCAGTCGTTCTTCCCGCGAACCATACGCGACTGGAACAGGAAAGGGAGGTAATGACAGTGGCACGTAAAGTGCCCTCCACCACACACCGTTGGGTAGCTTGCGGAGTTTAAATGTAGGTGTAGATGTAGGTTGGCTGCAAGTCCTGAGCTGGCCTCCTCCCGATCAACACACGACCATCAGTGGCACCAAGAGCAAAACCAGCTTTCAGGAGAACAAACAACAGGCCTCCACTATGCCGTGCAGCAAGGTCGACACAAAGGAAGTGCAAATTGTGGTGGTTTGGGGTGAGTGAAATGCACGCTATAGGACGTCTTGCTCGGATCTGTTCTTGAAGTAAACGATTTGTCACAGTTCGATATGTCACTATGGTGCCACGTACTGCTCAGATGCAGTACGATGCATCAGAGCCACACGCCGAAGTCTTCCGCCTCGGTTGTCCCACCTGGCCGTTCAGAGCCCTGCCTTCTTGCGATAGTGCATTCTCGTGACCGCCGCTGCCAACAATGACGTACAGTGTGTAGATTCCTACTAAGTATTTTTGCATTATTGCAAAAGGAGCACCTAGCTTCCCGAGCATTATTATGTGATCGCGTTCAGACTGAGTGAAGTGTTGATAATGCCGTCTTTGTCGCCCTAAGGCATTCTTGACTAACATCAACTCTCGAAGGTAACTAACGCTATCGACCGTTACATCGTAGATTTAAGGCAAACCTTGTTTGCACCCCCACAGTCGCGCTGCTAGCACCGCTCTTACGAGAGTGGCGCGGAATTTGAACAGGCATCGTACATTCAGATGTACAAACACGCCTACCATCTTTCGTTTCACAGGGCCTGCAGGGTAGTCCAAGCCAGCAAGTGCCATGTCTATAAGGAGTGTCCATACTCGCTGCTGTGTGACTAACTTTTATTTCTTCCCTCTCACTACAGATATGTTGCAGCCAAACTGCCATTATCGTGTGACCTGCGGTACAATGTGGGTGATTTCTTTTTATTATCGAGTTGATCCTCTATGGACTGCGTGGTAACAACCAGTTTCATTTTAGTGTCCAGGTCTTGTTCTTGTTCCAGCTTTGACTTCCTGACAGTACCTTCTGAGCTCGCCAAGAAGTGCCTTTTCATACACTTCGGATAATGGCCCTCTCCGCCTTTCTGACGTTGATGCCATTATAAAACCTTGGTAGTTGTTCACAAATCTTCTAAAGTTGCTCCTGTCAGGAATTTCTTTCTCTGAGATACCAATCGGCCTAAAATCTTTTTCACATTTTTCGAACCATCTTGGCCTTTTTTTTTATATGAGGTCTTCACGGGTTGTCAGCCGAGTAGCGTCGTTGTCTCGTAGCAACGTTTCGATGGAATGCGTCTCCATCATCTTCGCCTGAAGATGATGCAGATGAATTCCGTCGAAACGTTGATACGAGACGACGACGCTACTCGGCTGACAACCCGTGAAGACTTCATATATGAAAGCCTGCACTCAGATCTTGGCCTTGTTTTCAGAGATTTCAATGAAACCCCATATTCTTTTTGATAGTCAGTCACCGTCCATCCTCACGAGATGACCGTAAAGTAACTATCGTTTCTTCTTAATGGCTGCTGTGATAGGTTCTGTCTTGCTGTACAAGTCCTCGCCAATGTCCATCAACCCATCTATTACCTAGTAGAACACTAAGCGTAGATCGCTACTTACGGATATATTGTCTACATGGTCTCACATACATATGACATCGTTGGCAACTGTATTGTAACTTTCGTTCTATATTTGCTGAATTAATGAAGTAATTAATTCGTTACGACATTAATTTGACAGTTCTGTAGTACGACGTTATGTGTTTGCAAAATATAATCACTATTATACAGATATATATACAGGGTGTCTCGCCTAACTCTGCCACCTCAAATATCTCTGCAACAACAATAGATATTCAAAAACGGTTTTCACCAGCATGAACGTACGGCAGGGGCTTAGGAAAACAAATACTATGTGAAATTTTAAAACGTAAACAAATACTATTTTCAACATAAACTTGTGTTTTTTAAATGGACACCACGTATTATTTTGTATGAAATCAATAGCATGAAAAATCACAAAAATAATGGCTACATCGCAATACATCGATTACATCCAGAGAAATTGCGAAGCGAAGTTGACGCCTGAAATAAATGAAGCGCACAGCTAGCGCACGTTCTGAGAGTCAAGCGTGCACCTCACGCTGCCGGTAATCGTGATGTGATTGACGTACTACGCCGGTGGAGTGTTAATGTATGGTGTGGTATTGCATGACAACACATCATTGGCCCACATTTCATTGATGGCACTCCTAAAGGGGGATAGTTTAGCCGCTTCTTGAGCTGTACCTTACTTGAACCGGTACGCCTGTTGTAATGTGTCAAATATTGCGGTATCAGAATTATGGATGTCCTGCGCATATTGTTTATTGTTGCGAAGTGACAACTATAGATACGATTAGTGGTAACACACACGGGTTCACGTTTATAAACCTCATAAGATGTGAAATATGTGGCTTGTGAAGAATAGCAACGGCGTCACAGTTTGTGACGTAATGTATCGCATGTAGTACTGTGCTCAGAGCAGGGGTTGCCTACACTGGCGCCTGTACCCTGCAGTAAACATACCAACGTCACCACGGCACGCTCTACCTTCAGTGTACAAACGTCTCCTAATCTGGTCAGCTGAACTGCCCTCACACCGTAACGTAATTCACATACGTTGCCACATTAAAACCTGTTTTCTTCTGGCTTGTTACATTTGCCGCCATCTAGTCCATATGCCGGCCTTCAATAATGAAAAACTAGGTACTATTTTAATTTATGGCGAATGTCACAGAAATGCAACCGCAGCTGTGACACTGTATGCTGAACGCGACCCAGATCGGCGGTGTCAGTCACGTCGAACCATTGGCAACATCTGCAAGACACTCACGGAAACAGGAAGCTGGGCTCCCACAAAACGTAGGCGCGACTGGCGATGGAAACGAAATTGCTGTTCTGGTTGCTGGAGCGCACAATCCTCAAGTGGGTGTACGAGAAATTGCACGAGGTGTGGGCATAAGCCACAGTAGTGCGTGCAGAATCTTGCATCTGCATCGGTTTCATCCGTTCCATGTCTCACTGCACCAAGAACTGTACGGAAATGACTTTGAATCCCGCATTGCATTATGTCGTTTTGCACTTCAGCAGTTGCAGGGTAATTCAGTATTGCTAATCAATACATTGTTTACGGACGAGGCTTTTTCGAATCATGGTAATGTGAATCTGCGGAACATGCACTACTGGTCCTTGCAAAATCCCCACTGGATTCGCCAACTGCGTATCGACAGTGGACATATTTGCTGCGGTATCATTGCTAACTCTAATGTACGACCCTTTCTTACCGTGGAACATTAAATGGACAGCGATATGCATCATTTCATCAACACACACTAGCGCTCCTTACGGAGGATCCAGGATTGGAAGCTCGTCTATGGATGTCGTTCCATCATGATGGATGTCCCGCACACAATGCAAAAGTTGGCAGAGACGTTCTAGATGCGACATTTCCAAAACTTCGCTTCGCAATTTCTATGGATGTAATTGACGTATTTCGATGCAACCAACGCCATTATTTTTGTGATTTTACGTGCTATTCATTGCATTCTAAGTAATAGGAAGTGTCCATTCATAAGTACACAAGTTTGTTTTGAAAATAGTATTAGTTAACGTCTTAAAATTTCGCATAGTATTTGGTTTCCTTAGCCGTACGTTCATGCTGGTGACAACCGTTTTTGAATATCTATTGTTGTTCCAGAGATATTCGAGGTGGCAGAGTTAGTTCACACACCCTATATTATATATATATATAATTTGATAGCGCATGTATCGGTTGTTGCTATATGTTCGTCGTATTCTATGTCTACAGCGATCGTAGTTGCTATTAATTTATAGGTTCTTACTGGGTAGGTGTCGTATTTTACGTTTATGCTTTTGTTATTTTTTTTTATTTATTTAAGTTATGACATTCTCGAAGACACTATACTGACAGACATATGTTTCCAGGGCATGTATATCAGCAACAGTTTTATGGTTTGATAAAGGTGTGCGTGTTCTTTGGGTGTGCACAGCGCTTTGTACTTACCTGTTTTCATTTTCAAGTGTTTCAATAAAATAGTATTTCAATGAAGGAGCATTGATGTTTAGGAGCCGTGTTTTCATTCAATATGTCTTCTGGTTGTCTTCTTATGTGTAAATAAAATTCGGGTTCCTGGAGGATGTTCATGGTAGGACCGTTCAGAATTCTATGAAGTATCTGTAATATGTGTTCAATTGCATCTACCGTGTGTTGACGGGCTTTTAGGTGTAGAAAAAAAAATTTGTTCGTTATTGTTATTTCGAATGTGTTCTTTCAACCTTGTGAGGAAGTTTCTTCTGGCCTGGCCAATATAGAAATTGCTACAGCTGTTACAAGTGATCTGCATATACCACGCCCGCATCTCGTGGTCGCGCGGTAGCGTTCTCGCTTCCCACGCCCGGGTTCCCGGGTTAGATTCCCGGCGGGGTCAGCGATTTTCTCTGCCTCGTGATTGCTGGGTGTTGTGTGATGTCCTTAGGTTAGTTATGTTTAAGTAGTTCTAAGTTCTAGGGGACTGATGACCATAGATGTTAAGTCTCATAGTGCTCATAGCCATTTTTTTGTATACACCAGGGCTATCATCGATTGGTGGTTTTGCGTCACCAGATCGTAATTTCTGTTTGAGGTTCTTAGTGGTCGCCGAAGCTAGCTATATATTTGTAGGTGTGAAGAATGCGTTAATTTTTCAAAGATTGCACCCATATAAGCAATTAGCATGTACTTCATTTTATTTCTAGATATTGTTTCTCTGACGATTCGTATTTCGCTGTGTACAGTGTTGGGCTTGGGTGTCATGTATTTCTTGTACAATTTAGTGAAAACATTAGGGTCGGAGCGGTTTTTATGCACTATGTATCTGTGTGTGTCTGTCTCTTTCTAAATTGTGTGCGCTTGTAGGGGCAGATTTTGCAGTCTGTTAAGCATAAAGCGAAAATATGCGATGTTATGTGAGATTGGATGACGTGACTTTGCATTTATGATGTAGCCTGTGGAGGCAAGCTTTCTATATATGTCGAATCCGTGGTAGTCATCAATTTGATTTTTGGATGTAGACTGTTCAAGGCCTGGTGTATTTGTTGACTATCTTTGTGAGTCCCGTTAAGTAGCACAAGGGTGTCGTCCACGTATCTGTAGTAATACAGAATTATTCTTACTTTACGCCAATTATAAGTGAAGGATTATTGTTCCAAGTTTCTGAGGAAAATGTCCCCGATTGTACCCACTATACTATTATCCATGGCCACCCCATCACCCCGGATATAGCTTTTATTATTAAATTCGAAGTACTTTTGAAATAATAGTATTTCCAAACGAGATAAAAAAAATCATGTGCAGCAAAGATTGACGTTTTTGTGAGAACTGCAGCAAGAAATGTTAAATGATTTGTATTGTTTCTTGTATTGGCACATTCGTACATAGCTTGGTCATGTCGAAAGATATGAACTTATCATTGAGTGGGATTTGGATCACTTATTTATTTTGTTAGATTGGGTCAGCTTTTTATTGTTTTTTCGTTTACTGTTTAGTGGTTCAAATGGCTCTGAGCACTATGAGACTTAACTTCTAAGGTCATCAGTCCCCTAGAACTTAGAACTACTTAAACCTAACTAACCTAAGGACAACACACACATCCATGCCCAAGGCAGGATTCGAACCTGCGACCGTAGCGGTCGCGCGGTTCCAGACTGTACGTAAATAATTTCGTCAGTATCATATTGAGCTTTTTTCCTAGTAGCTAAGTCGGGGTATTAATATACACTAGATGAAGGGTGGACATACATCAATCGAAGCCCTGTGTGTCTTGAGTCTTACACATCGTCTGGGTACGCATGGGTTCATAACCACACAAGCTGTTTTCTCAAAATCGGTTAAATGGCAGTAGGGGATTTGATGACCTTTTTTGTCTTTGCTACAAATCTGTTAGTTCGGTTGTATGGAAGTTTGGTGATATTGTTCGTATCAAAGAAAAACAACTTTGTCTGTGCAATCAGTGTGATACTAAGGAGGGTGCTGTCTCCTTGTCAGCTTTTGTAGCTAAAGCATTATCTGTGGTTAATTTGGTGTTTGCGCTTTTCATAGTTCTATGCTGTGAAGCTGACTGATATGTGTGTCTTGTTATGAAATTCTTTCTCCTTCATGTTTTTTAAGTTCACTGCGACCTCATTTTGTTTCCTGAATGCGAGATCGGATTCGTCTAGTGCAACTTTCGTAGTAAGTATCAAGTGTTTGATGGGGGAATCATGAAAGTTTGGCGCTAGGTTTAAGCCCTTCAATATGAGCATAGGTACGAGTTGTTCCATGCCGGAGACAGCGCTTCTTGTACTTTACACCTTCAATTTTTTTTTTTTTTTTTTGTTTTACCTCCGTCTTCTCTACTTTTTTATCAACGAACGCTGGAAGAGAAAGAAAACAACGAGACGAAAGTGGACTCAAGAAGAAAGGGAGCAACACTCTATAAGGATGAAAGAAATTTGGAAAATAAGGAAATCTAATACAATGAAGAGTAGCCAAAGTTGATTCATCGTACCGTCCAAATGGGTTATTCCGAAGAAGAAGAAGAAGAAGAACGCTGTCTCTTATCTCTCTCCTCGACCTTAGCGCTCTTGTCTGAACAACACGGCAGAAACACCCGTTCCCGTCAGAGCAAAATCCTTTCTGTCCCACTCCATCGTTCACTCGCTTTCTCTAAGCCCCTTTCAGTAGCAGGAACCCGACTCTGGAATAGTCTCCCGCATTATATCAGAGAACTGAATAACGTCTTCAGTTTCAAACGACTGTTAATGACATATCTACTAAAGCAACAATGACCATTGTCCCTGTGAATACTTCGTTTGAACTAGATCTTCCTCATTTCCCAGTATTCTTAGCTGGCGCAGTCTTCTTAAATTTACCTTTCCCAGAACTAGTTATATCAGAAAACGTCTATTTTGCACACTTATGAATTATTCTTATATCTGCCACTACCATTACTACTGCTACTACTACTACTACTACTACTACTATTTCTCTTTCCTGTCTCAGACGTTATGCCTGGTCAAAAATGGAAAGTGACGCGGACCTTGATCAAGCGTGACTTCCTTTTAACTGTACGGTATATGTTACATTGCATTTAGGAACTTTCGGGTAATTGAACATGTATCAATAATTACAGATTTCTATAGTGGTATATATACGTTTGGATGTAGCCGTATTGCGTTGATGTAATGGTGGATATTGTGTGGTATGACTCCTGTAGTTGATAGTATAATTGGTATAATGCCAACTTTATCCTGATGCCACATGTCCTTGAATTCCTCAGGCAGCTGGATGTATTTTTCAATTTTTTCTCCTGTTTTCTTTTGTATATTTTTTGTATTGGGTATGGATATTTCGATTACTTGTTTTAATTTCTTCTTTTTGCTGGTGAGTATGATGTCAGGTTTGTTATGAGGTGTTGTTTTATCTGTTATAATGGTTCTGTTCCAATGTAATTAGTATTCATCGTTCTCCAGTACATTTTGTGGTGCATACTTGCACGTGGGAACTTGTTGCTTTATTAGTTTATGTTGTATGCGAAGTAGTTGTTGTATTATTTTTGCTACATTGCCATGTCTTCTGGGGTATTCTGTATTTGGTAATATTGTACATCAGCTTGTGATGTGATCTACTGTTTCTATTTGTTGTTTGCAAAGTCTGCATTTATCTGTTGTGGTATTGGGATCTTTAATAATATGCTTGCTGTAATATCTGGTGTTTACTGTTTGATCCTGTATTGCAATCATGAATCCTTCCGTCTCACTGTATATATTGCCTTTTCTTAGCCATGTGTTGGATGCGTCTTGATCGATGTGTGGCTGTGTTAGATGATACGGGTGCTTGCCATGAAGTGTTTTGTTTTTCCAATTTACTTTCTTCGTATCTGTTGATGTTATGTGATCTAAAGGGTTGTAGAAGTGGTTATGAAATTGCATTGGTGTAGCCGATGTATTTATATGAGTGATTGCTTTGTGTATTTTGCTAGTTTCTGCTCGTTCTAGAAAGAATTTTCTTCAATTGTCTACCTGTCCATAATGTAGGTTTTTTATGTCGATAAATCCCCTTCCTCCTTCCTTTCTGCTTAATGTGAATCTTTCTGTTACTGAATGTTTGTAATGCATTCTGTATTTGTGGCATTGTGATCGTGTAAGTGTATTGAGTGCTTCTAGGTCTGTGTTACTCCATTTCACTACTCCAAATGAGTAGGTCAATATTGGTATAGCATAAGTATTTATAGCTTTTGTCTTGTTTCTTGCTGTCAATTCTGTTTCCAGTATTTTTGTTAGTCTTTGTCTATATTTTTCTTTTAGTTCTTCTTTAATATTTGTATTATCTGTTCCTATTTTTTGTCTGTATCCTAGATATTTATAGGCATCCGTTTTTTCCATCGCTTCTATGCAGTCGCTGTGGTTGTCCAATATGTAATCTTCTTGTTTAGTGTGTTTTCCCTTGAGTATACTATTTTTCTTACATTTGTCTGTTCCAAAAGCCATACTTATATCATTGTTGAATACTTCTGTTATCTTTAGTAATTGGTTGAGTTGTTGATTTGTTGCTGCCAGTAGTTTAAGATCATTCATGTATAGAAAACGTGTGATTTTGTGTTGGTATGTTCCAGTAATATTGTATGCATAATTTTTATTACTTAGCATGTTGGATAGTGGGTTCAGTGGGTTATTATTATTATTATTATTATTATTATTATTATTATTATTATTATTATTATTATTATTAGAAGCTACAGTAGTAGAAGTTAACTTGATTTATCTCTTAGTACTATTTATTCACATTGTTTCAGCAGACACTCAAATTTTACTACTGCTTGTCATATTGAAATTGTTATTTCTTAGGTAACAAACATTTTAAAATGTTACTGCATGAGTCAAATCCCTGTCCGATGTAGGAGAGTGCCTGATGGCCCTAATCTGACCGGATTAAACAAACAACTAAAATGAAATAAATACCGGTATTCTCAGCATTTGTACACACGATGAAAAATTCGACTACCAGGTCAACTCATGCACAGCTTCACGTCATGAACATTAAAACAAAAGTGATAGTCGATAGAAGGCCCACAGCAACTTTCAGCACCTGACACGTCGAATTTAAAGTTTTCTCTCTAACCAGCAGTATGTCTGTAACCAATAACAAATAGGCACACATTATGTGGAATATGGTTTCGAAATAATCTACAGACCACGTCCTAAAGTACACCCTCCGTACATTGCTATTACTGTGTACAAAATGGTAGAATGTTTTCTCGCCAGCCACTGGTGGTGCACGAGACACTTTTTCACTAAAAGCGACAGTAGGTGCAGTAGTTTACAAATTAGCCAGGAGTAGTGGATATTGGTTTCCTGGCAATCAGTTCGATTTGACCAATTCCACGTCTACATCTGTACTGCTGCAAACCGCTGCCAAGTGCATCGCACAGAGCAGTAACCACTGTAACAGCTATTATGGCTTCTTCGTGTTGCACTCACGTATGGAGCGCGGGAAGAATGATTGTTTGAATGCCTCTGTGGGCGCTTTATTTAATCTGATCTCACCTTCGCTATCCCTGCGAGAGTGATACGTAGGGGTTTGTTGTATACTGCTACATTCATTATTCAAAGCTGGTTCCTGACACTTTGTAAGTAGGTATATATTTGAGTAGTGTGTATTCTGTCGGAAGCCGGCCGCTGTGTTCGAGCGGTTCTAGGCGCTTCAGTCCGGAACCGCGCTGCTGCTACGGTCGCAGGTTCGAATGCAGCCTCGGGCATGGATGTCTGCGATGTCCATAGGTTAATTAGGTTTAAGTAGTTCTAAGTCTAGGGGACTGATGATCTCAAACGTTAAGTCCCGTAGTGCTTAGAGCCATTTGAATCATTTTGTTCTGTAGGATATGTGTCCTACATTAATCAGTAACTTGCGAGTAGAGAGTTTAAGGGACGAGGGACGCTGCATTGGAGCGTGCGGCAAGTTGGAAGCTAGAGTTGAGCAGGGACCGTGTACGGATGGCCGAAGCGGTTAAGATAACCGCTCGTGACCAGAGGTAAATCCGGGTTAAGAGTTCCGGAACGGCACAAATTTTCAGCTCTCGGCATTACATTAGCACAATGTCCTGTGAGGCTGGAAGTCGCAAGTTCTCCACCCAACCTTACCTTTCTTTCATCACTCTCTGTTTCAAATAAATGTTTGAAAGTAGGCTTTTTCAGGACACTTTGCCTCTATCTTCAAGTGCCTGACAGTTCACTTTCTTTAGCACCTCTGTGACACTCTCCAGTGGGTCAAACAAACCTGTGAGCATTCATGCTACCTTTCTCTGTATACGTTCAATATTCCCGGTTACTCCTATTCGCAACAGGTCCCACACCCTTCAGCAATATTCTAAGATGGTTTGCAAGAGTGACTTGTAAAGAATCTCCATTTCAGATCGCTACGTATTGTTACAATCAGGTATTTGTACGAGTTAACCGATTCCAAATGTGAGTCATTGATATTGTAGTTCTAGAGTACTACGTTCTTCCGTTTTGTGAAGTCAACAACTTCATATTCCTAAGCATTTAAGCAAGTCCCAAATCTTTGCACCACTTCAGTATATTGTTAAAATCCGACTGAATATTTCTGTAGCTTTTTTCGGATAGTACTTCATTTCTCCCTAAAACTCCACTTTCACTATTAATATTGTCTGGAAGTGCATTAATATGCAACATAAACAGCAAGGATCTCAACACACTTCCCTGAGGCACACCTGAAGGCACGACTGCATTAGTCGATGCCGCTGCAGCCAAGACAACATGTCGCAAACTCCTTCCCAAAGAATCCTAAGTCCAGCAACAAATTCTGGATGATAATCCACACGATAGTCTTACGATAATAAGCGTAGGTGTGGCACTGAGTCAAATGCTTTTCGGAAGTCAATAAACACTGCACCTTCCTGACTGCCTTGGTACGTCGCTCTCACGATGCTATGCGACAAAATTTAATCAGCATTTGTCTCTTCTTTCCATGTAATAAAGATGAAACGTCTTAAACTAAGACAATTTTGTTACAAAATTGTTTTATCTACCTACTGACAATGTCGCGTTTCACCCTTGAGGGCATCTTTAGATTAACGTAAGAGGTAATGTGGTGAGCCAGCATCCCTTCTTTACGTCTCATCACATTACTTCTTACGTTAATCTGAAGATGCCCCTCAAGGGTGAAACGCTCAGTGCCAATAAACAGGTAAAACCATTTGCAAACAAGACTGTCTTATTTCGAGAAATGCGTAACCAGTTGCTGTACTGGGCGGCCAGCATGGAATGGGAACCATTTTAAGAGGAAATGTCCTTCTCGACTGACGAATAAGGAAATTGTATAAGTTCCTGGACAAGTGTATATTTCTTGTTTTCCTAAACTTCAGACAAAATCACTTTGTCGACGACAACGAACATTTTAGAAAGCGTAAGCAGCCTGACAACCATTACTCAAACGCAGTGAACTGTTTACGAGGAAGCGAATATCTTTTTTTGAGCTGAAAACCGGCCGCAAAACATGAATTTTGAAAATCAGCACTCGAGTTTTTACCTACGTAATTAGGAGCGGTATTAGCAAATGAGTTTAATGGAAATCGCATTTGGTGCACTCGGCAGTGGAATGGCAGCGTAACGGCTCGACTCCTGGGAGAGCACGGTGCAGTTAGGCCCAGCGCCTGCTAGGGGCGGCTGTTGTCACTGAAACATCCGGTTTTCTGTTCTATCGGTTCTCCCCACGTCAGTTTAACCTTACTGTTAAAACCACTCAAAACAATTGGTTTCTGAAATACCCGATTTTCGGTTTTCATTTCTATTATTCGCTGTAACAGACGTAGAAATCGAACAACTTAGTCCGTCCACCGTTTATCGAAATATGGTAAGTGGTTGAATTCTACAAAAAAAAAAAAAAATCACCAGTATTCTCCTACAGAGTCCCATTCTTTAAAACCCTGCTTGAAATCATGTTGTAATCGGGGATCATGCCACTATTTGGGCATTACGAATATTAAGTGATTAAAGGTGAAAACTGAGGTTGAGTAATTCTGTTTTTCGTGTTAATTGACGTTTTTCAAGGGCTACAAGCAGATACAGACACATGTAGACACAGACAATAGATCAGATACTTTCTATTTGGATTGCGTAATTTATTAGTGTTACTTTAATTTCCTTCCTCTTTTATGATTTGATAGAAATGGCAGACATATCTTTAATATGTGTATGTCCGTCTTGTCAGAGATTGTTCGTCGCCTCAGCTGACCAGTACAGAATGTCAAATCAAACACCTTTCAGCCATCTAGATTTCCAATTTGTTATTTTAATCGGCTAACAGTTTCGGCGTTATATTACACCATCTTCAGGCGCCCTGACGGACCAACCTCGGTTCCGGTCAGACTAGAAACCATCACTAGCCGATTGTCAGACAAACATGAATGCTTGTCTAACCGTCGGCAGATGATGTTTGAAGTGATCGCTGTCTCAAAAATCTACAGATATGAGTCTTTGAATGCTGATCCCAATTTTGACCGGAACCTAGGTTGGAATCATCCCACACGTCGGTCAGGGGACCTCAACACAGCGTAATACGTCGCCGAATCTGTCGCTCAATAAAAGAGTACGGAAATGTAGACGGCTGAACGGTGTTTGATTTGACATTGCACATCTTTAATCTTTCAAAGCAAATGAAGCACTGTACTTCGTTGCTACGTCACTCCGTAAAAATATTTTCAGCCTAGGGTTGGTACCATTCTGAAATACAATTGATGTCCTGTAAGGACAGCGGGACCAGGTACAAGCAGTCTTGCGGACTGCACGTATCCCTGTACATTAAGCTGCGACACACAGTAACACGGACATTATTGTCTCTGCACTGCAGTTGCTACACTACTGGCCATTAAAATTGCGACACCACGAAGATGACGTGCTACAGACGCGAAATTTAACCGACAGGAAGAAGATGCTGTGATAAGAAAATGATTAGCTTTTCAGAGCATTCACACAAGATTGGCGCCTGTGGCGACGCCTACAACGTGCTGACATGAGGAAAGTTTCCAAACGATTTCTCATACACGAACAGCACTTGACCGGCGTTGCCTGGTGAAACGTTGTTGTGATGCCTCGTGTAAGGAGCAGAAACGCGTACCATCACGTTTCCGACTTTGATAAAGGTCGGATTGTAGCCTATCGCGATTGCGGTTTATCGTATCGCGACATTGCTGCTCGCGTTGGTCGAGATCCAATGACTGTTAGCAGAATGTGGAATCGGTGGGTTCAGGAGGGTAATACGGTACGCCGTGCTTGATCCCAACGGCCTCGTATCACTAGCAGTCGAGATGACAGCCATCTTATACGCATGGCTGTAACGGATCGTGCAGCTACGTCTCGATCCCTGAGTCAACAGATGGGGACATTTGCAAGACAACAAACATCTGCACGGACAGTTTGACGACGTTTGCAGCAGCATGGACAACCAGCTCTGAGACCATGGCTGCGTTTACCTTTGACGCTGCATCACAGACAGGAGCGCCTGCGATGGTGTACTCAACGACGAACATGGCTGCACGAATGGCAAAACGTCCTTTTTTCGCTTGAATCCAGGTTCTGTTTACAGCATCATGATGGTCGCATTCGTGTTTGGCGACATCGCGGTGAACGGACATTGGAAACGTGTATTCGGCATACTGGCGTATCACCCGGCGTGATGGTACGGGGTGCCATTGGTTACACGTCTCGGTCACCTCTTGTTCGCATTGACGGCACTTTGAACAGTGGACGTTACATTTCAGATGTGTTACGACCTGTGGCGCTACCCTTCATTCGATCCCTGCGAAACCCTACATTTCAGCAGGATAATGCACGACCGCATGTTGCAGGTCCTGTACGGGTCTATTTGGATACAGAAAATGCTCGACTGCTGCTCTCGCCAGCACATTCTCCAGATCTCTCACCAACTGAAAACGTCTGGTCAATGGTGGCCGAGTAACTGACTCGTCACAATGCGCCAGTCACTACTCTTGCTGAACTGTGGTATCGTGTTGAAGCTCCACGGGCAGCTGTACCTGTACACGGCATCCAAGCTCTGTTTGACTCAATGCCCAGGCGTATCAAGGCCGTTATTACGGCCAGAGGTGGTTGTTCTGGGTTCTGATTTCTCAGGATCTATGCACCCAAATAGTGTGAAAATTTAATCACATGTCAGTTCTAGTATAATATATTTGTCCATTGAATACCCGTTTATCATCTGCATTACTTCTTGGTGTAGCAATTTTAATGGCCAGTGGTGAATATTCCTATACCACGTATTTGATGCTCGTTTCTGTCGACTTTTTTTATTAAAATAGCACTGATCGCTTTTCCCATTTGCTGTAATACGTACCGCTATATTTCAGATCGAAGCAAATTTTAGAAATAAAAGTTAGTCCCTTTTTTAAAAAAAGGTTCATTTCGAAACGAGAAGTTTTAGTACTGCTGCTATGGATAACTGATATTTCGATTTTGTACTCGGTGACTAGTAAAAAATAAAAAAAAATACCTGTTGTAACCGAGACAAAACAAATACCGAGAGATACCTGTTATTCAGAAATAAAATACGGCTATCGGTTTAAACCGGTCGATTTTTGCCATCCCCAGCGCCTGCGTCTAGTCTTCACGACACGTATAGCTGCGGACGCGGCCAGGACAGGTCGCACGTCGTGAAAGCCTTGCGATCGGAATACTGGAGAGACAGCAGTAACAGAACCGGAGAGTCCGAGCAACGCACGTCCGTCCAGCCCACAGGTTCAGACCCAGCAGTGGGTCTGGACGGCGTAGAGACCACTCACTGACGGCGTGTCAGCTGCCGGGGGCGGCTTATATACGGAACGTCGCGTGGGCCTTTCACCAGGCAAGGAGGAAAGACGGGGACGCGAGGAGAGCAGCGTTCACGCGGGGAGGGAACTCAACTCACAGTGGGTCGCCGCTTCCGATCTGCCCATCTGCCCCTGCCCTGTCCTGTCCTGTCCTGTCCTGTCCTGTCCTGTCCTGTCCTGTCCGTCTCACTGCTACCATCGCCGCACTGAGCCTCATCAGTAAGCTACTGCCACAGCTGCAGACGAATGGGACGAATGGAATATTCCAGACTTTGAAACACGAACAGCTCCTAGCATAAGTTTCTTAGAAGTAGGTACCTTAGGGGTTGCGAAGCAACTCATATTGCTTGATACGGGCAAGTCTTCAGGTCCAGATAGTATACCGATTAGGTTCCTTTCAGATTACGCTGATACAATAGCTCCCTACTTAGCAATCATATACAACCGCTCGCTCACCGATAGATCTGTACCTACAGGTTGTAAAATTGCGCAGTACGCACCAGTGTTTAAGAAGGGTAGTAGGAGTAATCCATCTAACTACAGACCTATATCATTGACGTCGGTTTGCAGTAGGGAGCATATACTGTATTCAAACATTATGAATCACCTCGAAGGGAACGATCTATTGATACGTAATCAGCATGGTTTCAGAAAACATCGTTCTTCTGCAACGCAGCTAGCTCTTTATTCGCACGAAGTAATGGCCGCTGTCGACAGGGGATCTCAAGTTGATTCCGTATTTCTAGATTTCCGGAAAGCTTTTGACACAGTTCCTCACAAGCGACTTCTAATCTAGCTGCGGCCCTACGGGGTATCGTCTGAGTTGTGCGACTGGATTCGTGATTTCCTGTCAGGAAGGTCGCAGTTCGTAGTAATAGACGGCAAATCATCGAGTAAAACTGAAGTGATATCAAGTGTTCCCCAGGGAAGCGTCCTGGGACCTCTGCTGTTCCTGATCTATATAAATGACCTGGGTGATAATCTGAGCAGTTCTCTTAGGTTGTTCGCAGATGATGCTGTAATTTACCGTCTAGTAAGGTCATCCGAAGACCAGTATCAGTTGCAAAGCGATTGAGAAAAGATTGCTGTATGGTGTGGCAGGTGGCAGTTGACGCTAAATAACGAAAAGTGTGAGGTTATCCACACGAGTTCCAAAAGAAATCCGTTGGAATTCGATTACTCGATAAATTGTACAATTCTCGAGGCTGTCAATTCAACTAAGTTCCTGGGTGTTAAAATTACGAACAACTTCAGTTGGAAAGACCACATAGATAATATTGTGGGGAAGGCGAGCCAAAGGTTGCGTTTCATTGGCAGGACACTTAGAAGATGCAACAAGTCCACGAAAGAGACAGCTTACACTACACTCGTTCGTCCTCTGTTGGAATATTTCTGCGCGGTGTGGGATCCTTACCAGGTGTGATTGACGGAGGACATGGAAAGGGTGCAAAAAAGGGCAGCTCGTTTTGTATTATCACGTAATAGGGGAGAGAGTGAGGCAGATATGATACGCGAGTTGGGATGGAAGTCATTAAAGCAAAGACGTTTTTCGTCGCGGCGAGATCTATTTACGAAATTTCAGTCACCAACTTTCTCTTCCGAATGCGAAAATATTTTGTTGAGCCCAACCTACACAGGTAGGAATGATCATCAAAATAAAGTATGAGAAATCAGAGCTCAAACAGTGTTCGTTTTTCCCGCGCGCTGTTCGGAAGTGGAATGGTAGAGAGATAGTATGATTGTGGTTCGATGAACCCTCTGCCAAGCACTTAAATGTGAATTGCAGAGTAATGATGTAGATGTAGAATTCCTACGATGTAACTAACGCTACAGTATTACATTTCGCGGCTGCATTTTTCTGTGAAATAGTCTCAGTGTTCAGGCCGCGTCAAATGGGAGTTAAGACTCGAGCTTTCGAACATGAATATCAACTTCTTCGTCAGGAGATGACTGTTACTCGAGCAACGACAAGCTTGAATGCCTCTGTACAGGACAAGGTTTAACGTTTCGCTGATTTTGCGCGTGAGCATTGACGCCTGCTCAGGCTTTTGCTCACGAACAGAGCAGATGCGGCATGGAAGGGATTGAGGGTTGCGGCAACACGGGAGAGGCGCGAACTATGAGATGAGGGAGGATCAGTCTCGACAGAGGCGTCATCTAACAGCAGCAACGGTGACTCGACGATGTCTTCGCGTTTCAATCTGCACCGCGAAAAAATTTAGCTTTTTACACGAAAAATGGGTTCACAAAATGTTTAATGTATTCCGAGACACTGAATACTTCCAGGAACAAATTACGAGGGCAGTCCATGTGTTAACATGTGAAAGAATACAGAAACAAAGAATGCCAAGAACCTGAGCGTGTACACAAAAAAAAAAAATTCAATTGTGTGTGAAGTCTTATGGGACTTAACTGTTAAGGTCATCAGCCCCTAAGTTTACACACTAGTTAACCTAAATTATCCTAAGGACAAACACACACACACACACACACCCATGCCCGAGGGAGGACTCGAACCTCCGCCGGGACCAGCCACACAGTCCATGACTGCAGCTTCTTAGATCGCTCGGCTAATCCCGCGCGGCGCGTGTACAACATTTCTGAAAACTTAGAAGGAAGCACTCAGGCTTTGAACGTAATGCTTGCTCCCTTTCACAGATCGTGGATTAATGAAAGAAGTCTTGCTAATTTCAGTCCAGCATTTGTGTCTACTTCAGGTAGAAGAGCTTCGCGTGGCGCCGTTAGCAAACATGACAATCGTGCATCCCACACAAGTTATCGAAGACGACATTCATAGCTAGATGGCAAAATCTTTGTAAAGATTTTATTGCATATCTTTCTGCTCTCTATGAAAGTATAGATATCACATACAGACAACTGGAACGAAGTGTACAAAATGTACATTTGTCATGGTAATTATTGGTTTGTGTCGACAGACGGAGCGGCAGTCATCTTCTGAAATGACTAAGGATTCGTAGCACAACTGAATGCGAAAACGAAAAACCTTCCAGCATCCAATACGTTATAATCTTAAGCTTGAAGTAATTGATATGCAATACGACAATAAATATTTAAGATATTCTAGATCTCAGCAATAGTTTTCCTTAGCATCACTTTCCTCGTTTACAAGTCTCCACATGTCTCCCCATCCTGTTTCCTGTGTCGATGGAGGCGGTAAAGTACTCGCAGTCCTGCGCTCACCATCTGCTCGCTGAACACTTTTGCCGTCAAGCCCTGATATAGGAAGCCGACTTCGCTCCCGGCAGGCAATCATCTCTTGACGAAGGAAATTGCGTTAATCTTCGAACGCTCGAGTTTTAACTCCGATTTCACGTGGTATGAACACCGAGAAGATTTTAAGATATTCCATTCAATTGTTTCACGCGGCCACAGGCAGTATTTACAAAACGACCTACACCGACGTTTCGTTTCGTAAACATTCTCTCAACGAATTCCTTTGGGGAAGTGTCCATAGGTTCCAGCAGGGTTTATTTGGGAATTGTGGGAAGAGCACTGCATACAGACTCGACAACATTCGCAACAGCCGTCTCCACGGTACATAACAGGGGTAGAGCTGATCAGACAACGATCTGTCTCACTGTGAGGGAAATCAAAACAAAGAACAGTTTGCGTTAAGAAATGATTTAAAGCCCAGCTTATCCAGAAGTTTGTGCCAGATGGGTCATCCAGTTGCTGACCAAAGACCTCGAACTCCAGAGAACTGTTACCCAAAGTGTTCTTCATATATAGCTCTGCAACAAAACGCAGTACAGAACATCAATAGGTTGCTTCGCCACCGAGAAAGGAAGCAAAGACGGTGGAATCTTCTGAGACAGTTGTCAATAGCGACTTGTACAGGGCTGTATTATTTTTGGTTAGTCTTGAAACACGGACGGACCATATACAAATTCCACCCCGCTATAGACGGACATTTTTGAAGCTTGCTCTGCAAAGAAGGCCTCCTGATCTTACAGCACGACAAGGCCCAGACTGTCCCTCTGCGCTCGCATTACGCTGTGGCGACATTCAGGATGCGAACGAGGGAGAAGACCTCTGGCCTTGTCGCTTCTGCGTAACAACAGCGGAAGCGACAACCACAAAGTTGCGCCTCAGTATCTTCCACCAGCCAGGAGCGACTTGTAGCACGAGGGAGCGTTAAGACAGACACAACGGTAGGAAAAGTGTGAGAAAGGAATGGACATTCTACTGAAACGCAAAGACAAGTGTGTAGATTTCGATGATGAACTTCGTTCGTGTGCAGAATAAAATTAACTGGCGTAGCAGTGGCTTGCTCGTGACTTCGAGAATGAGCATCGCAACAGTGCAGCCTTCCAACATAATCAAATGCTCCCACTCCGCAAGACAAAGTGCGGATGTACGTAATGTAGCCTGGGACAGTGGCACGACTTCAGATAATTAGTACTTCACTCCAACACCACTGTCGCAAAAATTTCTGCGGACCGAGTTTTTCCCCAACCATCCCTCAGCCGGGCCCCTAAATAGGTTACGCACAAAGCCAACGATAACGGCGCTTACCTCATAATACCACAACAACAACAACGTGTAGTACGCTGTCCACGTTTCTGTTACCTGTTCTCCCAATACGCTACAGCATGTCTGTCTAATATGTTCCCAGGCAGACTTCGAATGCAGAATGGTACTTGGAGCTAGACGCAAGGGACATTTCATTTCGGAGATCGTTAAGGAATTCAGTATTCCGAGACCCCCGGTGTCAAAGTGTGGCGAGTATACCGAATTTCAGGCATTACCTCTCACCACGGACAACGCGGTAGCCGACGGCCTTCACTTAATGACAGAGAGCAGCGGCGTTTGCGTAGAGTTATCAGTGCTAACAGACAAGCAACACTGCGTGAAATAAACGCAGATATCACTTTGGGACGTACGACGATTACTCGTTATGGCAATGCGGCGAAATTGGGCGTCAATTGGACATGGCAGCAGACGACCGACGCGAGTGCCTTTGCTACCAGCGCGATGTTGCCTGCCGTGCCTCTCCTGGCCTCGTGACCATATCGGTTGGAACGTAGACAACTGGGAAACAGTGGACTGGTCAGCTGAGTCCCGACTTCAGTTGGCAAGAGCTGATGGCAGGGTTCGAGTGTGGCGCAGAGCCCACGAAGGCACGGAACCAAGTTGTCAACACGGGCTGCGGAAGCTGGTGATGGCTCCATAATGGTGTGGACCGTGTTTACGTGGAATGGACAGCGTCGTCTGGTCAAACTGAAGCGATCATTCGCTGGAAATTGTTGTGTTCGGGTACTTGGAGACCATTTGCAGCCGATCGTTGACTTCATTCTCCCCAAACATGTCAGCAGGCCATAATTGTTCGCAATTGGTTTGAAGAACGTTCTGGACGGTTCAAGCTAATGATCTGGACACACAGATCGGCCGACATGAATCCCATCGAACGTTTATGGGACATAACCGAGAGGTCAGTTCGTGCACAAAATGCTGCACCGGCAACATTTTCGCAATTATGGACGGCTACAGAGGCAGCAATGCTCAGTATTTCTGTAGGGGACTTCCAACGACTTGTTGAGTCCATGGCACGGCGAGTCAGCTGCACTACGCCGGAAAAAAAGGAGGTCCGAATCGATAGCAGGTGGTTTCCCGTGGCTTCCGTTATTGTTGGCAGCTATATTAACAATCTTCTAATTGACAGAATTACGTCCGATTGTCGTAATCTTAGGTCACCAAGAAGTAAAAGAACTTGAAAGCGACTATACGCTAAGCCCAAATGACGGAACGAAAGCGAGCTAAGAACAAGGACTTCATCGCCCACAAAATACGCTGTAGAGACAGTGGAGGTCCCGAACCAAAGACTAAACGCCCTCTGCCATATTGCTACAGCGGATAAAAAGTAGAACGCAGTAGACAGCCCGCGCGTCGTGTGCAGGAACAGTGCAACAGCCGATAACTCAGAGGGGGAACATTGGTGAGAACGGAAGTGGTTTAAAAAAAAAAAGGGGGGCATACAGTAAGGAAATGGTGAGCCGTCAAACGTATTGTTAACGACTGATTCTAAAATACATCTACATGGATACTCTGCAAATCACGTTTAAGTGCCTGGGAGAGGGTTCATCGAACCACCCTCACAATTCTCTATTATTCCAATGTCGTATAATGCGCGGAAAGAATGAACACCTACATCTTTCCGTACGAGCTCTGATTTCCGTTATTTTATCGTGGTGATCGTTCCTCCCTATGTAGGTCGGTGTCAAGAAAATATTTTCGCATTCGGAGGAGAAAGTTGTTGATTGGAATTTCGTGAGAACATTCCGCCGCAACGAAAAACGCCTTTGTTTTAATGATTTACAGCCCAAATCTTGTATCATTTCTGTGACACTCTCTCCCCTATTTCGCGATAATACAAAACGCGCTGCCCTTCTTTGAACTTTTTCGATGTACTCCGTCAGTCCTATCTGGTAAGGATACCACACCGTGCAGTAGTACTCAAAAAGAGGACGGACAAGCGTAGTGTAGGCAGTGTCCTTAGTAGGTCTGTTACATTTTCTAAGTGACCCGCCAATAAAACGCAGCCTTTGGTTAGCCTTCCCCACAACATTTTCTGTGTGTTCCTTCCAATTTAATTTGTTCGTAATTGTAATACCTAGTTATTTAGTTGAATTTACGGTATTTAATTTTCAGATACGTGCCCAGCTTTTTTCTTACATTTTCCTGAACCCCAGTTTTCAAGTCCAGAGATATATCAAAATTTTATTTTTATGGGGATGCACAGCCTCAACGTATTTCGAGATTGAAAACATGCTCCAAGAAGGCAGTAATCTGTTTGTTATCCATGCAATTGGCCAATTTCAATCGTGGGTCATTTTCAAGGCACATATTTTTAGACTTGACACTTATTAGAATATGAAATAAAGTGTGAAGCTTAAAATATGTACTTGAAAATGAGCCACGGCTGGAACAGGCCAACTGCACACATAATAAACATTCTTTAAGATTTATTTCAACGCAAGTTCTCGGGATGTGTAGAGAGTGACGTGTTAAGCAGAACCTGCACTATGGACTTTGCTTTTTGAGCATACCGTTTGCCTACGTACTTCTGTCTCATAAGTGCAGCTAATTAATTAACAACCCGTTCACACTACACGCACAGCGCCGCAATAGCAAAGACGTGAGCTCCCTGCTACTTGTAATCACGACACATCACTGAAAAGTGGACGCTTTTGCTAATATACTATGATGAAGGCGTTTCAGCTTTGATGCAGCACAGCTTCACTGAACATATGAAATCACACTCACATAAAGCAGAAATATTCAGATTGGGCCTGAATAGACGTCACGAGGTTTCAGCGCTAATTCACTGAAGTTAAATGATAGAATTTATTTGCTACGCGATTCACAAGTGTGTGTGTGTGTGTGTGTGTGTGTGTGTGTGTGTGTGTGAGAGAGAGAGAGAGAGAGAGAGAGAGAGAGAGACCGACCTTTTATTGTACGAAGTTAATTTCATCCACAGTTAGATAATATCTCCGCTAAGTTATATAAATTGTTACTGTAGAAACACAACACTGGCAAATGGTAAAGCGCAAGACTACGGACCTAAGGGTCTTTGTTTCGATTCTCAGCCACCCTAAGGATTTTTCTCTATCACTTTTCACGACTTTCGTGTACGGTAGTGTTTTTCTATGTGGAAAACACCAAGCTGCGTCGTCGTTCCGAAGCCACACCAAACTTCTCTCCCCTTGCAGTAACTGACTGTACCGATCGTTTCACAGACCGGAGGAAGGCAACGGCATTCCGCGTCCCGAAGCGCCTTACTTACCAAAGCTGTGTGTTGCCCGAAACAACGTTCGCGTTGACGGTAGCTTTTACCTTTTTATGCCAGAGAATTCACAGACTCACAGGGAATACAATATTCAAAAAAATCTGTATTGACTACCTGCGCGGAATTAAACACTCATGCTGCAACAGATTTAGAATATAGTAACACAAAAATTTGATAACTTACGATTTGCTACGTCGGCATATCAGCGGTACTTACCTGAAAACAAAAGAGAATATTGTTAGAGGAACTGCGTAACACAATACGACAGGGCGATAAACATTCTGGGTGCCATTACAATTTCTACTACACAACACACGAGTACATTAAAATCGATGTAAGTTAATGTTTCTAAAAAATATACGTCCCGAATGAGACGAGTCGTAGCCACAATACAGAGTACGTGGTACGCGGAAACACAGCACCAGGCATGGAATCCGCACACAGCGGTTCCGTTCGGTGCTACGCTGGTAACGGCAGTGTTTGACAGACAGTTTTTTGTCTACGCTGCCCTCAACTTTTACGGTGTGCAGCATGCCAATTGATGAAAACAAGAACTATCAGAACTGCTGAGGCAATAAAGTTCGGTAACCTTTACTCTTCACCACATAGTCTCTTGGCACTGGAAACAAACACATCAACATGCTTTGCACATTTGTAGTCATTAATGTCATATGGATAGTTTTCTGGTATGTACTGATTTCACAAAAGCGAGCAATGCGAATAATATGTGATATATGTGATTCTAGCTACAATCGTCTTGTAAACGCCTGTACAAAAAGTCATAGTTAAGAAACAATACTAGAAAAAAACGTGACCTGTATTACTTATTACTACACCTATCGGCGCTCACAAGGCAATTCAATGCGCAGCCACAAAAAAATCTTTGATTTAAACTTCCTGGCAGATTAAATACAGTATGTCTTCGCAGGAGAGCTTCTGTAAAGTTTGGAAGGTAGGAGACGAGATACTGGCAGAAGTAAGGCTATGAGGACCGGGCGTGAGTCGTGCTTCGGTAGCTCAGATGGTAGAGCACTTGCCCGCGATAGGCAAAAGTCCCGAGTTCGAGTCTCGGTCGGGCACACAGTTTTAATCTGCCAGGAAGTTTCATATCAGCGCACACTCCGCTGCAGAGTGAAAATCTCATTCTGGAATCTTTGATTTAGTTGCATGACAACGTAAAAAATCTGACACGTAGCAAAGCAAATTTCAAAACTAACATAAAACCGCTCCTTACAGAAATTTCTTCCTATTCCAAAGTGGAAATGCAATTAAAAATTTATAGCATTTGTAGAAAAAAAAGTTAATGCTACCTCTAGCTACATCAGTTCCATTCAAGAGTAATATGCTCACTCTAAATAAACCTAAGCTAGTGTGCTACTTAGTAGCCTGTAAACGGCTAGCATAAATCCACATTCTCAAACAGATGGCGTATTCTTACATCGTAAATTAAGTCGTGTTACATCTTTTAGATAACAATCGTGAAAACGGGCGAAGCACGACATCAAAAGACCTCGACTTCAATTAATATTTTCCCTTAACACTGTGTTTTAATTACTGTTAATTAAAACATCCGAACAGATACATTGATAACTTGTAGGAATTCACTGACTAGGGAAAATCGAATTTCAGTTTCGTAATTCTCTGACAAACGGAAACGTTTAATACACATTACATGAAAATTTTATTTTATATTTATTTTGTTATTTTTTCAATGATTTTAGTTTTTGTGTGCTTTTAGCCAACCCATCCCCTTTCAACCCGTTTCAAACAATGTACTGTAAACACGATTGGCTCGCGAATAGAACTGGCAGTTTGTGATCGACTCTGAATGTCATTTGGATGCATCGAAATAGCGACATGATTGGTGATTAGACAACTTAGGTGAAACTTAATTTTGGTCAGAAGACATACTGTATTTCTCACAAATAGTCAATGTAACGCGGACACAAAACGAATAAATGTAAATTAAAAGACAAAATAACAGTGAGATTCAGTTAACAGAAAAAAATAAGAGCACACAAATGCCATTCAGTAGAATAACTTACGATATTGTAACGATCTGGAATTTATTAACTAAAATGTAACGACTGTGAAAAAATATATACCGGCCAAACAGGGTGGTACTTTGAAACCTGAATCCGTGACCACACGAATAGTGGTGAAAATACGAGGGCTGGAGCTTTAAAAGTGGCAACTATTTATTTACAGTTCTTTCAAAATAGATACGTGTTTCAAAGTTTTACTGACCTTCAAAGTAGTCAGCAGCATTGTGTATAACCCGTTGCCAGCGATGTGGAAGTCGTAGGATACTCTTAGCAGTGCCAGTTGTGTTGACAGTTCGAGCGGCGCTGTCTATTGCCCGACGAATTTGTAGCAGTTCTGAAGCGAATGCCCTGAAGTGTTTCCTTCAGATTAGAAATCTAGTTGAACTCACGAGAGCTTAAGTCAGGGGAGTACAGTAGGTGGTGTAGCACTTAGCAGCTCCATCAGTCGAACAAATCATTAACAGCTTGCACCGTACATGCTTGAACATTTTCCTGCAAAATGATAATCAGGTCCTGCAGAAAGTATCACTTCTCTGTCGAAGCTGGTCTTACGTTGTGTTCCAAAAATGAACAGCATAGATACAGAAGTGATGACACTTTCTGCAGGACCTGACCATCATTTTGCAGGACAATGCTCAAGCACGTACAGTGTTACTGATTTGTTTGACTCATGGGGCTGCTAATTGCTACACCACCTACTGTACTCCCCTGACCTAAGCCCTCGTGAGCTCAACTAGATTTCTAAACTGAAGAAAACACTTCACGGCATTCGCTTCAGAACTGCTACAAATTCGTCGGGCAATAGACCGCGCCGCTCGAACTGTCAACACAACTGTCACTCCTGACAGTATCCTACGACTTCCACATCGCTGGCAACGAGTTATACACAACGCTGGTGACCACTTTGAAGGTCAGTAAAACTTTCAAACACGTTTCTATTTTGTACGAACTGTAAATAAATAGTTGCCATTATTAAAGTTCCAACCGTCGTAATTCATCAGCGTTCAGTACTAGTCTAAAAGAACAAAATCATGAAGTGACTGATATAGTACAGTGAGTGTCGATTTTATAGCAAGCTGATGAAGTCATATATTACAGCATCAAGCAAGAACAGAAATCTTCACTCACATGAAAAACGATCGAAATGAAATGCTCTACATGACCTAACTGATCTAGCAGACAAGAATTCGACGAAAATTTCATAAACGTCCTTCTTCATAAAGACGACGTTACGACATGAAACGGCAACACACAACACTTCTGTACGGTCCACTCACATCGATGGGACCTCCTCCTATGTTCGACGTCAACGTGCAATAACCACACCAGACAGACGGCAGGTGGCAGAACTAGCAGTGGAGGGTATACAGAGCGTACAGGCAGACGCCGAATATACAGGGTGGTCCATTGACAGTGACCGGGCCAAATATCTCACGAAATAAAAATCAAACGAAAAAACTACAAACAACGAAACTCGTCTAGTTTGAAGGCGGAAACCAGATGCCGCTATAGCTGACCCGCTATATGGCGCTGCCATAGGTCAAACGGATATCAACTGGGTTTTTTGAAATAGGAACCCCCATTTTTATTACATATTCGTGTAGTAAGTAAAGAAATATCAATGTTTTATTTGGACAACTTTTTCGCTTTGTCGTAGATGGCGCTGTAACAGTCACAAACGTATAAGTACGAGGTATCACGTAACATTCTGCCAGTGCGGACGGTATTTGCTTCGCGATACATTACCCGTGTTAAAATGGACCGTTTACCAATTGCAGAAAAGGTCGATATCGTGTTGATGTATGGCTATTGTGATCAAAATGCCCAATGGGCGTGTGCTATGTATGCTGCTCGGTATCCTGGACGACATCATCCAAGTGTCCGGACCGTTCGCCGGATAGTTACGTTATTTAAGGAAACGGGAAGTGTTCAGCCATATGTGAAATGTCAACCACGACCTCCAACAAATGATGATGCCCAAGTAGGTGTTTTAGCTGCTGTCGCCGCTAATCCGCACATCAGTAGCAGACAAATTGCGCGAGAATCGGGAATCTCAAAAACGTCGGTGCTGACAATGCTACAGCAACATCGATTGCACCCGTACCATATTTCTATGCTCCAGAAATTGCATGGCGACGACTTTGAACGTCGTGTACAATTCTGCCACTGGACACAAGAAAAATTACGGGACGATGACATATTTTTTGCACGCGTTCTATTTGGCGACGAAGCGTCATTCACAAACAGCGGTAACGTAAACCGGCATAATATGCACTACTGGGCAACGGAAAGTCCACGATGGCTGCGACAAGTGGAACATCAGCGACCTTGGCGGGCTAATGTATGGTGCGCCATTATGGGAGAAACGATAATTGGCTCCCATTTTATCGATGGCAATCTAAATGGTGCAACGTATGCTGATTTCCTACGTAATGATCTACCGATGTTACTACAAGATGTTTCACTGCATGACAGAATGGCGATGTACTCCCAGCATGATGGATGTCCGGCACATAAATCGCGTGCGGTTGAAGCGGTATTGAATAGCATATTTCATGACAGGTGGATTGGTCGTCGAAGCACCATACCACGGCCCGCACGTTCACCGGATCTGACGTCCCTGGATTTCTTTCTATGGGGAAAGTTGAAGGATATTTGCTATCGCGATCCACCGACAACGGCTGACAACATGCGTCAGCGCATTGTCAATGCATGTGCGAACATTACGCAAGGCGAACTACTGGATGTTTACAAAAATGTCGTTACACGTATTGCCAAATCCATTGATGTTCACGGACATCATTTTGAGCATTTATTGCATTAATGTTGTATTTACAGGTAATCACGCTGTAACAGCATGCATTCTCAGAAATGATAAGTTCACAAAGGTACGTGTATCACATTGGAACAACCGAAATAAAATGTTCAAACGTACATACGATCTGTATTTTAATTTAAAAAAACCTACCTGTTACCAACTGTTCGTCTAAAATTGTGAGCCATATGTTTGTGAGTATTACAGCGCCATGTATCACAAAGGGAAAAAAGTGGCCTAACTAAAACATTCATATTTCTTTACGTACTACACGAATACGTAATAAAAAATGGGGGTTCCTATTTTTAACAAAACGCAGTTGATACCCGTTTAACCTAAGACAGCGCCACCTAGCGGGCCAACCACAGCGCCATCTGGTTTCCCCCTTCAAGGTAGACGAGTTTCGTTCTTTGTAGTTTTTTCGTTTGACGCTTATTTCGTGAGATATTTGGCCCGGTCACGATCAATGGACCACTGTGTAGTGCAGCCGTTGTCGTAATGCGGAAGTGAAGCGAATTATTTGACGTCAAAAAGGGCACGAACGGCGGTATGTGGGCGAAGAGTGCAAGCATTTCGAAAACGGCTATCTTTGTAAACTGTTGGCGTGCCGCTGTGGTTTGAGTATACAGTGCATTGCATTACGGCGCCATCGAAAACCGGCACCATAGATGGCGGGGGTGAAGGACGGCTGCGGAGACGAACAGATGTCCAACTGTTCAGCACCTGGCCGCCCAGATGAACCACGGGGCCAGCAACAGTGTGTGTGTGCAACGACCGTTCGGCAAAGGGCCGCTTACTTCATGGACCCGGCGCCCCTGTTTTGGACAGCGCCATTTTGTCATGCACGGGGTACTTTAACCGCGGCGGCATGCGGGTAGTTTAGAAACTTAGCTGTTTCCGAAATGCTTGCACTCTTGGCCCAAAAACCGACGTTCATGATGTATTGGCGCAGTGGTTCAACGGAAGTCTGCATTTAAGCTCGGGGACCATGTCCACCCCCACATGCTGTTTGTTTCTCCTCGGCACGATGGCATCTACCAGCAGGACAATGTAACGCGTCACACAGCTCGAAGAGTACGTGCGTGCTTCGAAGAGCACCAGGACGAGTTTACCGTACTACCCTGTCCACCAGGCTTCGTGGGTTGAGAAGCAGTGCGAGCGCCTGGGTCGGGCTGTTCGCGCCACGGATCCTCAACCGAGAAACCTGGCGCAGTTGGCCACGGCAGTGGATTCGGCACGGCTCCACACCCCTGTCGGTACCTTCCAAAACCTCATTGACTGTCTTCCTGTACGTATCGCAGCGGTCCGCACTGCAAAAGGTGGTCATTCAGCCTTCTGACAATTGGCCATATTAATGAGAGTGGACAGTGTAATTTACAGTAATTATTTTTAAACAGTTTACTGTTCCATCTTGTTTTATATATTTCACTTTCACTAACTAAAACAACCAAAGTAATGAAACTAAATGAGTATATCACCTGTGTCACAGAAAACAGTACGCACGTTATGCAAAATAACCACTATACGAAGCTACAGTATCGATAGCTTTGAGGACAGGATACATCGCCTGGAATGTGAAGCAAGCTCTCTCACCTGTAACACGACGAGGACTAATTAAAAGTAACAGTAAAATTTCCAAAAAAAAAAAAGGTATACGAGAACTCTATGAAGGTTCTACATTAAAAATCATATGCAAGTACTATACATCTCAACGCAAAATTGTGAAAACGTCCCACTGGACGTAGTATTATGTACTGTACACTATGTGATCAAAAGTATCCGGACACCTGGCTGAAAATGACTTTCAAGTTCTTGGCGCCCTCCACCGGTAATGCTGGAATTCAGCCTCGATCACAGCTTCCACCCTCGCAGGCATACGTTCAGTCAGGTGCTGGAAGGTTTGTTGGGGAATGGCAGCCCATTCTTCACGGAGTGCTGCACTGAGGAGAGGTATCCACGTCGGTCGGTGAGCCCTGGCACGAAGTCGGCGTTCCAAAACATCCAAAAGGTGTTTCATAGGATTCAAATCAGGACTCTGTGCAGGCCAGTCCATTACAGGGATGTTACTGTCGTGTAACCACTCCGCCACAGGCCGTCCATTATGAACAGGTGCTCGATCGAGTTGAAAGATGCAGTCGCCATCCCCGAATTGTTCTTCAACAGTGAGAAGCAAGAAGGTGCTTAAAACATCAATGTAAGCCTGTGCTGTGATGGTGCGACGAAAAACAACAAGGTGTGCACCCCCTCCATGAAAAAGACGACCACACCATAACACCACCGCCTCTGAATTTTACTGTTGGCACTACACACGCCGGCAGATGTCGTTCAACGGGCTGTCGCCATACCCACGCCCTGCCATCGGATCGCCACGTTGTGTACCGTGATCCGTCACTCCACACAACGTTTTTGCACTGTTCAATAGTGCAATGTTTACGCTCCTTACACCAAGCGAGGCGTCGTTTGGCATTTACCGGCGTGATGTGTGCCTCATGAGCAGCTACTCGACCATCAAACCCAAGTTATCTCACCTTCCGCCTAACTGTCATAGTATTTGCAGTGGATCCTGATGCAGTTTGGAATTCCTGTGTGATGGTCTGGATAGATCTCTGCCTATTACACATTACGACCCTCTTCAACAGTCGGCGGTCTCTGTCAGTCAAAAGACGATGTCCGCCTGTACACTTTTGTGCTGTACGTCTCTCTTATCGTTTCCACTTCACTATCACATCGGAAACAGTGGGCCTGGGGGTGTATAGAAGTGTGAAAATCTCGTGTACTGACGTATGGCACAACTGACACGCAATTTCCTGACCACGTTCAAGTCCGTGAGTTCCGCGGAGCGCCCCATGCTGCTCCCTCACGATGTCTAATGACTACTGAGGTCGCTGATGTGGAGTACCTGGCAGTAGGTGGCAGCACAATGCACCTAATATGAAAAACTTATGTTTATGGGGGTGTCCGGATACTGTTGATCACGTAGTGCATATCTTCTGCAGGATAGGTAAAGATGAGCACTGAACCAGATACCAGTCCGGCTAAAATAAGATTGAAAAAAGTGAGAAGCAGCCTTGTGTATATGTAAACACAGAGCGCCATTTATCAATTTCATGCAGGTTTCAGGACATCGCGAATGCAACAGCGCATCCTCGTTCACAGGAGCGTACTACGGAAATCTGCCGACAATGCTGCAGGACCGTCACGGGAACCTGCCCGAGATTTTGGTTTTGTTCGACGACAACGTCCCCCGGGCATTCTGCACACGACACAAGTGGTACGTGCTGCTCTTTCCAGCACGAGAAGGCCGACCTGTACAGGCGAGGTCGCTGCCAAGTTATCCGTCGTACGCAAAAAAAAAGTGCCGCATTGAAAGGTGAATGTGTAGAGGAGGAGAACAAGATGAGAGCAAGTTTCGTGGTCACAGCATGATTCGTTCGGAGCTTTAATTACAACATTATGACTGCCTCTAGTACATCAACCAGTAGTTTGTGATCTCCGTCAAGAGAGGATTCCTTCACGTGCATACCATGGCGACGAGGCAACTGTGTGAGTTTTATATGTACACTTATCATTTGTCATGTGATACTTCCTTGTTGCTCGAGGATGTCTGTTTCTCGTTTTGTACAAGTCAAATATTGGTCATCTGTTGAAAGTCATTCTGTAAGCAGCTCAATAGTGAAGTTGCAGGGTTCACTGGAAAGCCCCTTTCCGGCACCCCCTCTCTCGCCACAATTGACGTAAGTAGGACCATGTCCCCACGTCCAATCCCGCATCGGGTAACTAACATTTGCGAAAGCCGATTTCCCGCAACACGGTAGACGATATCAGCTCCGCACGTTCTGTTGTTCGGCTCCGGGACTCTGTTCACCAGCGCCACAGTCACCAGCCGCTTTCGCCCGCCCCGCTCAGTCAGCAGACGTCACGTCCGTGTCTCCACTGTCACAGCTGTTGCGGGAACTCAGTCAGCCTCACGCCCCCCCCCCCCCCCTCCGACCAACACTTCAGCGCATTCTGGCCGTGTCGTGTCGCGACCCGCGCGTTGCCCTAAGGCCGTAAAGAGTTGTCAAGTCCAGCACTCAACTCGCACAGGGTCTCCATTGTGGTGTACAGCCGCGGAAAAGCACTCCGTCAGAGGGGAACTGCTCCCGGTTAACACAAGCACGAAATACAAACACGTGTACTTTTACACTCTAACAATGACGCTGACGTTTAATTTCGCAAGCACTCGCGCACCCATGCATATATACAACAACATACACTACTGGCCATTAAAATTCCTACACCACGAAGATGACGTGCTACAGACGCGAAATTTAACCGACAGGAAGAAGATGCTGTAATATGCAAATGACTAGCTTTCCAGAGCATTCACACAAGTTCGGCGCCGGTGGGGACTCCTACAACGTGCTCGCATGAGGAAAGTTTCCAGCCGATTTCTCATACACAAACAGCAGTTGACCGGCGTTGCCTGGTGAAACGTTGTTGTGATGCCTCGTGTAAGGAGGAGAAATGCGTACCATCACGTTTCCGACTTTGATAAAGGTCGAATTGTAGCCTATCGCGATTGCAGTTTATCGTATCGCGACATTGCTGCTCGCGTTGGTCGAGATCCAATGGCTGTTAGCGGAATATGGAATCGGTGGGTTCAGGAGGGTAATACGGAACGCCCTGCTGGATCCCAACGGCCTCGAATCACTAGCAGTCGAGATGACAGGCATCTTATCCGCATGGCTGTAACGGGTCGTGCAGCCACGTCTCGACCCCTGATTCAACAGATGGGGACGTTTGCAAGACGACAACCATCTTCATCAACAGTACGACGACGTTTGCAGCAGCATGGACTATCAGTTCGGAGACCATGGCTGCGGTTACCCTTGATGTTGCATCACAGACAGGAGCGCCTGCGGTGGTGTACTCGACGACGAACCTGGGTGTACGAATGGCAAAACGTCATTTTTTCGGATGAATCCAGGTTCTGTTTACAGCATCATGATGGTCGCATTCGTGTTTGGCGACATCGCGGTGAACGCACATTGGAAGCGTGTATTCGTCATCGCCATACTGGCGTATCAACTGCGTGATGGTATGGGGTGCCATTGGTTACACGTCTCTGTCAACTCTTGTTCGCATTGACGACACATCGAACAGTGGACGTTACATTTCAGATGTGTTACGACCCGTGGCTCTACCCTTCATTCGATCCCTGCGAAACCATACATTTCAGCAGGATAATGCACGACCGCATGTTGCAGGTCCTGTAAGGGCCTTTCTCGATACAGAAAATGTTCGACTGCTACCCTGGCCAGCACATTCTCCAGATCTCTCACCAATTGAAAACGTCTGGTCAATGGTGGCCGAGTAACTGGCTCGTCACAGTATGCGAGTCACTACTCTTGATGAACTGTGGTATCGTGTTGAAGCTGCATGGGCAGCTGTACCTGTACACGCCATCCAAGCTCTGTTTCACTGAATGTCCAGGCGTATCAAGGCCGTTAGTACGGCCAGAAGTGGTTGTTTTGGGTACTGATTTCTCAGGATCTATGCACCAAAATTGCGTGAAAATGTAATCACATGTTAGTTCTAGTGTAATATATTTGTCCAAAAATGATTCTGAGCACTATGGGACTCAACATCTTACGTCATAAGTCCCCTAGAACTTAGAACTACTTAAACCTAACTAACCTAAGGACATCACACACACCCATGCCCGAGGCAGGATTCGAACCTGCGACCGTAGCAGCCTCGCGGTTCCGGACTGCAGCGCCAGAACCGCACGGCCACCGCGGCCGGCAGTATTTGTCCAATGAATACCCGTTTATCATCTGCATTTCTTCTTGGTGTACCAATTTTAACGGCCAGTAGTGTTCATAGAGGTACGAGGGTGGTTTGGGAAGTCTGGTAAATTTCCAAGAAAGAGTAGAACGTTCCTGTTGCGCCTTTGCGGTTGGTAAGTCTCATTGTTCCAAGGATCGTATACGAAATTTCATTGTTGAGAACCGTCTGAAATGGACAATCTGTCGACTGCGCTTGACAATCCAGCAAACTGAGTTTCGTGCTGTTTATGAAACATTTTCATTTCAAGGGTTGGACTGTGGCACACACAAAAACAGAACTGGATGAAGTTCACGCGGGCTCTGCACTGTCACTGAAGAACATTTACTTTTGGATTAATGAGTTTAAACGCTGTCGGACAGGCGCCGAAGACGAAGCGCGCTGCGGCCGTCCAACTGAGGAAACCACAGAGGAAACCATCGACAAAATCCATGATACTGAGATGCAAGACCGTTGGACTGCTCAGACTGTAGGTATCTCAACTAAGCGAATGCTTAAATCCTGTTGGGAGAACTTGGCTATGAACAAGCTGTGTGCGAGATTGGTGCCGCGAATGCTCACAGTCGACCAAGAGCACATCCGGCACAACATTTCAACACAATGTCTGGCGATGTTCAATCGCACTGTGTAAGAGTTTTTGTGCTCACTGGTGACTGCTGATGAAACCTGGATCCATCATTATACGCCAGAGTCAGAACGGCAGTCTAAACAATGGACAAAGTGTGGCGGGAGTTGACCGAAGAAGGCAAAGACCATTTTGTCAGCTGGTAAGCAATGACCACTGTTTTTGG
This sequence comes from Schistocerca nitens, assembly GCF_023898315.1. Lineage (NCBI taxonomy): Eukaryota > Metazoa > Arthropoda > Insecta > Orthoptera > Acrididae > Schistocerca > Schistocerca nitens. The sequence goes on along the minus strand of NC_064625.1, from coordinate 7,615,377 downwards.
GATTCTCAAGGAATAATGCTCGTAGATTACTTGGAAAAAGGCAGAACCATAACTGGACCCCATTGCGCTTCATTGTTGGATCCTCTGAAACTTGCGTCGGCATAAAAACTAAGACTGGTACGCAAAAAAGTGCCCTTTTACCTGGATGATGAACCATCCCACACGTCGGAATAGTGCATCATTACAATGGTGAGTGTGCATGAACTGGGTTTTGAAATGGTTCCTCATCCGCCCTATTGACCAGACTTAGTCGCAAGTGACTTCTCCCTGTAACTCAACTTGAAAATCTCGCACGCGCTTTGTGGTCAGCTATGGCATTGCAGGTTGCATAAAAGTACAGTTTTAGCGCCAGCTAAATCAAGATATACATAAAGTGATTCTTATTAACGTTAGAAGAAAAAAACAAAACGACATAGATGCTGCTGAGACAAGTCATTTAATGAAATACCCTGGTGAACACGTGAAGTCATTAAACGAGGTAACTCGTCACGTGTGCAGAGGTCGGGCTTGTCCACCGCGTACTGGCCGCTAGGGCGGCAGTGCAGTACATCGCTTCGTTAGGCTGCTCCCTTTTCGAACACCTTTTGGAAATGCGATTTGTTATAAACGTAAAATCGAAAAATTATTGTCCTCGCTATAACCAAGCAAAGGCCATTCTTATTTTGCGTTCCTTTACTGTGTCTTTTCTTTGTTTGTTTAGAGATTTTATTTAGTAAAGAAAACTTGCGTCATTTACTGGTAGCGACGCTGTTCGGAAGAATATACTCGTTTAGTTGTGACCCAATACCTAAGTTTTTGTTGTTGTGTACTTTCCAATACACCTTTGGGGACCGCGAGACCGGTAAATTAAATAACAAATATTGCCTCAGTGGAAACACATAATTGCCCGAGCCAATGCAAAAAATACTGCCTGCCACACGCAGAATTCAAACGCTGAGTGTCACGCGTTACAGTGGGCGCATGTAGGCCCAGAGCCACAACAACGTGAACAAGGTGAACAGTCTACTTGGCTTGAGTTGGGTTGGGATTATCAAGTGCGACAGACCAATAACATCAACCGCTGCACTTGCGGCAAGGTACATTCCCTGTTGTCTTTACATGTACGACATCTGTTAACCACTTTTCGGGAGTTCCTCGACAATTTTGACCCCATGAGCCTTGAACTAAATTACTTGTTTTTAGCGTCATCTACGTCGTCTGGGGTGTATTATATAATGTAGTGCATAACATAGGGAGCTTCTTCAGGCTGCTAGTGGATGATGTATGCCGTTGTATACAGCGCAATGATAGTTAGTAACACTCGTTGTTGTTCGGTTATACCATTGCCGACCATCAACGAAAACTGTAAGACCCGTCAAGTATCTGTGATGTGAGTACGAAGCGATATGATGTGAAACGTCCACTTAAATTAATCGCACTTCAGGAAGATGCCAGTCTCAGATTCGTTGGAAGAAACCGTTGAAGTGGATACCTAGCAACACTCTGGACAGCTGCTTGCTCGTAAGTCTAGGACCCTTGGCAGGTGGGATTCAAGGCGGAGACACGAAAGATGGAACGAAGACCGCCGGCCAGTTACGTCAAGCGGTCGTTTAGTCGAGTAGAGAGCGTTACAGGAATGCTCCACAAACTGCAGTGGTGGACGCTACGAGAGACGCATCCAACAAGACGGTTTGGTTTAGTGTTAAAATTTCGTCAGCGTAGACTCCTAGGAGAGTCGACCAGTACTCTGCTTCCTCCTAGACACATCACCCGGGAAAATAAAATAAAATAGAAATCAGAGCTCACGCGGGGGCTTATAGACGGTCCTTGTTCCCGCGGACCAGTGGCTAGTGAAACTGGAAAGGGACGGAAAGACCACCGTAGCAAGAGGAGGGTGCGTTTCTAGATATGTAGATGTAGATATGCAAATTGAAAGTTTTTATGTAGGGGGAGGGTGTCGTCAATTTGTCGAAACGTGCACGTCTACGACTTTAGATGACACTCTGACGGTAGTCCGCATAACACGTTGCAATCAAAAGCTCATAACAAAAACTCCGGCTTTATTTTGCGCTTGCAGATCAGTAAACGTACCGTAATATAGAAAATCGCTGAAAATGAATTTTGCGATCATAATATTAGCTCAAACGAAAACGTTGCCACAGTACGTGTGGCACCCACTCACCCCTTCAGCTGGGGCAGCCTCCAATCAGATGGTGACTCGCGGCAGCGTAAACTGAGCCATACGTCACAATGTCTACGTGTGTTTTAATTCTACAGCGCGACTAAAAAAACAGATTTCAGTTGTTTACTACAGACAAACTGTGAAAGATACAGTAGAAACACATTGCGGATTTCGTTGGACACAGGAAGCTTCAGAGTTTTATGATAACACAGAAACAATACCATACACTCGAAATGTGCATCATGCGTTGCTCAAGAAACACCGGAACGGTAGTCCACTCATACCACACACGAATCAACAGCTCCCCGTTTATTGCCTCGACAGCTTCAACTATTCGATTTCTCGGATCTTGAAAAGTAGTTTCCATAGGTGGGGCAAACACTCTGCCTTTTACGTTCACCCACAGAAAGAAAATCGCAAGGTGCGAAGTCTGGTGACCTGGGGTTACGGGATAGTGTTCATAAGGTACAGCCGCACTTGGAGGTTGAAGTGACGCGGAGTGCCGTCATGCATAAAAGTGAAATTCGTGCAGTTGAGGAAACAACCAACTTTGCACCACTTCTAGGACATAACTGTCACAACTTTTTCCGTAAAAAAAGGAAGGTCCATAAACTTTGTGAGGAGAAATAGCACAGAACACATTTAGTTTCATGCTCGACGTCCACGCAGGATTTTGTGACCCCCAAAGTCGTCCAGTATGGTAGTGATAGTGGTTCACTTCACCTGACAGACGAGACGTCGAACCACCTTAAAATATGAGTCGTTGAGGAAAAGTGTCCGCTGCCATATCCTGGAGAACTGAAATGCAAAATTCGTACCTTCTGTCATGGCCGCCGGGACGCAACTGCTGCAGTAAGTGCAACAACTAAGGCTTCTCATGCGGGCGTCATTTCAGAAGACGTCACACCTCTGTTTGAGGAAGCTGAAGTTCCTGGCCAGCCCGACTTGCAGAGTTCCTAAAGCTCTGTGCGGACGCGTCTCCCATAGTGCTCAGAGCATTTTGACCGTTCCTGTCGTAGTCCTGAATACTGACCATTCACCATGTATACCTCGCAATAACATAACATAGCATAGCATTCAATTTCCATTTTGGGAACTTTGCAGTAATTATTTTAAAAATATCTTTAGCGTATCTGTCGTCTCGTCAACGCAGTATCACAAACGTGACTTGAAGATATAAAGAACGGCACTGTGTAAGGAACTTTGGTTTCTAATACGTTGTATGATGCGCTGAACCACGCAGAACACAAAATCTTCAGCTGACATTAACGACACTTAAAATAGAAATACGGAGTGTGTCAAAAAGAAAGAACGTCTCAAAAAGAAAGAACGTCTCAATCATTTAGTACAGGCAGGCTATAAAAGATACAAAGACATTGCCAATGTCACTATATAGAAGACGGCTCAAAGTTTTGACGCAGATGCGCTGCTGTTTGTTTGTAGCAACATGGAGACGCTACAAGAGAAATCGTCCTTTGTGTTGGAATTTACGCGACGTCAGGCCATTGTTCGAGTGCACCGTGCATTGCACCGTCAAATCAGCAAGAAGGCGCCTCTGCACCAGCTGATTTACGGTAGGCTTACAATATTGTTGGAAGTTGGTTGCGTATGCAAAGGCAACAGCAGCGATCCGGTCTCATATATCTGATGAAAGTGTCGAGCGTATGGGAGACGCGTCCTCACAGAGGAACTCTGCAAGTCGGGCTGGCCAGGAACTTCAGCTTCCTCAAACAGAGGTGTGACGTCTTCTGAAATGACGCCCGCATGAGAAGCCTTAGTAGTTGCACTTACTGCAGCAGTTGCGTCCCGGAGGCCATGACAAAAGGTACAAATTTCTTCTGAGGTCATCAGTCCCCTAGACTTAGAACTACTTGAACCTAACTAACCTAAGGACATCACATACATCCATGGCCGAGGCAGGATTCGAACCTGCGACCGTAGCAGCAGCGCGATTCCAGACTGTAGCGACTAGAACCGCTCGGCCACTCCGGCAAGCCAGGAACGGTCATTCGAAGCAAAAAAGCTGCAGTAAAATTGAACAAACTGTGAAACAAGCCTCCTCTATTGCAAGCTGTTTGCTTCGAGGTTTTGAGAAGTGGTAGTACAGACCAAAAGAAGAAGAGAATATCCCGTAAACCTGGGCTGTAAAGTGCATACATTAAGAGTAATCAGCATTTGTTTATCTCCGCTGCTGTGAAACACACGTCTTCCACTGAACAAGAGCCCACGGCTGCTAATGTATGCAGTTAGCAGTTCATGTTTATGGGAGATTTTCTTCCTTTGGTCCAGACTACAACTTGTCAGAATCTGGAAAGCAGAGAGACTGCAGCAGAAGAGGCTCGTTTCACTGCAGTTTTCTGTTTCGAATGATCGTTCCTGTCATATTCATGAACATTAACCGTTCATATTCACGGACATTAACAGACTGGCAGCTAGGGACGAGCATCTTGGAAACAGCGAAGCTAGTTTGTTATTCGTGAGCTAGTGTCCTAAATACATACATACGTAAAGTGGTTGAAGGACGGGTGAAAACACGAGCAGGCGACAAGCCGTCTAACGTGCTCGCCTCATCACCGAAGATACAAGTCGGAGGCGTGGCCGCTCTGTGAGCCGGAGAGGCGGCGATGTGGCGGCGCAAGTGTTTCGGAGCTCCCCGCTCAGTGCACATTGCTGAACGTTGAGTCTGCGCAGCAGACGGCCTTTACATGTTCCAACGACACCGTCGATTACGTTGGCAGTGGACGCGGTATCATCGAGACTGGACGGTGGATCAGTGGAGACGTGTCTCCTAGTACGGTGAATCACGTTGTTTGTTACATCAGGTGCGTCGTCGTGTCCGGATAGGCCGTTATCCAGACTGCACGAAACATGCACCGCGCCCCGGACGCGGGCCAGTAGAGGCTGTATTACACTGTGGGAGACATTCAGCTGGGCTTCCGTGTGACCTCTGTTAGCAGTAGTTGTAGGGTACATGCACATTACTGTGGGCCACCTGCACAACTTCATGCTTATGTCTTACCTGACGGAGATGGCATATTGCAGCAACAGGACTACCCGTGTCACAAGGCAAGAACCGTGCCACGAGGAGCAAGACACGGAACTCACGCGCCTGCCGTGGTCCCCAGAGCGGCCTGATCTGAATCCGATGCAACACATGTGGTAGGCCACCAGCCCGTTGTTTGCGCGAACTGCGTCACCAGAGCCTAGACGCGAGCTGTCACATATCATCGGAGGTCTAGCAAAATACGTCGCGCCACGATGAATCGGCGCTGTACTACGTTCCACAGGTTGACCAAGTCGCTATCAAGCAGGTACTCGTAATGTTTGGATTATCGGTACGCATGTGACAGCAAAACGTTGTGCGTAGAAACGGGATTTTGTGGTGATCGTATCTAGAGTTCCACTGGCGATTGCCGGCCGGAGTGGCCGAGCGGTTCTAGGCGCTACAGTCTGGAACCGCGCGACTGCTACGGTCGCAGGTTCGAATCCTGCCTCGGGCATCGATGTGTGTGATGTCCTTAGCTTAGTTAGGTTTAACTAGTTCTAAGTTCTAGGGGACTGATGACCATAGCAGTTAAGTCCCATGGTGCTCAGAGCCATTTTTGAACCACTGGCGATTAAATGATAGGGTCACGGGTTTTGTATAGCCCTTGGGGAAGGGACCATTTCTATACCCAACAGCAGGGTCGTCTTAGTGTCACAGCACAGGGTCGAAGTATGGAAATTGCACACTACCTGCCGCTTGGGCAAATGCAGCAAACCGGTTGGTTCTTTCTGCATTTGAAGTACTCTACGGTGGGCTTCATGGAACTTAAGGAGGTACCATTACATCAGAGGCAATCCTCGGAAATCCCAAAAAAAAGGTTTGTTACTATATTTTCGTCGTCAACAGCCGACTAAAACACAGCCGCGGATTGTAAGACGGCTATGCACAGCAAATGGCTCAGACTTTTACGGTATATTCAAAAATCCCGATCTCGAACAACCTTGAAAATTTTCTTGATCTCTTAATCCGTTTCCAAGATAGAGGTTAAAAACTGTCCTACATCTCAACGTAAAATACGGTATAAGGCGAAACCTAAATGATAAATAACAGCAGTAAATTGCTCACATTTTAACAGTATATTCTCTAGGCATATATCTAGAAGAGCCATCTCTCCGTTTTCAAAAATCTTTATCCGTTGTCGAGAAATGCTCCAAAAACTTTCTTTTTTCGGTACCAAAACCCAACCGCAAATTCCGACACGGCTATGCAAAGCAAATGGCTGTAATTTCTACAATGTGTTCCTAAGATCCCGATATCCAACCACCTTGAAAATTTTCTTGATTCTTTATCCGTTTACCACAGACAGAGGTTTAAAGTTACCCTACCTGTATAACTAACATACGGATGTAAAATTCGGTGTGAGGCGAAAACGTAGTTTATAAAGTGGCCTAGTCCGGAGTAGTATGTTGTAAAGTGTCTTCGTTATCATTTGGGAACCTCGTGTTGTAGTACTCAAGAACTGGCAATATTTATTTGTACGTAAAATCCGCACTGAGCTGTAAAAGTAATATTCTTTATTTGAGTTTCACATCAATAAACTGCCTAAATTTTACTGACAAATACATTTCTCTTCGTAGGAGTTCCCGCATGTTCTGTTGCTGCAGGCAAGGAACCACCAGAAAAATGCTCCTATCGGAGCAGAGAACATGTGAATATGTTCTTGTTTATTTAAAAGACTCTGACTGAGAAGTGGGGCTCCAGCTGTCTCATTCTACATCCTCAGCATCTTTAAAAATTTTCCTAAAAATTTTGGTACGTGAACATATTTCGCGCCTTTTTACGCCGAGAGAGAAGTAGACAGTGGCAGAGGCACACAGACGGGAAAGTAATAAACTCTGGGCGATAGTAGACAGCAGTTGTGTTATACACTGGTGAAGTTGTTAGGTGGGTTACTGCTGCTACATTGACAGGTTATCAAGATTTAAGTGAGTCTGAGCGTGGTTTTATAGTCGGCGCACGAGTGATGGGACACAGCATCTCCGAGTAGCGATGAAGTGGGCATTTTCCCGCACGACCATTTCACGAGTGTACCGTGAGTATCCGGTGAAACATCAAATATTCGACATCGCTGTCGCCATAAAAAGATCCTGCAAGAACGGGACCAACGACGACAGAAGAGAAAATAGTTCAACGTGACAGAATTACAACCCTTCCACAAATTGCAACAGATACCAATGTTGGGCCATCAACAAGTGTCAGCGTGCGAATCATTCAACGAAACATCATCGTTATGGGCTTTCGGAGCCGATGGCCCACTCGTGTACCCTTAATGAGTGCAGGATAGGAAGCTTTACGCTTTGCCTGGGCCCGTCAACACCGACATTGGACTGTTGATGACTGAAAACATGTTGCCTGCTCGGACGAGTCTCGTTTCAAATTGCATCGAGCGGTTGGACGTGTACGGGTATGGCGACAACCTCGTGAATCCATGGTCCCTGCATGTCAACAGGTGACTGTTCAAGCTGGTGGAGGCTCTGTAATGGCGTGGGGCGTGTGCAGTTGGAGTGATATGAGGACCCCTGATACGTCTAGATACGACTCTGACAGGTGACACATACGTAAGCATCCTGTCTGATCGCCTGCATCCATTGTGCATTCCGATCGACTTGGGCAATTCCAAGAGGACAGTGCGACACCCCACACGTCCAGAATTGCTACAGAGTGGCTCCATGAACACTCTTTTTAGTTTAAATGCTTCGGCTGGCCACCAAACTGCGCAGACATGAACATTATTAAGCATACCTGAGTGCCTTTCAACGTGCTGTTCAGATCTCCACCCCCTCGTACTCTTATGGACTGATGGGCAGCCGTGCAGGATTCATGGTTCAGTTCCCTCCAGCACTAGTTCAGACGTACGTCGAGACAATGCCACGTCGTTTTGAAATATTAGGCAAGTGTACCAATTTCTTTGACTCTTCAGTGTAGGAAGAGGGAAGCAGACAATGGCAGAATGAGAGAAAGAGAGGGACACAGTGGCAGTGGAAGATAGTTGGCAGTGACAGAACTGTACTAGGGGAAGAGCGCAGGAGTCAGTGCTAGAGAGAGAGAGAGAGAGAGAGAGAGAGAGAGAGAGAGAGAGAGAGAGAGTGGGTGAGAGCCGGTGATAACTGGAGATAGTATATGACAATGAAGACGAGGAAGAGAGAGAGATAGTGACAGTGGAGAAGAGACAGCAGCAGTAGGTAGGATTGAATGAGATAGTAGCAGTAGGAGAGGGCAAGAGGGAGACAGTGAGAGTGAGAGGAGACTGTAGTAGTAGGACAGAACGAGGGAAACTGTGGCTGTGATAGAGGAGACAATGACAGAGAGGCACAAAGAGATGATGACAATGAGATGGGCAGAATGAGTGAGTGAGAAAGGACAACTGGGAGTGGATGGGTATGAGCTAGTTACAGCGATGGAATAGTGGGTGTGAGTGAGTTAGGAGAGCTTATGGAAGTGAGAGGTGAGTTACATGTTGAAAAGAGTGCAAATATGTTGGAATGGCGAAATTTTTGAAGGTGCTGAGGAAGGTAGAATGAGGCAGGTGGCACCCCATTTTCCAGCTAGTGTCTCATAAATAAGCAATTTTATGTGTTGCGATAGGAGCATTTTTCTGCTGGTAATGTGTTGGGTTATCAGTGCACGTGGGAGTGGAGGGGGTGACGCTACCCCACGAGGCGGCAGGCCGGCTGCCTGCGTCTCCCGCTCTGTCTGCCTGTTCAGCCGCACCAACACTCGGAGTCTCTGAGTAAGACAACGCCAGATCCAGAACAGCCGCTCAGTGACGAGCGGTAACGCCGAAGCACTTTCAGAGCGGAACAACACATTAAGGGACGGAAGGCTCTAAAGCGTTCCGCAATTCTACGTCGAAAGCGCCTCTCTTCCGTGAGATGAAAACGGCGCCTCGTTATGAGGACGGGCAGGATTTGGCGCGGTAATTGGGGTTTATATTAAGCTGCCCTTCACCGCTGCCGTTTGAGATTTTTCTGACGAAACCGACCACTCTTCGGGTCTCTATCAGGAACCGCGATGGCGGTATGAACAGAGGGCCCAAATACCTTTACGTCCACGCTAAGCAGGCGGGACTGTATCTCGCGTTGTGTTAACGCGGAATCCCCCGCACTTTCTCCGGACGAAAATCCCAGGCGGCGCTTCGCACCAATTCGAGAGGAACCCATTCTGCCCTCTTCATCGCTGCTTTCCAGACGGAAATTTAATTAAAAAGACTCCACGGAATATCTCATCGTGCATCTCGCGCTAACTGTGTTTCGCGCTTCAGTTGTTACACACTGCAGATATGCTCACCCGCAGTCCCGTAGGAGAATATGAGCCACGTTCGGAAAGCGGGGCGCCCGGCATGATGGCGTCTCTGTAAGGCTCGTGGCAAGGGCAGGAGAGGAGAGGGGGGGGGGGAGGGGCGGAGACCATGAGAGCTGTAACGGAAAGCACAATAATAGCTTCGAAAATAGACAACTGAGCCCAAAATACAACCCTAAAATAACAACAGACACAGACATCTACCAGAAGTCAAGATGCAGGACAAACCAACAAAACACTCGAAACATCACTCAAAGAACTATTAGAGATTGGAAGGATGGAACAAGTCACCCAACCTTTGCAGAACATTTGAGAGAGAAGAGTAACTGGCCAGCTACAACAGAGGAGTAAATAAAAAGAATGAAATGAAAGCCACAGGTTGGCTTTACACGAAAGCTAACCCATGTACAAAGAAAAGGAGAAAAGAAACTGCTGTCGAATAACCAAGTGAATGCCGGCCGAAGTGGCCGTGCGGTTCTAGGCGCTGCAGTCTGGAACCGCGAAACCGCTACGGTCGCAGGTTCGAATCCTGCCTCTGGCATGGATGTGTGTGATGTCCTTAGGTTAATTAAGTAGTTCTAAGTTCTCGGGGACTGATGACCTCAGACGTTAAGTCCCATAGTGATCAGAGCCATTTGAACCAACCAACCAAGTGAATGCACCAATGACTCTGAGCACTATGGGACTTAACATCTGAGGTCGTCAGTCCCCGAGAACTTAGAACTACGTAATTAACCTAAGGACATCACACACATCCATGCCCGAAGCAGGATTCGAACCTGCGACCGTAGCGGTCGCGCAATTCCAGACTGAAGCGCCTAGAACTGCTCGGCCAAACCGGCCGGCCGAATGTGCCAACCAACTCACTGTTTACACTAACTCAATACAGCGTATTATTTTAATAAACACAGCACCAGTAACTTTTTCTGTGTTTTTATTTTAGCTAACACGCATTTTGAGCTTCTTCAGTCAGCGTGATGCATATTTAAGTCCTGAATCAGCACCTAGTCACAACATGGAAAGCAAATTCGATGTTGCAGCTACCCTGTGCAAAACAACAACTTTCTTTAGCTAATACACTTCGTGACTTGTATATTTATGACGTATTGCTGTTTAGGTGTACTTACTTTCTGCTCTGCTTGTTGTTATTCCGATTCTCGCCCTTATGGACGTGGCACACACACAATTTTATTTCTATTTTGCACAAAATTAACCTACTATCTGCCATGTTGCCGACCGACATCTTTGTTTACGTCCGAGAATACGTCTATGATCAAAGAACATTTTGCTTAGAGGTTCTGCTGTGGTCGAAGTTATACTTTGATTATACTTTGTGTATGACTAAAAAGAACTGAAATTATTGAACATCGGTACGCTATCCCACTGTTTTTGCGCAAAAAAGAAATTAAGAAAGTTTTTGTGCCACATTTATAAGGGCGGAAATCGGAACAGCAACAAGCAGAGCAGAAGTACATTTAAACAGCAATTCATCGCAAATATAAAACTAGCGAATGTCATAGCTAAATAAAATTATTTTACACAGGGCAGCTGCAATATCTAATTTTCTGTCGATATTGTAACTATATACTGACACAAATATGTATCACGCTAACTGAAGATAGGGGAAAGCATATTAGCTTAAATAAACATTCACAACGAAGTGTCTGGTTGTTGTATTTATTAATACAGTCAACTGCCACGGAGATCAAAAACCAGTAAAATGCATAAATTATTGATTACTAGTAGACAAACATCCAACATCACAAATACTATTACTCTCCTAATCTTATATTGCAACAAAAATCTTGCTTACATTTGTGTACGCATACACGCATTATAAACATACGTAGGAAAGGGATTAAAAAAACGGGACATTTGCGACATTTACAAAAATAAATGCAGTGTAGACATCGGAAATAACAACTGTATTCATGTTACGCTAGGCTCTGAAATCACAGTAGCTGTGTGGTTTTCAACAGGTTTTCCACATGGAAAAAAAAACTGCAAGACTTTCAAGTAAGGAATCAGACACTTTACTGCAAAGGCCTTTTCATTTTATCATCAAATATTTACATATTTATTACAAAATATTTGTGAATATAAAAAGCAATTGTGAAAACGAAAAACGGTGTAAGTTTCTAGCACACGCGCTGACGATTCCTTGTTGAAAAGGTGAAACGCCTGTGGGTATGTAAATAAAATTCATGTTCTGCATACAGATAGGTGTTTCCTCGCCACCTACTAAAATTTCTATAACGAAATTATTGCTAGTTCTCTAACTGATTCATTTGGGTAAAAGGAACCGTGAAGTCCTATTTCATTTTAATGTACTCTATTTTTGAGTTGAATAATGAAAGAGAAACTTACGGTGAACAGCAAGTTTGAGCACGCAACGCAGCACTTCACGACCGGCATTTTTCGTAGTATGGGTCTTAGACATGTTTCGTGCCTAACATTTCGTGTCCCAGTGCTGGGCGTATCCTCTGAAGCTACAGTGGATAAAGCTGTGAGCGCGTATTTTGCAGTTTTTATCTCTGCTGGTGCGCGAGCAGAAATACGAGTAGAAATGCAAAGACAGTAAGTGCACAGGAATTTGGGGTTCCGTGTTCTATTCTTTTCGAGTTGTTAGAACAATAAACGAAAATGAAACGATATTCATGTATCAAAAAGGCCATACTGTCTCGGTTAATCATGCAAGCAACTGCATATGAAAAGATATTGTGTTTGTGTCATTTACACATGAGTAAATGGCGTTCGGGTGAATTTATTTGTGTCAGCCTACATAAGTACACATAAGCCAGTCATTAACATCAAAGGTCGGTAATTAATTACTGATATGTAGTGTTGAAAGAAGTCATTGTAGACATCAAGTCGAGCTTTTGGATTATGTTAAAGTCAGATTTATTTATGAATATTACCACTGGACAGGACCAGTAGCATATAAAGGAAAGTGATAGTCTAGTTGGTTGCCTTTCGAAATGAAATAAGCTTAGCAAGCAGATGCGTTTATTCGCATCTGCCCAACGGCCGGACTTAGACGTGACTTGATCGTAAATCATTACTGTACTAAAATGCACAAAGAAGCGTTAGAAATCCAAAACGTACAAACGATTTCAACGGAAGAGAAGACGGACAGGAACGAGAATAGTTCTGGGAGCATATCGCACCAATATTCAAGAAAGGTAGCAGGAGTAAGCCAATAAATTCCAGGCCCGTATTATTAACGTCGATACGTAGCAGGATTTTGGAACATATATTGTGTTCGAATATTATGAATTACCTCCAAGACAACGGTCTATTAACACACAGTTGACACGGATTTAGAAAACACCGTTCTTGTGAAACACAAGTAACTCTTCACACACACGAAGTGTTGAGTGCTATTATCGAGGTATTTCAAATTGATTCCGCATTTCTAGATTTCCAAAAGCCTTTTGACACTGTACCACACAAGCGGCTTGTAGTGACACTGCGTGCTTGTGGAATATCGTCTCAGTTATGTGACTGGATTCGTGATTCCTGTCAGAGTGGTCACAGATAAGAGAAACTGACGGAAAGTCATCGCGCGAAACAGTAGTGATTTCTGGCATTCGCCAAGATAGTGTGATAGGCTCTCTCTGCTGTCCCTTATCTATATAACCGATTTAGGAGACATTCTGAGCAGGTGTCCTAGGTTGTTTGCAGATGATGCTGTCGTTTATCGCCTAGTAACCTCATCATAAGATCAAAATAAATAGTGAAACTATTCAGAAAAGATATCTGTATGGTGCGAAAATTGGCAATTGACTGTAAATAATGAAAAGTGTGAGGTCATCCACATGAGTAAAAAAAGGAATCCATTAAATTTCGGTTGCACGATAAATCAGTCTCATCTAAAGGCCGTAAATTCAACTAAATACCTAGGAATTAGAATTACGAACAATTTACATTGGAAAGAGCGCACAGAAAATCTTGTGGGGAGGGCGAACCAAAGACTGCCATTTACTGGCAGAACGCTTAGAAAATTTAACAGCTACGCTCGTCCTTCGTCTTTTGAAGTAGTGCACTCCGTGTCGGATTATTACCGGATAGGATTAACGGAGTTCATCGAGAAAGTTCGTAGAAGAGCAGCACGTTTTGTTCAAAAATGTTCTAATGTGTGTGAAATCTTATGGGACTTAACTGGTAAGGTCATCAGTCCCTAAGCTTACACACTACTTAACCTAAATTATCCTAAGGACAAACACACACACCCATGCCCGAGGGAGGAGTCGAACTTCCGCCGGGATCAGCCGCACAGTCCATGACTGCAGCGCCTGAGACCGCTCGGCTAATCCCGCGCTGCACGTTCTGTAGTATAGCAAAATAGGCGATAGGGAGTCACAGACATGATGCAGGAGTTGGGATGGACACCATTAATACAAAGGCGTTCATCGTAGCTGCGGGATCGCCTCACAAAATTTCGATTAACAAATTTCGTCTTCGAGTGTGAAAGTAATTAGTTGGGGAGAAACGATCACCACCACCACCACCACCACCACCACCACCACCATCATCATCATCATCCACCACCACCACCACCACCATGAAATAAGGGAAAACAAAGTTCGCACGGAAACATGTAGCTGTTCATTTTTTCTCCGCACTGCTTAAGAATGGAATAATAGAGAATTATTGTGAAGGTGGTTCAATGAGCCCTCTGCCAGGCACTTAAGCGTGATTTGCAAAGTATCCATGTAGATGTAGATGACGTAGACGTAGCCGGCCGGAGTGGCCGAGCGGTTATAGGCGCTTCAGTCTGGAACCGCGCGACCGCTACGGTCGCAGGTTCGAATCCTGCGTCGGGCATGGATGTGTGTGACGGCCTTAGGTTAGTTAGGTTTAAGTAGTTCTAAGTGCCAGTGGACTGATGACCTCAGATGCTAAGTCCCATAGTGCTCAGAGCCATTTGAACCATTTTTGACGTAGACGAGGTGGTGTAACCTTGAGGAAACTCTGCGACACCCCGACATGTCAGGTGCACGGTGAACACTGAACCTGGCCTTCAGCACGGTGCGTCTAATGACCTGTTAGGGATGGGCTATACAGTGCATAAAAAAGCAACAAAAAATAAAAAAACAGGTGGCAGTGGTGCCAATATACGACGCACGATCTACAGGCAGCGGGCAGGCACCCGTATTTCGACGTTTTTCTGTTCCCTCGGTGTTTTTAGTTAGCTAGTCCGCAGCTCGTGGTCTTGCGGTAGCGTTCTCGCTTTCCGCGCACGGGGTACCGGGTTCGATTCCCGGCGGGGTCAGGGATTTTCTCTGCCTCGTGATGGCTGGGTGTTGTGTGTCTTTCATCATCATTGACTCGCAAGTCGCCGAACAGGTGTCAACTAAAAAGGACTTGCAACACAGCGGCCGAACTTCCCCACAGGGGGCCTCCCGGCCAACAATGCCATACGACCATTTCATTTCATTTCATTTTAGTGAGCTTGTCTTCGTGTGCGCATCGCGGTTGGTGTTGGACCGTACGCCCGGTGCATAGCCGTTACAGGTGGACTCGGTGACCAGTGGAAGCAGGAAACAAGGGCAGCAGCGGCAGCAGACGGAGTCGTGATCGGCCCGTTTGTGACGGCGAGAATGAAAGCCGCGTCCTTAGCTGGACCGCCTGCCGGCCGTCACTAACCTCGGTTCGCCGGGCGACAGGTGGACAAGCGGAGAACAGAACAGAGCAGAGCAGGACAACGCGGCGGCAGGCGCAATTAGGACTTTCAGTTCCGCCTGCGTGCGGCACTCAATCTGCGCGAGTGAGAGCGCGCACGGGCGCGCGCGCACACAGCCACTGCCCGCGTTGAGCTGTAGGAGCCACGGGGACGTCTTCCACCCCACTGCTGCAGTTGTTCCCCCAGACTGTGTCTTACCAGGCCCACTGTGCAATGTAGTCGACTTAGAGATGTACTCACTTAAAAATTCAAAAAGGTTTAAGGACAAAACAGCACTGCAGCCAAAATTACCTTTCATTACACAACATACATAAAAGACAATTTTCTCTCCACTAAAAGTTGTAAGCCTACTACTCAGTTAACATATTACACAAGTGGAAAAAATCATCATGAATGTTGAGAAAAGGGTAGTGAGAAAAAATGTGTGTGAAATCTTATGGGACTTAACTGCTAAGGTCATCAGTCCCTAAGCTTACACACTACTTAACCTAAATTATCCTAAGGACACACACACACCCATGCCCGAGGGAGGATTCCAACCTCCGCCGGGACCAGCCGTACAGTCCATGACTGCAGCGCCTGAGACCGCTCGGCTAATCCCGCGCGGCCGGGTAGTGAGATTTTATTATTTTATTTGTCAGAGCCAGCCTTAAACAGTCTGAAAGAAAACGATTAGTCAGGTTATTTCTATACTTACATTTTACGATGTTCATGGATGAAAACGCTGCATTACATCCATAAAGTGATAAAAATATGGATAAAATATACGATGCCACTTTTACAATGCTAGGGTAGGTTTTTTACAGTCACTAATTTGCAAAAGTTTTCTTCACTGTATTTCGAATTCAAGAAAAAAATCTCTTCGAAATCTTATTGCTTTCAATTCAAGTTCAGTATCACTACAAAATACTTCTCATTTTTACTTCAAATATCTTCCACGTCCACTTTTTGAAATGGGTGAGCTATTAAAGATAGAACACGTTCCATTATCTCGAAATCTAAAAAGCCGGCCCTGTGGCGAGCGGTTCTAGGCACTTCAGTCCGGAACCGCGCTGCTGCTGCGGTCGCAGGTTCGAATCCTGTCTCGGACATGGATGTATGTGGTGTCCTTAGGTTAGTTAGGGTTAAGTAGTTCTAAGTATAGAGCACTGATGGCCTCAGATGTTAAGTCCCATAGTGCTCAGAACCATTGGAACCATTTTTTTGAAATCTGAAATCAGATTTTCACCTTCACTGTTGTCAGCCTGACTCTGTACTTCGTTGAAGCTACTTGGTAAATGATGTTTATTGACGTAACATTCTGACTGTGTTAGAGAAAAGTATTTCACATCTGATTTCTGTAACTGTCGTATTTAAAGCTAAAGTTTTTGCATGAATCACTTTATAGAGAACATGTTATGACTGTTTGAGTTTTCCTTATAAGTCTTTGTTTACCTCATTTATTTAACTGTGATGTCAGTCACAAATACGAGGGTCAGTCAAAAAGTAATGCCTCCTATTTTTTTTTCTACGTTTAGTTGTCAGGAAATTTAAATGCAATTACATAGGTTGAAAACCACAACATTGAGGATCATTTTGTCATTTTTCAATGTAATCTCCGCCCATCTCTACAGTTTTGGTCCATCTTTGAACAAGGGCATGTATCCCAGCACGGTAAAAATCACAGCTCTGCTTCCTAAGCCATTGACGCACGGATGTTTTGACGGCCTCCTCATCTTCAAAATGAATCCCACGATGAGCTTCTTTTAGTGGCCCGAACAGATGGAAGTCTGATGGTGCCAGGTCAGGGCTGTATGGGGGATGAGGCAAAACTTCCCATCCAATTTTGACAATCTCGTCAGAGGTGTGACGACTGGTGTGTGGTCTTGCATTGTCATGCAAAAGAAGAACATCTGCCATTGATTTTGTTGGGCGAACTCGCTGAAGACGTGCTTTAAGTTTTTTGAGGGTTGTGACGTATTGAACAGAATTTATTGTGCATCCCTGCTCCAAAAAATCAACCAGAATCACACCCTCTGTATCCCAGAAAACTGTTGCCATAACTTTCCCTGCCGATCGCACAGTTTTGAATTTTTTCTTCCTCGGCGAGCTTGTGTGACGCCACTCCATTGACTGCCTCTTTGATTCGGGTTCAAAAAAATGCACCCATGTTTCGTCCCCGGTCACAATTTTTTTCAGAAACTCGTCTCCCTCCAAACGGAAGCGCTGCAAGTGTTGGGAGGCTATTGTTTTCCTTGCCTCTTTATTCTGATCGGTTAACATTCTTGGAACCCACCGTGCACAAACTTTTGAGTACCCCAATTGTTTAATAATCGTGATCACACTGCCTTTACTAAGAGAAATAATGCGACACACTTCATCTGCAGTCACCCGACGGTCACCACGAATGATGTCATCAACTTGCTGAATGTTGTGTGGAGTCACTGCACTCACCGGCCTGCCGCTCCGCTTTTCGTCAGTCAACGGTGTTTGCCCTTCAGCTTCCTTACAACGACGAACCCATCGTCTAACAGTGCTGACATCCACTGTCACAACACCATACACCTTCTTCGGTCTTTCATGAATGCGTATGGGCGTTTCACCTTCTGCATTCAAGAATTCAATCACACAACGCTGTCTCAAACGAACATCGATGTCGGCCATCTTACAAACTTCTACTGTGCTGCCACCTGTTGACACAGAAAGTTACTACTGCAGTGGATTGCAGAAGAAGGTTTGAGGAATGGCGCCAAATTCAAATTTTTCACTTAACTTAATTTCTTTAAGTAGAAAAAAAATGGGAGGCATTACTTTTTGACCGACCCTCGTACCAGATGCAGCAACCAGCTCAAATCACACAGTCGTGAGAAATCTAGATTTGCAATACAACAGACGGCCGGTGTGACCGAGCGGTTCTAGGCGGTATAGTCTGGAACCGCGAGACCGCTACGGTCGCAGGTTCGAATCCTGCCTCGGGCATGGATGTGTTTGATGTCCTTAGGTTACTTAGGTTTAAGTAGTTCTAAGTTCTAGGGGACTGATGACCTCAGAAGTTAAGTCTCATAGTGTTCAGAGGCATTTTTTTTCCACGCAATAAAAAAAAGGCCCACGACATTCGGACCGATGCTGACGTTCTTTGTGTCCTGGGCTCTGAACTTTCTTCTTTTCAGTGACTGTCGACGATTTGAATACACTTTGTGTCAATACACATTACTTATACCATTTTCAAAATTTGACTACAATGTACTTATTGATGCACGATATGGCTAAAATATCATTACGTATCATACACACACTCCTACACCTATCGTTCTACAACGTAACAAACAACTGTTTTTCCCACTCACGAGGGAAGTACTGTGTTTCCCTGTGATTAGCTGCAATCATGTTTCGCACACACATTGGAAACAGCTTATGTAAATAGACTTCGGACAAAGGTTTTGAAATATCGACAGGTTAAGCAGTCCTGCTCTACAGTTACACTGCTCCAACTCCTAAACGGCATCTTCTACATCTACAGATGTACTGGGCAAGCCAGCGCATAGTGCGTGGCGAAGGGTACATTATACCACTGCTAGTCAGTTCCTTCCCTGTTCCATTCGCAAATGTAGTGAGGAGAAAACGAATGTCTATCGGACTCAGTACCAGTCCTAACTGCTCTTATCTTGAAGATCCTTACGGGGAATGGACGTTGGCGGCAGTAGAATCGTTATGCATTCAACTGTATATTTCGGTTTTCTAAATTCATGAAATAGTGTTCCTCAAAAAGAACGTCGCCTTTCCGCCAGGGACTCCAATTTGAGTTCGCGAAGCATGTCCGTAACACTTGCGTGTTGACTGAATCCACCGGTAACAAATCTAGCAGCCCGCCTCTGAATTGCTTCGCTGTTTGCCTTTAATCAGACATGGAGGGGGTGGGGAGCAGTGGTAAGTTCCAAACACACTAGCAGTACTCAACAACGAGTCGCAGTGGTGTCCCATATGCCGTCTCCTTTACAGATGAACCACACTTTCGTAAGTTCTCGCAATAAACTGAAGCTGACGACTGACCTTCTATACCACAACCGTCACACGCCCGTTCCATTTCGTATCGCTTTGCAACATCACACGCCCGGATATTTAATCGACGTGACTGCTTCACGCAGGAGACTACTAATGCTTCATTCGATCCGACCGGATATGTTGTCTCAGTCACCTTGTACCCTCCTACAGTCACTCAACTACGGCATCTCACCGTACACCACGACCGCAGACTGCTGCCCATGCTGTCCTTCAGACCATTTACGTATGCACGGTGATCCTTATTATCGTTTGAAACCCCGAAGTGACATAGACGACACTGAGGCAAGACACGTGGGTCGCAAAAGTCGGGAAGTACCCAAAATGGATGAGAAATTTTGGCAAATAAAATCTCTTTGTACTGGGTGTTCCTTTCCTTCTGTCTCTTCTTTTTTGTTTACAAGCTTTACTGGGTAAAGAAAACGTAGGTCACTTGCTGGTAAAAAGGCATTTCGAAAGCTTGTACTCGTTGACATGTGACGCAATACGGTAGGTTTTCGTTGTGCTGTACTTTGCGATAAACCAGTGGGGGATCGCGAAAGCGGAAAATAAAATAATAGGTCTTACCTCAGTGTAAACACGTAGTTGTGACGCAACGAAAAAAATACTGATTGCCAGTCGCAGGAGTCGAACCGTGTGCACCACGTGCTGAAGTCGCCCACGTGGGCCCAGAGCCACACCGACCTCAGTACTTCACTTCGGCTGGGATGATGGGTGTGCGACAGACCGACAGACAAGTGCGGCGAGCGACGTCATCTGGTGACGTCACATGTTCAACATTTGTCATCCACTTATGGGATATTTCCCGTCATTTTGGGACCCCCAACTGTCTTGTACCAAATTACTTGTCTGAATGTCATTTACGCCGATTCGGAGGTTTCTGTACAGAAATTGACAAGGGTTTGCACGACCCTCACACGGGGACGATCTCTTAAAGCTGCAAACTTCAGTTTCGCTTTTTGTATCCGCTTTTCGCAGACTAGATTGGTCAACAAGAGACTCGACAGAAGCTTTCGACACTCTTAGCGATTTTACGTAGGTCCAGGATTTCCTGCTATCTTGCAAGTCCAGTCGATTACACTGCTTATGCAAGTAACTTTGAAGTGCGGGACTGATGGCGTGCCGTTTAGTACCATAACCCTCTCAATCCATCAATTAAGTGGTGGAAAGCCTTCTATGCCTCACTGAGAGCACTTATATCGCTCCTTATCCAGTTCCGCACAGAAATCAAGCTGTGGTTGACGCCCCAAGTAACACAGATCACTTTGTATCCAACTTCTCAGATACTTTTAAAAATTCCTCATCACCCTTAAATGGCAGTTGCGGAACAGAGACGACGACGTTTCCACGAAATCGTGTCGGGTGCATTTAGAGAACCGGTGTTCGCCGAAGACTGTATGACCGTTACGCAGACACCATGGTATATCTCCGTCATAGGAATGGTGGCATATGGAGTGATACAGACTTATTCCTCCCTCGCTCAACACACAAATGAAACAACACAGAAAGTCGATAATATTAGTTCGATGTATCCAACGCCACGCACAGTACAGTGACTTGCGGAGTGTATATGTGAATGTTTGCTCGAGGAATACTGTGGGACCATCCAGCTGCCAACATTGTGTATCCCTCTTACACTATGATGAAACAGACTCTGATGGTTACAGGAGAATAAAGGTAGTTATTTCTCCCTCGCTCAGTATACAAATGGAACCGGCGAGAAAATCGACGATACTAGTACGATGTACCGTCCCCACGCACTGTACAGTGACGTTGCAGTATATCTGTGAACTTCATCATTACCTATTGTTCGCCATAGTCCACCAACGAATCCACCCTCTGCCCAACCTCTTGCTCCTAGTTTTGGTACCTAGACAACATAGGACGATTATAACTCAGCACAGCAAATAAGTACTCCACAAAAAAAAAAGAGAACTTGCATCCGGTCACGACCGAATTGTCTTTTGTCACATGTGTTGCACAGCGGAATAGTACCGGGTGATCAAAAAGTCAGTATAAATTTGAAAACTGAATAAATCACGGAATAATGTAGATAGAGAGGTATAAATTGACACACACGCTTAGAATGACATGGGGTTTTATTAGAACCAAAAAAATACAAAAGTTCAAAAAATGTCCGACAGATGGCGCTTCATCTGATCAGAATAGCAATAATTAGCATAACAAAGTAAGACAAAGCAAAGATGATGTTCTTTACAGGAAATGCTCAATCTGTCCACCATCATTCCTCAATAATAGCTGTAGTCGAGGAATACTGTTGTGAACAGCACTGTAAAGCATGTCCGGAGTTATGGTGAGGCATTGGCGTCGTATGTTGTCTTTCAGCATCCCTAGAGATGTCGGTCGATCACGATACACTTGCGACTTCAGGTAACCCCAAAGCCAATAAGCGCACGGACTGAGGTCTGGGGACCTGGGAGGCCAAGCATGACGAAAGTGGCGGCTGAGCACACGATCATCACCAAACGACGCGCGCAAGAGGTCTTTCACGCGTCTAGCAATAATTTTTTTTTTTTTGCTCTAATACAATCCCTGAATTTTTCTAGATAGTTTATCAATTGATTTTACAGAGTAACCATTATTTACTGCAATTGTTTTGATAGTATCTATTTCTTGTGTTAGTGCTTTGGGTTCTAAAGGTAATGTATGTGCCCTGTTCAACATTGATCGAAAGGCGGAACAAAATTCAGGCCAACATCACTCACAAAAAACTGAAAAGAAAAATACCGACACAACACAAATCTTCACAAGCATTCCATACTTAGGCACAGTATCAGAACAAATAGCTAACGTATTTAAAAAAAAAAACAATATTAAAATATCTTTTTCCACAAACAGCAAACATGGATACCACTTACCTCACAGAGTGAACACCAACAAGCCAATAACACAACACAGTGGAACATATAAATTCCAATATAAAAGTTGCCCTACATTTTACATAGGAAAAACTGGAAGAACCTTCCACAAACGGTATAAAGAACACACCGACGCCTTTCGACTAAACCATTTTGAAAAATCTACAATAGCTTACCAGATGTATATTAATAAACACAGACTTGACGACATCCACAACAGAATAACTGTACTTCACACAGAACCCAACAGTAAAAAACTTAATCTACTAGAACAGTTAGAAATAATCCTACACAAAGAAAAATATTCCGAAAACTTGTTGAATGAACAGAGTTTAACAGTCACAATTTTTTCTACACCTTCAAAAGTTTTTTTCCCTGAGGAATCAAAAACAGCTGACAACCTACAACATGGTGCCAAATAATTATTTTTACAATACCTGTGTACTAATAATACTATATCATATTATCTTCTGCGAAAGAAGAAAATCGATTTTATTTAGAAGTAGAACATCTGTATGAACGAGAATCTTTGGCATGTTTACGTTCTGCTACTACAATGTGCGATAAAGTGTGTGACTATGTATATATCCCAGTATGTACTGCAAAATTAAAGATGTATATTGTGTATACCAACTGCACAACAGAAGCAGACATCATACAATGTTAAACTATAAGTTATTTTCATATTATTAACGCTGTTACACTTATATGTGCAAAATACCATGTTGTAACACAAAAATGTAATATCAACAGGCAAACAACTAAAAAAACCTGATGCAGATCACTAAAAAGCACCTGAAGATGAGCCTCCAGGGCTCGAAATGCATAGTGCAGTAAATAAACGCAACTTGTGATTGAAGGCGGTTTGTTCTTCATTTTACGAAAGTAAAACAGTCGCGGACGAAACACTGAAAAACAATGGATAAAATTAAGATAAAATACGTTACTTTACAGAGTGATGGGAAAAAATCGCAACACCAAAGAGTAATATACAGTAATGAAATACATTTGTCCATCTAACATATTTAAGTGTTTGACACACCAAGTTCATGGGTTAATGTACCCCATCGAAAATGTGTAATACTGGTACATTAACAAAGTGGGGTTAAATTTTACCCCACGTTTTTCTAAATTATCTTTGTTCAAAAGCAAGTTCTGGAGTAATGTAAAGTAATAATCAAACAATATGCAATATATATTACAAAGTATTGTTAATGTGACAAAGCAAATAATAATTATGATATGAATGTATTTTGATGTATCATGGTTGTCATATATGGAAATATGAGATTGCTCTTTACTATTGTATTGAATTGCCCTTTTTATTATAACATTGCGAAACGTAATAGTACATATCATAAAGGATAAGAGACATTGAAGCAATTGTTTAACATAATATCACAAATAATATGTAAATTGGTAAAAATATAAAGCTAACAACCGCGAAAAAATAGTTCCTCATCCACAATGAAATACAGATTTTAAAAATTGGATGAAATTTTCAGTATATCAAACATTTTCAGACTAAGGTGTTATGGGAACTTTCACAAATATTTTTGCAATGGTCTCTCCACGCTGGTTACTAACAGGCAACATTCAAAGGACCTTCTCCGGTCTTCTTTTCTACTGCAAAGAAAGCATCGTCCACTTTTTTTTTTTTTGAGGTCATTTCTGGTTGTGCTGCTTATCTTGGAATATCACTCCCAAAATGTGTCACAATCTGTTCCATGATTATGCGAAGCTCTTTGGGTAAATTTTTTCTCGTGAGTCTGCCTTTCATTTCTGCTTCAAATAGCCCAAAAACCAATGACTTGAAAAACACAGTATACCAAATGATGCTTTTATTTCGTTTTGGTTGGTATTTACACTACACCACTGTGGAAATTTGAATTTTTACTTGAATCAGCAGTTTTTTGATTTGTATACATAACTACTAGTGAAACCATGTCGTTAGTAAACAACAGTTCAAGTAATTTCAGAGGTGACGTTTCGTTTGTTGCCTCGTCTAATGTGCCAGGTGCTTGTACCACTGTGTTCTTTGCTGGCACTCTCGACGCTTTTTTATGGAAGGCGGGTGTGTTCCAGCAATACCCATTTCCGCCATGTAAAATTTGCCTTACTTGGCGATAACCTCCATCTGATGAATTAACCTAAAGTGGCGTTACATGGAATTCGTCATCCTCCGTGTCGTCTGTGATACTGTATGACCATCTTCGTCTGAGTCACTGTAATATACGTTTTCAGCCTCTTGACGTTCAAATTCTCTTGTTATTTCCTCTCAGTACCATCTATTTTGTAAACAAAAAAAACTTAACGTAAATAAGAATGCTGGATAATTTTTCCCCGACAGATACATTTCACAATTTACCTGTTAAAGAATGATGGAGAATAAAACCTGAGATATTAAAGCCTCCTCAACGTGAACAACAATACTGAATGTAAAGGTGAACAATGACTCCGGCAGAGATGCCAGTAGTACCAACATAGGATAAAAAATTATATGGACTGGAGTAAATTTTTATCCCACCTACCGTATGGTTTGTAATCTGTGTGAGATTAGGAGAAATTGGTTTCTATATTTTAGTTCGCTCTAAAAACGTGGTATATTTAAAACTGACTTTCATTACAGTAATTATTGTTCACCGAGTGGCCGCGCGCAACTGTTTCGGACGCCTTCCTCAAGTCGAGGGACACAGCGTCAGCCTTGACGGCGCTTTCTGCTGTGATGTCGGCTCTCACGGACCAACACAGTAGTGATCTGCGAAGTCCACAAGGTCTGGAGTCGACTCGTACAGGGTAGGTTTTGGGTCTTTCTGAGTTACAACAGGTTAGGCGAGAACTCCGAAACTGTTAGACTGTACTCGCCTAGTCTAAGGGAGCGCTGTATGACTTTTTTCCTCGTCCCTGCGCTAGATCAATACGCCACGTGACCTGGGTTACTCGCCAGCCGCCCTCTCCCCAGGAAAAGTGTGTCGCCGAGCCGGCTGTGAGGCCAGGCATGTGGGGCGGCCGGCGGTGACTGTTTGTCGGTCCGTCGCGAGTGTTCGCACCGCGCACGGCCTTCGCAAAATCAGCGATCTCCGCCCCAGTCCTCCCGCCTCCATTCAAATCCGTGTCAAGCAGGCCGTAAGGCCAGCCAACCGAGAGCGGAAAGGGCCGGCCAACACTAGATGCCGTGTCTTCTTCGTACCACAGTACGGCCCAGCTCCTTTACACCAATCACTACCCGGAGATAAAAAATTTTAAGAAATTTGTGGTAAGTTCCTATGGGACCAAACTGCCAAGGTCATCGGTCTGTAGGCTTACACACTACTTAATCTGTATATCTATAAAAGATGTTTTAGTTACACTATTTATAACTCAAGAACGGCTGCACCGATTTAGCTGAAAATTGGTGGAGAGGTAGCCTGCAACCAGGACACGGACATTGTTGTTGTTGTGGTCTTCAGTCATGAGACTGGTTTGAAGCAGCTCTCCATGCTACTCCATCCTGTGCAAGCTTCTTCATCTCCCAGTACCTACTGCAACCTACATCCTTCTGAATCTGCTTAGTGTATTCATCTCTTGGTCTCCCTCTACGATTTTTACCCTCCACGCTGCCCTCCAATGCTAAATTTGTGATCCCTTGATGCCTCAAAACATGTCCTACCAACCGATCCCTTCTTCTAGTCAAGTTGTGCCACAAACTTCTCCCCTATCCTATTCAATACCTCCTCATTAGTTACGTGATCTACCCACCTTATCTTCAGCATTCTTCTGTAGCACCACATTTCGAAGGCTTCTATTCTCTTCTTGTCCAAACTATTTTATCGTACATGTTTCACCTCCATACATGGCTACACTCCATACAAATACTTTCAGAAATGACTTCCTGACACTTTATACTCGATATTAACAAATCTCTCTTCTTCAGAAACGCTTTCCTTGCCATTGCCAGTCTACATTTTATATCCTCTCTACTTCGACCATCATCAGTTATTTTACACCCTAAATAGCAAAACTCCTTTACTACTTTAAGTGTCTCATTTCCTAATCTAACTCCTCAACATCACCCGATTTAATTCAACTACATTCCATTATCCTTGTTTTGCTTTTGTTGATGTTCATCTTATATCCTCCTTTCAAGACGCTATCCATTCCGTTCAACTGCTCTTCCTAGTCCTTTGCTGTCTCTGACAGAATTACAATGTTATCGGCGAACCTCAAAGTTTTTAATTCTTCTCCATGGGTTTTAATACCTACACCAAATTTTTCTTTCGTTTCCTTCACTGCTTGCTAAATATAGAGACTGAATAACATCGGGGATGGGCTACAACCCTGTCTCACTCCCTTCCCAACCACTGCTTCCCTTTCATGTCCCTCGACTCATAACTGCCATCTGCGTTATGTACAAATTGATATAGGAGACGGACATAGAATACTTTTTATCCCGTTCGACCGCTATAAAACGTAGTATAACAAAAACGCATCTGACGTGTAATAACAAAACGCAAATGACCGCTAAACGTCTATGGATAAGTATCAGTATATATCATTAATTAAAAATTTAAGGAAATAACTTGTATTTCCTTTGAATCATCATTAACAACGCCGCGACCAATACGATCGAATATATCTCGACAAAGCCGTTATGCGAGAAGGATATAAAACGTTGCGAATGAATGGACTGAAGAAGAACAACAAACTGCCGCGTTAGTATGGCTCGACTTCGTGCTTCTCAATCACAAGAGCAAAGTGAGGCAGCCCGTGAAACGCCTCGGTTGGCAATGCGAAATCAACGAGCGAACAACAGAGATCAACATGTAGATAGTTTTCGACGCACAAGAAGCGATTTATCACGTGATGATTTTAATCGAGCAGCGTTTAGATACGATTGCAGCACTGATTACAGCTTGCATCCTTTTTTTTGCCTTGGGCCGATGGACGTTGTTTGCGAGTATTGTGGCGTATTGCAGTCTTCCGGATAATCGACGGATTGTGCTGCCTTAGTGGGAAAGTTAAACTGCCATTACAGACTCCGCGGCCGGCCAGTGTGGTCGAGCGGTTCTAGGCGCTGCAGTCCGGAACCGCGCGACCGCTACGGTCGCAGGTTCGAATCCTGCCTCGGGCATGGATGTGTGTGATGTCCTTAGGTTAGTTAGGTTTAAGTAGTTCTAAGTTCTAGGGGACTGATGACCTCAGATGTTAAGTCCCATAGGGCTCAGAGCCATTTGAACCATTTTTGACTTCGACATCTGAGCCATTGCATTCATTACTTAGTGACGAAACACCCGAATCACGTCATTTTGTTGAAAACACCCAAAAATACAATAGTTGTTTCCAAATGACCACATTTGGGGCAGACAGTATCGAAGAACGAGGATTTAATCTGACATTCAAGGTATTTATTTATTTTTTAACAAATCACAAGGCCAATCCTTGAAAATTTGTGGTTTAAATCTGGAATATCCATGTTTTTCACATGGTCAATTATATGTGGCATGTTCACGGATCGGGAGACCATCTGCGTTGTTTGTTCTTGCGCCTGATAATAAAACAAAAAATTTCGTGTATCGAAAGGTACTTAATTGAAGAGTGGAAGCTATGCACCAAAAAACAAAGAATAAAGAATCATTAAAATACTTAATTTTTTTATTTGTATTTCCTAATAAAAAATTGAACATCCAAAATCTGATTATTTATTGGCTTTAAGGAGGAACAGAGTTCATCGGGTCAGCTAGTCTAATTCAAACTAACTTACACTAACGACAACACACCCACCCATGCCCGAGGGAGGACTCACGGATTAAATACGATTCCAAATTACACACACACACACACACACACACACACTCACTCTCTCTCTCTCTCTCTCTCTCTCTCTCTCTCTCTCGACAAAAAAGTCAAGTAAACATGGGTTGTAAAGCGCGTACCTCAACAGCTATGAAAAATTCTTAATCTTCGTTACTGTGAAACGAATGCCAACTACTGCAAGCTCTCTACTTTCCATATTTTGGGTAGTGGTAGAATGGGCCAAAACAAGAAAAAAATGTCCGGTAAACATGTGATCTAAAACGCATACCTTAAGAGCTACGAGCAGTTGTTCATGTTCGCTACTTTGAGACACAACTCTTCTAATAAACAGGTGCTCGTAACTTAAGGTATGCATCTTAGAGCACATGTTTACCGGACTTTTTTTTTCTTGTTTTGGTCCATACTACCACTATCAAAAATATGGAAAGCGAAGAGCTTGCAGTGGAAGAGATTTGTTTCACAGTATCAAAGATCAAAAATTGCTCATAGCTCTTAAGGTATGCGTTTTACACGTCTCGGACCAGGTTGCGTAGTTGTATACCGTAAGGTAGTCCTGCGCTACGAGAATAAAGTTTTATTTCCCCTTGAACCAACATAGAATTTAGATACAGGTTCACCTAAGAATGCTGGATATGGAAATATGACATAGGCTAGAATCCAGCGTATCACAAAGGGCTTAGGAAAACTATTTAACATCTGTGTATCCTGCAGATTTACGTGAACTGAGACGGGAGAAATCAACTGTTCATTATTCAAAAAGAAAGTGGTCTCATACCCCGCAAAAAGCAATTACTATATTAAATATCTAAATGTTACAAGGAAGATTTGACCTCTCTTTTCCTGTACGTGGCTGCGTGCTTCTTAGAGGCAGAATACATGCTGTCGGACAACTGTCTCTACCTACACTACTCTAAATTATGTCATATAGGACAGATTCTTTAAAGTAAACATTTTATTAAAAACACTTTGGTGACCACCTGTACACCGTAAAATAGATATTCTTCTTAATGAAACGTCGTTTCATGCTGAACGCAAGCGCGTAATGACAGAGTTACGAGCTACGTGCAATGCACTTTCGTACATACGTAAATGAAATAAACAACTTACTAAAAATGATTTGGTAACCACCCAAATCACACAACATAAGCTTTGTCTTCCAAAAAAAAAAAAGATACTTTATCCTTTATTTAAGCATGTGTTCAAACTGTTGACCGTGGACTGAAAGGCACTTTTGCAATCGCCGTTCGAGAGAACGATGAACAGATGTAATTACACTGGATAATACGGTAGACCATGCACTGGCGATTTGACGACACATATCGTCTGGCGTATTTGGGGCTTCGTCATAGATTCCATCCTTGATTGCTTCCCAAAGAAAGAACTCGAGACTAGTCAAGTCGAGAGACCTCGCAGGCCATTTGACATCAGAACTTCACCCTATCCACCGTCCAGGAAAGTTTATCATTCAGTATTTGCATTGCAACACGCGACAAGTGAGCTGGGCAACCGTCATGTTGCAGCCACATAGAGTACGCCGTTCAGTATCCAATGGTGCCTCTTCTAGAAGAACCGGTAGAATGTTCGTCAGAAAGTATGCGTACGAATGTCAATTTAAAACGGCTGAGATGAAGTAAGGTCCCACAACGTAGTTTCATATGATGACGAATCATACGTTTATGCTCCATCGCCGTTCATGTTGCAACTGACGAAGCCAGCGTGGACTTTCGGCTACCCAGAAGTGCATGTTACGCAAATTTACTTCAGTCTGGTTAGTAAAGCTTCATGGATAAAGAGCACACGTTGGAAAAACGTACGATCTTCTCTCATTTGGTGAAAGGCAAATCGACAAAATTCTGTACGACGTTCGAAATCACGGTCTTCCAGATGGAAACTCTCTCAGTTCAGGAAGCGAAAGACACTCGTCTGGCCGCTTCCACATTCCTTCGCAATATGTCTATTACTACATTGCAAATTCGTTAGCATCGCAGCCAAGGCAGCTTGTTCGTGTTCTCTGTCAGTTGTAGTCTCAAATGGTTCAAATGGCTCTGAGCACTATGGGACTTAACATCTGAGGTCATCAGTCCCCTAGAACTTAGAACTACTTAAACCTAACTAACCTAAGGACATCTCACACATCCATGCCCGAGGCAGGATTCGAACCTGCGACCGTAGCGGTCGCGCGGTTTCAGACTGAAGCGCCTAGAACCACTCGGCCACACCGGCCGGCAGTTGTAGTCTCCTTCTTGCCATCTTTTTGACGTTCAAGCACCCTGTCTGCACTAATGTCTTAATAATTCGTGCAACTGCCTGGCGCGTCTGACATTGGCGATCTGGGTAGATAGTCCTGTACCGCCGTACTGTTTTTACGGCATTTCATTTACATTCACCACATTCACCCTCACACTTCAAGAAGGATGTAATAATTCGAATCCCGAAGAAAGCAAGTGTTGATAGATGTGAAAATTGCCGAACTATCAATTTGATAAATCACGGCTGCAAAATACTGACACTAATTCTTTACAGACGTATGGAAAAAAATGATAGAAGCCGACCTCGGGGAAGATCAGTTTGGATTCCGTAGAAATGTTGGAACACGTGAGGTAATACTGACCCTACGACTTATCTTAGAAGATACATTAAGGAAAGGCAAACCTAAGTTTCTAGCATTTGTAGACTTAGAGAAAGCTTGTGACAACGTTGACTGGAATACTCTCAAATTCGGGAGCTGGAATGGGTAAACACAAGGAACGGAAGGCTATTTACAATTTGTACATAAACCAAATGCCAGTTAGAAGAGTCGGGGGGCACGAAAGGGAAGCAGTGGTTGAGAAGGAAGTGAAACAGGATTTTAGCCTATCCCAGATATTATTCAATCTGTACACTTAGCAAGCAATAAAAGAAACAAAAGAAAACTTTGGAGTACCAATTGAAATACTTGCAGAAGAAATAAAAATTTTGAGGTATGCCGATGACATAGTAATTCTGTCAGAGACAGCAAAGGACTTGGAAGAGCGCCGGCCGAAGTGGCCGTGCGGTTAAAGGCGCTGTAGTCGGGAACCGCAAGACCGTTACGGTCGCAGGTTCGAATCCTGCCTCGGGCATGGATGTTTGTGATGTCCTTAGGTTAGTTAGGTTTAACTAGTTCTAAGTTCTATGGGACTAATAACCTCAGCAGTTGAGTCCCATAGTGCTCAGAGCCATTTGAACCATTTTGAACTTGGAAGAGCAGTTGAACCGAATGGACTGTCTTGAAAGGAGGATATAAGGTGAACATCAACAAGAGTAAAACGAGGATAACGGAATGTAGTCGAATGCTGAGGGTATTAGATTAGGAAATGCGACACTTAAAGTAGTAAAGGAGTTTTGCTATTTGTGGGGCAAAATAACTGATGATGGACGAAGTAGAGAGGATATAAAATGTAGACTGGCTATGGCAAGGAAAGCGTTTCTGAAGAAGAGAAATTTGTTAACATCGAGTATAGATTTAGGTGTCAGGAAGTTTTTTCTGAATGTATTTGTTTGGAGTGTAGCAGATTTAGGTGTCAGGAAGTCTTTTCTGAATGTATTTGTATGGAGTGTAGCCATGTATGGAAGTGAAACGTGGACGATAAATAGTTTAGACAAAAAGAGAATAGGAGCTTTCGAAATGTGGTGCTACAGAAGGATGCTGAAGATTAGATGGGTAGATCACATAACATATATTGAATAGAATTTGGGAGGAAAGGAGTTTGTGGCACAACTTGACTAGAAGGAGGGATCGGTTGGTAGGACACGTTCTGAAGCATCAAGGGATCACCAATTTTGTATTGGAGGGAAGCGTGGAGGGTAAAAATCGTAGAGGGAGACCAGGAAATGAATATACTAAGCAGATTCAGAAGGGTGTAGGTTGCAGTAGGTACTCGGAGTTGAAAAAGCTTGCACAGGATGGAGTAGAATGGAGAGCTGCATCAAACCAGTCTCTGGACTGAAGACAACAACAACATATAAGAGTAGTATACACAACTTCTCCTCATTGGTGTACATGTCTGCACGCACCGAATGTAGAGGCAGAAACGAGCGGCCTGCAGTGCAGACAAGTAAACGGGAGAATGTGTTGACACTCTGACACAGCGTAGCACGAGGGCCCTGCTTCACGGTGTTTGCACCGCGTATGACGGTTCCGTCCACCATGCCCTCAGATTCTACATATATCGAATTTTCTTACGACAGGTTTCAACGTCAACATTAACAAACGTTATATCACTGTAATTTTCTTCTTAAGACCTATCGAATGCAGTTAAAAAAAGTATACGGTTGCATTTTAAAAAACGTACTTGCTTCCATATCTCTGTGATACCAGCGCTAAAAACATTAACCAAACATAGAAATATGCCCATTGGTGCTCTAACATTTGCCAAAAACCGTGTTTCGAACTGTGTAACCGTTCACGAAATAAAAGGGGTATTACGTCTTACGTGACTATGGCATTTTCGTTCAGTCGCTACAACAGCAAGAAAATGCGTGGTTTTTTTTTCACCAGATGCGTTTCGCTTTATTGAAGTAAAGAATTATCAGTAGTCTGTAATTAGAGATATTTACAATTTGATTTGTTTTTAAGATCGAAAAGCAGTTCGTTAAGAGTTTGTTGGGTTTCAATGACGGTGATTCCTGCTTGGTTTCTCGCCTACATCATGTATGACCCTAAGTAAAATCGAACAAAATTTGAATGAACTGTTTTTCAATTTTAAAAACAAATCAGATTGCAACTATCTTTAATTAAAGACCACTAACGATGCTTTCTCTCAATAAAGCGAAACGCATCTGGTGAAAAAACACGCATCTTCTTGCAGTTGTAGCGACGGAACGATAATACGCTCAGGAATTTTAAAGCAATTAACGACAATATGTCCACGTAAGTGAAGAATATTCCAATACTTATCGATCATCAAGCACAGCGCTTAGGGGGCATTGCGGTCTTCTTGTCTCCCGCGTATGTTTTCCAATGTGACGCACACACTTTCCATTAGGGCGTCACCTGTCACCTGTTGGAGCTCAGCACACTTGCTTCGTTCGTCTACCATTCCAGATGTGTCGCCCACCTTCATTTCATTCTCATTAGGTTTAAACACTATCCGATCAAAAGTATCTGGACACCTGTTAGTGAACGTTAACACGGACTGTGTTCACCAGCCACCTACACCATCCTTTAACTGTGCTGCGGACACTTAATCAGGTGTTTGAATGTCTGCAGAGGAATGGCAGCCCATTCGTCCACAATAGACGACATCAGAGAAGGTAGTAATTTACTTATTTTCTGTTAATTACAAATAGCCTTCCATGTAGCGACTAAGCAGGTCGTGTTTTATAATATTACATTGTGCTTATAAATAACATGAATTTATTATTATTCTAACAAAGGTTTTACAACGTTTCAGCTTTAAGTACAGTAGAGTCTCGATATTTCGAATCTCGGAATTACCATTTTCCCATAAATCGGAGCCCCGTAAAAACGACCCGTTCCACTAACGGCTCATAGCACAACACCTGTCGAACAATTCACTCCCCTTAGTTGGGGCTGTATCAAAGACGTCACGCATACTTTTCTGCAGGTTTTTAACTGTTTACACAAGCACAGCTTTTGTTCAAAGTGCTGTTTCGGATTTGTCATTGTCGGCACACTACAGTGTTGAGTTTCGTTTCCTTTGTTGACTGTTTTTGTTTGTACACCTCCTGGAAAGGAGTGCTGCTGCAAAGAAAGGGGAATTTGTGCTGTGAATGTTACGTTGGAAGCATTAAAACGACTTTACAAAGGAGAAACAATAAAAAATAACATGCTCTCGAATTCGGTGGCCGACAATGTTACTGTTGGTCCCTATCGAAGAAGCCGACTTACAATGGAACAGTTTCCATCAAAGAAATGATCTGAAGAATCTCTTAACAGAAAAACTACAAAGAAGTCAGACGTTGAAAAAACTAGTGAGGCGCTGTTTATGTGGCTTGTGCAACAAAGACACAAGAGGGCTCCGATTTGTGGCCCAAGCTTGCAGTAGAAAGCTTTGTTCGCAGAAACTAGCCGCACGGAGGAAGATGACAGCTTCGCTGTTAGTGTGGACAGGCTCGACAAGTAGAAGAGCAGCTGTAAAGTGCGTCTGCGAGATGTATGCGAAGAAGAAGACTGTGAGGTGGGTCTGAGGCTGCTTCGGAATTTATTGCTAAGTTTAAAAAATCAAAACTAAAGGAAACTTACTTGTTGGACAAATTCACAACAGCGATAAAAAGTAAACAGCGGTTCACACTTCCGGCAACTTCAAATGCAACTGGAAACCACAAACTAAAACAGTTTGTGTTTGGATGTGTGCGAAGCCAAAAGCATTAAAGAGTGTACACTAAAGCACGAAAGTAACTGGTATAGGCATGCGTATTCAAATACAGAGACATGTAAACAGGCAGAATATGGCGCTGCGGTTGGCAATGCCTGTATAAGACAAGTGTCTGGCTCAGTTGTTAGAGCGGTT
Source organism: Schistocerca nitens (assembly GCF_023898315.1). Classification (NCBI taxonomy): domain Eukaryota; kingdom Metazoa; phylum Arthropoda; class Insecta; order Orthoptera; family Acrididae; genus Schistocerca; species Schistocerca nitens. The sequence goes on along the minus strand of NC_064625.1, from coordinate 7,580,981 downwards.
ACTGCTGCAACAATGGCAGGTTATCAAGGTTTAAGTGAGTCTGAGCGTCGTGTTACAATCGGGGCACGAGCGATGTGAGACAGCGTCTCCGAGGTAGCGACGAAATGGGGATTTTCCCGTACCACCAATCCGAGAGTGTGCCGTGAATGTCAGGCATCCGGTAGAATATCGAATCTCCGACATCGCTGTGGCCAGGAAGAGATCCTCCAAAAACTGGACCAACGACGGCTGAAGACAATCATTCAACATGAAAGAACTGCAACCCTTCCCCATATTGCTGCAGATTACAATGGTGGGCCATCAACAAGTGTCAGCTTGTCAACCATTCAACGAAACATCATCGATGTATGCTTTCGTATCCGGAGGCCCACTCGTGTACCCTTGATGACTGCACGACACACAGCTTTACCCCTCACCTGTGCCCGTCAACACCGACATTGGACTGTTGATGACTGGAAACACGTTGCCTGGTCGGACGGGTCTCGCTTCAAATTGTATCGAGCGGATGGACGTGTGTAGGGGGAGGCTCTGCAATGATATGGAGCGTGTGCAGTTGGAGTGATATGGGACGGATAATACGTCTAGAGATGACTGACAGGTGGCACGTACGTAAGCATCCTGTCTGACCACTTGCCGCACCAGTTAGTCGATTGACGTAATATTTGTCCTATGTTGTCATACTCTGCCCTTTATTTTATAAGTGTATGCTGTAATGTTACATGCTCAGGGGACACATGTTCTCCAGACGTGCACGTGTGTATCTGGCTGTACTGGTGTTAGACGCTGAGGTCGGGAGCGTACTTTAAATTCTAACTCATCACGAAGTTTGTCTATGGGGTTCAGATAGGGACAGCGTGTGGGGCAGTCCATTCCAATAATTTATTGTCCACGAACCATCGAGTCGCAGATGCTGCTTTAATGACAGGTGGTAATTTCATCAGCACTTTGAACAGTTCCTATACTGTACGCAGAACACGCAATCCTGTTAACTGTGTTCACGTCGTTCCGCATTTAGCGTTTTCTTAAATGAAGTAAGGGGGACCACACTCCAACAACGAAAGCCACCTCCTCCACAGTTCACTGTTCACACTACGTGTGACTAACGTTCCCAGGCACTCACCAAACCGGAAACCTCCCACAGATTTGCCACAGGGTACAGCGTGACTCATCAAGCCCAATCAGTTGTTCCAGCCATCCACTGCAAAGTGGCGTTGTCCAGCCCTGACTACACAAAGGCGTGGCTTATGAGGAGCTGCTCGAACACTGCACCACATTCTTTTTAACTCTATACTGGTCTATACTGGTCTATATTGGTCATAAATTTAAAAAAAAATATCCGCTTCCCACGAAATGCCATATGTGTCACCACCGTACGGATTGCGTACGGACGGTGAGAATGAGATGAGGGAGATAATTTTACATATGGAATTTCGTGAGGAGCAAATGGTTTTCTTCATTTATCTCCAATTTCGAATTTGATCTCCTGCAGTATATGTTAACAGCATAAACTCCATCACTTGAAAACCGCATAAAAAACCAAACCTGGGTGGTAATTAAATAAACAACACTGCAGTCAAATGGAAGTGTTCATTTAAAAAAGAATAGAGTTGTTGGAAGACTTCTGCAGAAGTGTGCGACCCATGTGAAAAGGAAATGGGGCGCAAGACGAGGGGGAGGGGGGTTTGATGCGGCTCAAACTCTTCAGCTCACAGCAATGAAACCAGTTGTAGAGTATATAAAAAGTACTCGCAGTTGTGGATATCGACGATCATGAGCTCTATAAAGAAATGACGACAATGAACATGTGTGTCGGACCGGGAATTGAACCCGGATTTCCCAGTTACGGCGAGCGGTCGCCCCACCGTTAGTCCGTCCTACCACGCCTCACGGCGACCCCTAGACTTCCTTATATCGCCAACGATGTTTATACATCCTGCGCTTGTACATCCATTATGTACATTCGCCTACAGAAGAGACATTTTACTTTTAAGTCGCATGCTCGGTGTCGGAGAATAAATACGACATTGCAATCCATGCGTTGTTCATGTCCCGTAGAACACTCCATCGTATTTGTGATCAACACAGACACAGCAAAATCGTAATTCAAGAGTATCTGCAGTCATTAAGTGTACATGACAGCAAACATCGTACAGGATTAGAGCACCGTAACTAGTCGGTGCAGTCCAAGCGAAAGTGTAAGAGAAATTCTTGGAGAATTTGCATCGGAATCTTTGGAAGAATGCCGATGCTGAAATTTACAGAACCTGTATTGGAGCAAGATAGAACAACAGTTCTCCCGTTACCACCGTACAACGGCGAGAATGAGATGAGATACACTGAAGCGCAAAAGAAGCTGGTGTAGGCATGTCTATTCAAATGCAGAGACATGTAAACAGGCAGAATACGGTGCTACGTTTGGCAACGCCTATGTAAGAGAACAAGTGTCTGACGCAGTTGTTGATCGGTTGCTGCTGATAGAATTGCAGGTCATCAAAATTTAAGTGAGTTTGAACGTGGTCTAATAGTCAGTGCACCAGCGATGGAACACAGCATCTCCAAGGCAGCGATGAATTGGGAATTTTCCCGTACTACGTTTTCGCAAGTGTACCTTGGACATCACGAATCCGGTAAAACATCAAATTTCCGGAGAAAGATCCTGCAAGAACGGAACCACCGACGACTGAAGAGAATCGTTTACCGTGACGGAAGTGGAACCCTTCCGGAAATTGCTGCAGATTTCAATGCTTGGCCTTCAACAGGCGTCAGCGTGGGTTCAACAAAACATCATCGGTATGGGCTTTCGGAACCGAAGACCCACTCGTGTACCATTGATGACTGCACGAGACAGAGCTTGACGCCACGCCTGGGCTTGTCAACACCCACATTGGATTGTTGATGACTGGAAACATGTTGCCTGGTCGGAGGAGCCTCGTTTCCGATTATATCTAACGGATGGACGTGTACGGGTATGGAGACAACCTCATGTCAGCAGGGGACTGTTCAAGCTGCTGGCGTCTCTGTAACGTTGTGGGGTGTGTGCAGTTGGTGTGATACGGGACCCCTTATACGTCTAGATACGTGACAGGTGACACTTAAAAAAATCCTGTCTGATCACCTTCATCCATTCATGTGCATTGTGCATTCCGACGGACTTGGGCAATTACAGCAGGACAATGCGACACCCCATAGGTCCAGAGTGGCTCTAGGAACACTGTTCTGAATGTAAACACTTCCGCTGGCCACACAAACTCCTCAGAAATGAACATTATTGAGGTCATTTGCGATGCTTTGCATCGTGCTGTTCAGAAGAGACTTCTACCCCGTCGTACCGTGACGGATTTACGGACAGCCCTGTAGGATTCATGGTGTCAGTTCCCTCTGGCGCTACTTCAGACAGCAGTCCGGTCCACGCCACGTCGTGTTGCGCCACTTCTGCGTGCTCGCGAGGGCCCTACACGATACTAGGCAGGTGCACCAGTTTGTTGCGCTCTTCAGTGTTTATTAGGCAGCGTACAGAGGCAGAGGCAGCGTTTGCCCCTCGCTCAGGACGCCAACGGAGCAGGTCGCGAAACGGCCGATATCGGAGCCAAGTACCGCAGATCGCGCGCTGCAGAGCGGCTCGCGGAGTGTGCATGTGGATGCTGAGGCGATCGATACGTGGAGAGCGGTGGACCGCTTGCGCGTCACGGTACGCGCCCTTACGAGGCACGAACCGCACGCCCGCCGGCCGGCGACCACCGCGGCCAGCCAGAGCGCGCTGCTACCGAGATGGGAAGACCGATCCCCAGCGGCAGATCGCAGTAGACGGAGAAAGGCCGGTATACACAACAGGGGCGACGCTCCGCCGGACACCGCCGCCCCCGCCTCCCCCCGCACAGTATCTGATGCCGGTGCCACGGTCTGCCCGACACGGCGCCTGCACGCTCCGCTGGCACGCGCCGCCAGCCGTGTGGGCCCAGACCAGCGCGGCGCGGTCGCCGTATCTGCCTGTCTCAGGGGCGCTCGTCAGCTCCTGCGACGACGCGCTGGTTCTCTGAGACTGCGGACACAGTGGCACCGACACCGATAGACACCGCCGACGACCGACGTCGGACGCACGCGGCCGGTTATTTCAGATCGGTTCGTCAGTACGCGCGCGGTCTTATCACCAGAATATACACTACTGGCCATTAAAATTGCTACACCACGAAGATGACGTGCTACAGACGCGAAATTTGACCGACAGGAAGGAGATGCTGTGATATGCAAATGATTAGCTTTTCAGAACATTCACACAAGGTTGGCGCCGGTGGCGACACCTACAACGTGCTGACATGAGGAAAGTTTCCAACCGATTTCTCATACACAAAGAGCAGTTGACCGGCGTTCACTGGTGAAACGTTCTTGTGATGCCTCGCGTAAGGAGGAGAAATGTGTACCATCAGGTTTCCGACTTTGATAAAGGCCGGATTGTAGCCTATCGCGATTGCGGTTTGTCGTATCGCGACATTGCTGCTCGCGTTGGTCGAGATCCAATGACTGTTAACAGAATATGGAAGCCCTGGGTTCAGGAGAGTAATACGGAACTCCGTGCTGGATCCCAACGGCCTCGTATCACCACCAGTCGACATGACAGGCATCTTATCCGCACGGCTGTAACGGAACTTGCAGCCACGTCTCGATCCCTGAGTCAACAGATGGGGACATTTGCAAGACAACAACCATCTGCACGAACAGTTCGATGACGTTTGCAGCAGCATGGACTATCAGCTCGGAGACCACGGCTGCGGTTACTCCTGATGCTGCATAACAGACATGAGCGCCTGCGATGGCGTACTCAACGACGAACCTGGGTGCACGAATGGGAAAACGTCAGTTTTTCGGATGAATCCAGGTTCTGTGTACAGCATCGCGATGCTTGCATCCGTGTTTGGCGACTTCGCGGTGAACGGACATTGGAAGCGTGTATTCGTCGTCGGCATACTGGTGTAGCACCCGGCGTGATGGTATGGCGTGCCATTGGTTACACGTCTTGGTCACCTCTTGTTCGCATTGACGGCACTCTGAAGAGTGGACGTTACATTTCAGATATGTTACGACGCATGGCTCTAGCCTTCATTCGATCCCTGCGAAACCCTACATTTCAGCAGGATAATTGACGACTGCATATTGCAGGTCCTGTACGGGCCTTTCTGGATACAGAAAATGTTCGACTGCTGCCCTGGCCAGCATATTCTCCGAATCTCTCACCAACTGAAATCGTCTGGTCAATGGAGGCCGAGCAACTGGCTCGTCACAATACGCCAGTCACTACTCTTGATGAACTGTGGTATCGTGTTGAACCTGCATGGGCAGCTGTACCTGTACAAGCCATCCAAGCTCTGATTGACTCAATGCCCAGGCGTTTCGAGGCCGTTATTACGACCAGAGGTGGTTGCTCTGGGTACTGATTTCTCAGGATGTATGCACCCAAATTGCGTGAAAATGTCATCACACGTGAGTTCTAGTATAATATATTTGTCCAATGAATAGCCGTTTATCATCTGCATTTCTTCTTGGTGTAGCAATTTTAATGGCCAGTAGTGTACAAACGTCGGACGACAGTCGATCAAATTCACATAATGAGTTTGTTTTCTTCGATATTTCACACAAGAGATATGGACTGTGACAGACTGATATATTTAGTCCGTGACAGGTGTTTGTGGCATCCTGATGATAAAAAATATCTTAACCTTGATATAGGTCGGAATATATGGATTGAAATAGAAGTTTTGTTGCATACTGATGATAAAAAACATCTTAACCTGGATATAAGGCGAAAAATATGGGCTGAAACAGCAGCTTTGTTGGAAACCAGAAGTAGGAAAAATCTGTATCGGAAAATCTATGAGCAAATTCTAAACTAAAAAGAAAATTGTTTGAAGTGACGAGTGTGGCGTACATTGTGGTTAAACTTATTGCAGCCAATCTTTTTTGGGTTGTGATAGGTGCGCGTTAGCAGTGCACGACTCATTATTTCTGCTTTCTGGCGTTTTAAGGCAGTAGGGTCGGTGATTCTGTTTAGATGAGTTGGTTTGCAAATGTGTTGTGTTCCAGTTTTCAGCGCTTTATGTGTTTAGCGCATGTTTTTTTTCTAAAATTTAACTTTCACACACATGCTGTACGACAGACACTGAAGGTTTACAAACATATCCTTCTCTTGACTTTGTTTCAGGTTGTGCAGTCGTTGTAATCTTGCTTTTCATGTGTACAACATAAAGTTTCTTCTGGCCGTCTTCTATATTCGTAATACTTGTCTGGCAACCCCAGTAACTGAGGAAAAAATGTGTAGTACTCGCCACGTTCATTTCGAGACAAATATACGTCGTTCACACACATTCGGGGCCCTTTATAATGACAAAAGCCGGACTGCAGCAGTGTCCAAGCACAGAGGCGGCGTGTCACGGTAGACTGTAGCCTCCTTAATACAGCAGGTTCTAACCTAAGGTAAACTCCTCGATCCCGCCGAAAACTGCTGAAGGGGATCGGACCCACTGCGACCCAGCTGTCGGATGTTACCGACCGTTGTCGGCGCCACTCTGAACGCAGCCTAAGGCGTGCTGCGCTCAGCTGGGATCCGACTGACGTTCATCTCTCGAACACGCGAACTCCCAATTTTACGACTACATCTAAATCTACGCCACTACTCTGCATTTCATATTTAAGTGCTTCGCAGAAGGTTGACCGAACCAGTTTCAGATTATGAGGCACGTTCAATAAGCAATGCAACATATTTCTTTCTGGAAGCAGATTGGTTTTACACGTGATTCGAATACACCACGTTATTCCCAATTCAATTGCCAGAAAAACTTATTTATCAACACCATTTGCATTCAGTGCGACGCCCTTATGCCACCCCTTACTGGCAGGGCTCGTATGCCCGCATGGTGCCACTCCACTGGTCGACGTCGGTGCCTTGCTGCTTCAATAACATCCCCATCGTCCCGCGGAATGTATCCTTCATCGGACCAGTCAGGTGGAAGTCGGAAGGGGCGAGATGCGGGTTGTAGCGTGGGTGTGTAGCAACAGTCCAATGGAGATTTTTGAGCTCCTCGCGTCCGCAGACATCTGTGAGGCCGTGCGTTGTCATGGAGGAGAAGAAGTTCGTTTGTATTTTTGTGACGACGAACACTCGGAAGCCGTTTCCTCAATTTCACTTCAGAGGTGATCGTTGCATCTTGAGGCAGCACACGAAATATAATAACCTCTTCGGAATCCCAGAAGACCGTCACCACGGCTTTACCGGTTGACGGCGCGACCATTTGTCGCCGAAACTAGTTTGAGGAAATAAAGAAATAATCGAATAACAAGGTGTTTTGCATCAAGGCGGACTCAATTTCTGATGTTGTTGATTGGCGTTTCGTTTCCGATTCCAAGTGATGAACCCACGTTTCATTGCCTGTGACGATGTTCGACAAAATATCGTCAGGATCAGCTTCCTAACGCGCAACCAGTTCCCCGCAGATGGTCCTCCGTTGCTCTTCACTGTCTTGTGTAAGGCGGAAGGAAACCCAGCGGGTGCATGCCTTTGAGTACCCCAAATGGTGTGCCAGCAATACCAACAGAGACGTACAGCTGAGCAGCGATGTGTGTGTTTATTATCCGTGGATCACCTCGAATGAGAGTGTCCACACGTTCCAAACCGTAGGAATCTCAACTGCCGGCCAGGGTGGCCGAGCGGTTCTAGGCGCTACAGTCTGGAACCGCGAGGCTGCTACGGTCGCAGGTTCGACTCCTGCCTCGGGCATGGATGTGTGTGATGTCCTTAGGTTAGTTTGGTTTAAGTGGGTCTAAGTTCTAGGGGACTGATCACCTCACAAGTTAAGTCCCATAGTGCTCAGAGCCATTTGAATCGCAGCCGTGTGGGGCCGGCTGCCACGCGGGAGCCCAGAGAGGCTCGCCTGACCCCGTTGCGATGACGATAGATGTCTTGCCTTGTCGAACGACTCGCCGTACTTTTGTTCACTGCCGTTTCTCCGCACGCATTGTGCCAGCATATACGAACATCTGCAACGCTCTGGTTTTCCGCCAAAAGAAATTGAATGACAGTTCTCTGCTTGGAACGCACTTCCGTGGCAGACGCCATTTTGAAGGCTACATATAGCGCTGGCAGCTATCGAAACTTCAGGAAACTACAGGGGCTGAAGCGGAAATACTCCACGATGCCTCACAACAAATTTCGCACTTCTTCAGCCGAAATTGGCCGAGAAAAGAATTGTGTTGTGTTACGTACTGAACGCCCTTGTATTTCTCCACTTCAGGACAGAGAAAAGCTATGCATCGGTCAAGTATCATCTGTCTTTTTTATTGCATTGCAGATCTAGATATCAGGTGACAGTGCAGCTATGATCAGTGCGTTGTATGTAGTCAAGTAGACTGTGCGCAATTATAGCGACACGCATTCGAATGTAGCTCAGATATGTACAAGCCTTACTCAATGCCATGGAATCCAACATCACGATATTCCTTCACTATTACACTCTGTAACAGCACGCGTGAGAAACGAACAGTTAAATCTTCCCGTGGGCGCTCTGATTTCTCTTACCTTATAACGATGGTAATTTCTCCCTGTGTAGGCGAGAGTCAACAAAATATTTCGCATTTGTGGCGGAAAGTTTGTGACTGCAATTTCGTTAAAACGCCTTGCAGCAACGTAAAACGCCGTTTCCTTAACGATTACCACCTCAACTCGCGTACCGTATTGTGACGGGTCAAAATGTAACTGCACAGTTTTAATTCTCCTCGAGGGTGTTAAGCCGTCTTAATTTTTTTGTATTAGCAACTGGCTTAGTAGACAATACACTAGTGTCCAAAATTAAAACAACAAACCGCTGTTTCCCAGTCCTGTGTCTTAATTCACGATTTAATCATACAAACTGTCAACAGATTTCCGTACGATCATGCTCTGCACGGAAGATGGCATTCGGGTCAACGGACAACCACGCAAATGATGGCGTCAGGGCACCTGTCAAACGGGGCAGTGTTTGCTGGGTAGTCCCACATCCGCAACAGCTGTGTTCAAATGTGTGTGAAATCTTATGGAACTTAACTGCTGAGGTCATCAGTCCCTAAGCTTACACACTACTTAACCTAAATTATGCTAAGGACAAACAAGCACCCATGCCCGAGGGAGGACTCGAACCTCCGCCGGGACCAGCCGCACAGTCCATGACTGCAGCGCCCTAGACCGCTCAGGACAGTTGCAAACTGATGTCACCGATGGCTTAATGTGAATCGTTCTGTTGTTTCTCGGCTGTGGCGACAGTTTAGAGAGACCGAGACTGTACACGGAAGACCAGGGCAGGGCTGATCACGTGTGACTCCAGCACTGAGGCCCGTTATTTGACTGCAAGGCGACGTCGGTACCGCCTTAATGCTGCACGGCCAACTGACATCCGACCTCGCAGCATCCCCTGGACGTGTTGGCTCGGGGGCAAACGGTGTGCAGACGGCTGCGGTAGAGTGGCCGTAATTGACTGACACCTGCTGCATGTCTACCTCTGACGCGTCTTCACTGAAGGGAACACCTAGAGTTGAGTCAACAACGTGCCACCTGGACGGTTGTTTTCACAGATGAGTTCCGATTTAGTCTGGAGAGTGATTCTCGACGCATTCGCATCTGGAGGGAACGTGGAACACGTTTTCAGTACCCTAAGACTGTGGAAAGAGACCGATATCGAGGAGGATCTCCAATAGTGTGGGTAGGGATTATCTTTACCACTCGAACCCCTCTTCATGACACTGTGCGGCTGAATCGGCAAGGTTTAACTGCTGTGAGGGATCGTGACGAGATCTTGGGCGTTATTGCCTCAACATGACATTGAGCACATCACTTATAGCATGCCCGGATGTTGGCTGACAAAGGTGGTGAGCACATTAACCACCTGTCGGAATGCGTGTGCAAATTCGTTGGAAAAAAGGAAGAACATTTTTGTCCACCGCTACGCATGATGCAGTCGTTTACGTTCTGTATTCTTTGCACTGTTTCAACTTTACTATCAACTGTTTATACTGTTTTGTGGCAAAATATTCGCAACCTTACAAAACTTCCTTTTCCGTCTGTTGCTTTAATTTTGGACACCAGTGTACATGTTAGTGTTAGGTGTTCTTATACGTGTGTTTTTTGTCGTTAGAGATTTGCCGCCAGTCCAAAGATGTTGCGGGTTAACTCTCCTCGCTAGCAGTAACAGTCCACGGCAAGGATTACATCTAACAGGAGCTGGCCACAGAATCAGTAGCCGACGGCTGCAGAGCATAATAGGCTAATCGTTAGAAGTAACAGTAGCGTTGTACGTTTGTTTGCTGCATAGTTCCTAGGCGATTTTAGCATCGGCCTATTTATATTGGTCAGTGGAGTACCGGACCTTGACCAGTTCTTTTCAGTATCACTGTTTGCACAGTACAGTCGAGCTACGGCAGAGAAGACTAGCTAGTGAGCCGTCGTATCGATCGTCAGAGTTTAACTGCTCGATTGGGTCTGTTCAGAAGAATAGTATGTGAATAAGCTTCAGGTTGTATTTGGAGGATTTGGTATGTCGAAAGTTAACAGTGACTACCAGTGGTTGTTACACAGGGCATGGAATTCTAATCATTGTTGTTTAGTTGTGATTAACGGAAAATCACTGTAGTAACTTGGTAGTGAGGACGCAGCTTGTTACCTTAGATGGAGAGTCCTCGACAGGTGGACGGATGCAATAGTAACTTCCGGTGTGCCCCAGGCAACTGTCTTGGACCATTTCTGTTTGTGTTGTATATTTATGACCAAGCAGACAGTGTTAACAGAAACCTCGGATTTTTCACAGAAGATGCTGTTTAATATAATGAAGTACTGCCTGCAAAATACTTCACAAATATTCAGACACATACTAAGATTTCAAAGTGGTGCGAAGATTGTCAGCCTTTCCTTAAATCTGCAGAAATGCAAAACTTTTCAGTTCAAAAGAACTAAAATCTTAGTAGCCTACGACGGAAACCTTTTTTAATTTTTTAAATATATTTATTTCGTTTTGCATACAGTAACAGTCACAGAAACACATGGGTGTAATGATTTGTACTGATGCTAAATGACCATGACATCGCCATTCGTGAGGAGACACAAATGAAAGTTCAGATTAGGCTGGATTACTAGAATAAGAAATTTAAAGAATTCAGGTTGACTGTGAGTAAGAGCAAGACAGTAGCAATGAAGATGAGCAGGACACCCACACCTTATAACTTCACACTGGAAGGATCCAAAGTTGAATGCGTGGAAAGTTTCAATTGGCTGGGTAGTGCCTAATCAAGTGATGGAAGTGCCTTACTAGAAGTTTTAAAAACAGTAACAAAAGGATGCAGCTTCCTCCACCGAGTACAAAACCTGATCTGGGGCAAGGGAGTCCCTTAAAGAGCTAAACGGAACACGTATGAAATGTACCTCCTGCAATTCTGACGTGTAGTCTAGAGACCTGTCTCATATATAAGTGGAGAAGGGAATCACATACAAGCATTGGAAATGAAGTTCTTTAGGTCAATCCTACAAAAAACCGTGAGGTACAATCAGGAACGAGCATGTTAGGAGAGACCTGCACGTGACATTGTCCATGGCGGAAAGAATGAGAGCCGCAACACTGGACTGGTCAGGTCACCTGAAGCGAATGCTCCCGACTCGAACTCCACGTCAGTATTTCGAGATCGAGGCACCAGGCAGGGTACTAACGGGATGACATACAGCCTCTCTCATTCGGCTGTCAACCTCACCTGCCAGTGGTGTACCCTGCCAAGCCGACGCGGCTCTGACGACCGAGTTTGGCCGTATAACCGTAACATGGAGAACAGAAATACTCAGTCATGTGAGTTACGAGCTGTGGCTGGCAAAGCTCAGAGACGCCACTCACATGCGACGGGTCAGTACCTCGTTCAGGGGCTCAATAAACGTACTTGCAGTACTCAGTCTAGCCTCGGAAACAGGACGGATTAACGGGATCCGACATGAGCAAGAAATACGAACAAGAGAGAACTGTTTAATGGAGTTTGATAACTTGCCACCTCGAACGTTATGGGCGTTGCTCTTAAGGAAGTCGAATTAGCTGAACATTTGGAAAAAAAAGGAAATAGATTCTGCAGCAATTAAAGAAACAAAGAAGAAAAGATCTAGAACTAAATATGTATATGACTGTATTATGATCTACAGCGGAGTAAAGTAGGAACAAATATCAAGTAAAGGTGTTGCCATCAACATTCAGAGACAATGAGAAGGTGAAATACAGGAGTATGAATATGTAAACGAACGCATTGTCCTAGTAGGAATTAAAGTTCCAATAGGAATCCTAAGAATAATAGTAACTTATGCCGCAGAAGATGGAAAAACTAACGAATCCAATGCCTTTGAGAAACAGTTGTAAGTCATTCTAAACAGATATACTAAAAACCAGATTTTACTTATGGCACATCTCAATGCTAGAATTTCAAATATACTAATTCCAAAAATTGTACGCACATTTAGAGAAAATGTATGTAATGAAACCGGAAAAACTCTGATTTTGATACCTCTAATAATTTAAAAATTACCAATAATTTTTTTAGTAAGAAACACATACGAACACACACGCAAATTTAACTCCTCAGTGAGAGGATAAAGACAGTTGTTGTTACGGTCTTCAGTCCTGAGACTGGTTTGATGCAGCTCTCCATGCTACTCTACCCTGTGCAAGCTTCTTCATTTCCCAGTGCCTACTGCAACCTACATCCTGCTCAATCTGCTTAGTGTATTCATCTGTTGGTCTCCCTCTACGTTTTTTACCCTCCACGCTTCATTTCAGTACTAAATTGGTGATCCCTTCATGCTTCAGAAGGTGTCCTACAAACCGATCTCTTCTTCTAGTCAAGTTGTGCCACAAATTCCTCTTCCCCCAATTCTGCTGAGTACCTCCTCATTAGTTACGTGATCTACCCACGTAATCTTCAGCATTCTTCTGTAGCACCACATTTCGAAAGCTTCTATTCTCTTCTTCACTGAACTGTTTATCGTCCATGTTTCACTTCCATAAATGGCTACACTCCACACAAATACTTTCAGAAAGGACTTCCTGACACTTAAATCTATACTCGATGTTAACAAATTTCTCTTCTTCAGAAACGCTTTCCTAGCCATTGCCTGTCTACATTTTATATCCTCTCTACTTCGACCATCATCAGTTACTTTGTTCCCCAAATAGTAAAATACATGTACTACTTACAGTGTCTCATTTCCTAATCTAATTCCCGCAGCATCCCCCGATTTAATTCGACTACATTCCTTTATCCTCGTTTTACTCTTGTTAATGTTCACCTTATATCCTCCTTTCAAGGCACAGTCCATTCGATTCAACTGCTCTTCCCGGTCCTTTGCTGTCTTTGACAGAATTACAATGTCATCGACGAACCTCAAAATTTTTATTTCTTCTCCATGGATTTCAATTCATACTCCAAAGTTTTCTTTTGTTTAATTTACGCCGGCCGAAGTGGCCGTTCGGTTAAAGGCGCTGCAGTCTGGAACCGCAGGACCGCTACGGTCGCAGGTTCGAATCCTGCCTCGGGCATGGGTGTGTGTGATGTCCTTAGGTTAGATAGGTTTAAGTAGTTCTAAGTTCTAGGGGACTTATGACCTAAGATGTTGAGTCCCATAGTGCTCAGAGCCATTTGAACAATTTTGTTTAATTTACCGCTTGCTCAATATACAGATTGAATAATATCGGGGATAGGCTAAAATCATGTTTCACTCCCTTCTCAACCACTGTTTCCCTTTCGTGCCCCTCGACTCTTATAACTAGTATCTGATGTCTGTACAAATTGTAAATATCCTGTATCTTGTATTTTACCCTGCCAACTTCAGAATTTAAGAGTATTCCAGTCAACACTGTCATAAGCTTTCTGTAAGTCTACAAATGCTAGAAACGTACGTTTGTCTTTCCTTAATCTCTCTTTTAAGTCGTAGGTTCAGTACTGGCTCGCGTGTTCCAACATTTCTACAGAATCCAAATCGATCTTTCCCGACGTTCGGCTACCAGTTTTTCCATTCGTCTGTAAAGAATTCGTGTTATATTTTGCAGCCTGACTTATTAAACTGTAGTAATAGACGGCAAATCATCGAGTAAAACTAAAGTGATTTCAGGTGTTCCCCAGGGAAGCGTCCTGGGACCTCTGCTGTTCCTGATCTATATAAATGACCTGGGTGATAATCTGAGCAGTTCTCTTACGTTGTTCGCAGATGATGCTGTAATTTACAGTCTAGTAAGGTCATCCGAAGACCAGTATCTGTTGCAAAGCGATTTAGAAAAGATTGCTGTATGGTGTGGCAGGTGGCAGTTGACGCTAAATAACGAAAAGTGTAGGGTGATCCACACGAGTTCCAAAAGAAATCCGTTGGAATTCGATTACTCGATAAGTAGTACAATTCTCAAGGCTGTCAATTCAACTAAGTACCTGGGTGTAAAAATTACGAACAACTTCAGTTGGAAAGACCACATAGATAATATTGTGGGGAAGGCGAGCCAAAGGTTGCGTTTCATTGGCAGGACACTTAGAAGATGCAGCAAGTCCACTAAAGAGACAGCTTGCACTACACTCGTTCGTCCTCTGTTGAACTATTGCTGCGCGGTGTGGGATCCTTACCAGGCGGGATTGACGGAGGACATCGAAAGGGTGCAAAAAAGGGCAGCTCGTTTTGTATTATCACGTAACAGGGGAGAGAGTGTGGCGGATATGATACGCGAGTTGGGATGGAAGTCATTAAAGCAAAGACGTTTTTCGTCGCGGCGAGATCTATTTAGGAAATTTCAGTCACCAACTTTCTCTTCCGAATGCGAAAATATTTTGTTGAGCCCAATCTACATAGGTAGGAATGATCATCAAAATAAAATCAGAGCAATCAGAGCTCGAATAGAAAGGTTTAGGTGTTCGTTTTGCCCGCGCGCTGTTCGGGAGTGGAATGGTAGAGAGATAGTATGATTGTTGTTCGATGAACCCTCTGCCAAGCACTTAAATGTGAATTGCAGAGTAATCATGTTGAAAGGGTACAGTACCGCCCAACATTGAAAATAGGTACAAAATACTTCATTATTCTTGTCAGAACAACACATTTTTTGTGTAAAAATAACTCAATTTCAATTAATGCAGCGAAGCCGGATACCAGTGTGGGAAAGAATGACAATTTATTTATTTAATTGATCACATGTGCACTCCCACAAAGTAAATCCCTACATCCAGTTTGGTGAGATCTGTGAAATGAATGAATGTATGGTCGTCTGCTAACCACAGATAGTGAATGTGAATATATGATCATCTTTGAGTCGATCCTTTGGCCACCTTTGGTGGGACCAAAGACATGAAATTTACCAGAGCTTTGAGCGCCTGAAATGTGGCTGGCCAATACGATAGCAAGGTGCTTCCTCCACCTCGACAGAGATGGGAGATGACCTAGAGAACGGCCATATTTCAGCACTCTGCCGCTGGACCTTGTGCTGTTAAAACCTGTTTTAGTTGTGCTCCGTAATGACGAAAGAGTGGAGACATGGTATGCATGTGGAATATTTAAGAGTAGTTTGAACTAATAATTTCTCTATCTCAGGAACTTTTGTGGGGAGAATTAAATGTCAGGCAGGTAACATTAATGGGATTGTAGTAATCTTCGGAAGTGACCAACGGTCACATTGAAACCACGTGTAGCAATAAGTTGAAATACTTCCGTGTGCTTAAGTTAAGCTGAATTACTAGCGTTTGTACGATAAGTTGAAATATTTAAGAAATAGCGTGTGTATCATAAGTTGAAATATTTAAGAAATGGCGTGTGCAGGACTTGAAATTAGAGACGAGTACTTCCACGTGGTGAGTACTGTGTGAGTCTCAATCTGTGTATGAGACAAAGGATAAAGAGAAGTACTCGTCCATGGTATCAGTTGAGGACTCGCGTGTGTGCTTAATATTACTTTGTGTAATAGGATTCCGTGTGACGCTAGATTTAAACTCTGAGAGAGAATCAAGGTGAGTCGGCCATCTATCCAGCAACGCCACTTGGCTTGCATTGCACAGGAAGACGTGCATATATCTCCAGAGTTCACAGTAGGAAAGTAGAATTACAAAGTGGGGCAGTGTCGTGTGAAACTGGGATAAATATTAATTGAAGTGGGAAAGCTGAAAGTGATAATGTTGTAACCATTCTCTGTGTAGTATTTCATATTGTTGTGTGGTGTATGTCATGTAATTTGGGTATGTGTGGTTTGCATGGGAGAGTAGCAAGGTAGTTTCAAAAGATTAGCGGGTTATGCATGTTCCTTCGGTACCGCTCGGTCTGGAGGAAAGTTTCGTGATGATGATTGTGAGAGTCGAAGTGTGAGGTATAATAAAAGATCCACCATCCTATCCAGAAAGTGCACTGTAGCGTTAAATAATTACGAGACCATAATATAGAGATTCACTAATGTAAAGCCATGCCCACTGGGCGGAATTTCTCATGTGATATTGTTGTAGGTTATAGAATTTGTGTGTTTAGGTTAGAGAACTTATCGGAATAAATCAGATAGTGAAAAGAAAGAGATTGGTAGACTTTTCCTTCAAATTGTATGTAGTCATAATGTCCCGAATTTATAATGTGTGCGGCATTCATATTCAGTGGGATGGCCACGTGTTAATAAAAGCCGTTAAATAAAAGACAAAAAGAAAATGTGGTATTGCCAGTGCGTAGTGAACAGTCAGAGTTCTGTAAATCACTGATAGTCAGATATGCGTTTCCGTTGCGTAGTAATCATATAGGAGGATAACTTGTAACTAAGTGTGAGTACTAGAGTTCATGTTACTCGTCAAATAAGAAAGAATCCACTTGCTTGGCAGACCACTCATCTTGCAGGCCTGACTGCTTGATACCACAGTATGAGCAAGGCATGTGGGTGCCTCTCAATGTAGATGTAGATAATTCGGTCAAAGCCACCCATTCTTCTTCTACTGTATTTCTTTCCCCTGTTCTTGTCAATTGTTGCCTAATGCTCTCTCTCAAACTATCTGCAACCGCTGGTTCCTTGAATTTATCGACATCCCATCTCCGTAAATTACGACATCTGCCCCTGGAAATGTCTTACAGTTTAAAACCTGGTTCCTAAATCTCTGTCTTACTGTTATATATGCCATCTGAAACCTTCCAGTGTCTCCAGGCCTCTTCCAAGTGTGCGACCTCCTTTCATGATTCTTAAACCAAGTGTTAGCTATGATTAGGTTATGCTCCGTGCAAAATCCTACCAGGCGGCTTCCTCTTTCATTCCTTCCCCCCAGTCCATATTCACCTACTACTTTTCCTTCTCTTCCTTTTCCTACTATCGAATTCCAGTCCCCCATGACTATTAAGTTTTCGTCTCCCTTAACTATCTGAATAATTTATTTTATCGCATGATACATTTCTTCAATCTCTTCATCTTCTGCGGAGCTAGTTGGCATATAAACTTGTACTACTGTGGTAGGCGTGGGCTTCGTGTCCACGTTGGCAACTTGGTGCGTTCACCATGCTGTTCGAAGTAACTTACCCGCGTTCCTATTTTTTTAATCATTAGTAAATCAATTCCTCCGTTACGCCTATTTGATTTTGTATCTATAACCCTGTATTCACCTGACCAGAAGTCTTTTTACTCCTGCAACCGAACTTCATTAATTCCCACTATATCTAACTGTAACTTACCCATTTCCCTTTTTAAATTTTGTAACCTGCTTGCCCCAGTAAGGGATCTGACATTCCACGCTCCGATCCGTAGAACGCCAGGATTATTTCTCCTTTATAGATTATATAACAATAAATGAGGGATTTCCTTGGCAGGTTAAGGATACCAGAGTTTATCGAGGAGAGGATATTCGATCAGATCAGGTCTTCTTGGTGTCAATAATTGATATCCACGCAAAGTAGACAAAACCAAAGAAGGATCAAAACGAACACCAACTTCTTAAAATTAGCCTTTCAGAAGATAGCAGCATAAGAAATCTCTATCAAAAACGTTTCATCAAAACATTTGCAAATTTAGAAATGGTGGGAGATTTGGAAGAAGAATGGAAAAACATGAAACCAGTCAGATCGAAAATCTTTAATGAGGCGATGGGGAAGGAAAGGAAATACAGGAAACGCGCAAGAGTACGGATTTCGAAGTCAGAGATGAAAATACCAATTCAAAAAAAGCAGCTTTCAAGGCCTACATAAATAATTCCACTAATGCAAAGTGTAAGGAATATAAAGAGAAGAGAAGTAATGTGAAATACATTACTAGGAAAGTGGACACAGAATCATGGGAACGCTTTATTAACAATATAGAGCATGATTTACATGGCAGACAAAGTATCGCTCATAAAATGATGAAATCGCTCAAGAGACAAAAAAAATGATAGTATACGTGTTAATAATAAATAAGAGAATGAATGGCTGGCTCATTATAAAGGTTTGTGATATGATGATAATTTTAGACATTACGTGAACTAAATGACACAAAAGGCCTGGGCGATATTGATATGAGACCTGACGGAAGCCATGAAACCTACAAAAAAATGGGAAAGCCACTTATTTAGAAGGTATTAATAAGGAACTGTGGAAGTTCGGAGGTTTATTTCTGCATCTAAGACTTCGACGTTGGAGAATAATGGAGGTTAAAAAAGTCTGGCTGAGAGGCAAAGTAGAATCTATCTTAATCCTGAATGTAAGACCTAAAAATATAATGAAAAAGTTAATATCTGAAGAACAATCGGGTTTTAGAAAAGGACGACCAAGTATTGATAATGTTGTAACACTGCAACAAGTTGTAGAAAGGGGATTTTGAGAAAAAAAATGGTTCAAATGGCTCTGAGCACTATGGGACTCAACTGCTGAGGTCATTAGTGCCCTAGAACTTAGAACTAGTTAAACCTAAGTAACCTAAGGACATCACAAACATCGATGCTCGAGGCAGGATTCGAACCTGCGACCGTAGCGGTCTTGCGGTTCCAGACTGCAGCGCCTTTAACCGCACGGCCACTTCGGCCGGCGATTTTGAGAAAGCCTTCAATAATATAATTGGAGAGAGAGAATGGAATATCACGACTGAACGAGGTCATCTACCTCAACTAATGAGTGCTGTCAAGAGTCTATTCACAGACACCGAAATTATTTTAGATATGGGAAATATAACAACAAAGCCAATGAAGACAAACAAAGGAGTACGACAAGGACGCTGTACTTCTCCGACACTCTCCTGTACATAACGTCTGCGGTATGGATTCGCGTTGCCGACTTCTTTGCGGCACCGCTATCTCTCTTTCTGGACGATACGGAAACCTCCACAGCTCAGAGCACGCTAGACCGAGGCCTGCCGGCCTGGGGACGCACTTGCGCTTTGCAAGCGCAGCCGAGTCCGCTCCGCGTTCCAGCCTCCCCCACCACTGCCCTGTTCCCACGAGTAGTCTGAGAGACACGGGCATATGCTGCAGGCTACACACGCGGGAATGGTAGGAAGAAGAAAAGAGGAAGATTAGGGCCTAACGTACCAACGGCATTTAGAGACTGTAACGCCGCTTCCTTTGAAGGAAAAATGAGGTATATAAAAATAGTACCCCAAAGCCCAAAAGTCCCAAAAATCAAGTTCCAAATTTCATTAAAAAAGGAAAAAACTCCCTTTTTGAATGATGTTGCTTGAACAGTAGCATGTAGATAGAAAAGAAATTCAGTACCAAGTAGCATAGTGTTTTGAAAAAGAAAGAAATAAAAAAGATAGAAGCCCATTAGTTTCAAAATAAAATCATAGTAGATCGCAAAGTACCGTAATTAGAAATCACGGAGTAGGACGAACGATCTCAAAGAATACTCCTTATCAGTACTCTTTGAGAATCGTGTGTAATACCTAAGACAGAGGCGTGCACTGTTACTGTCGGAGGAAGCCGAACCTCAGCGTGTGCTCGTATGCGCGGGCGCGACGAGATTGTTTTTTTGAACGCTAAAGATTTGCGATCTACTATGACGCACCGAACTTGTAAGAAGTAAATCAGTAACTTCAAATAGGATGTCACGCAGAACCGAGATAATGAAAGATTCGAAATTGTCTTAAATTGAATAGTTTCAACAAAAGACCGGACATTACCCAAAGTTAGATACTATTAGTGATGGACCGATATAGAGACTAAACTCTGAAACCGAATTGTGAGAAAAGAATTAACTTTCGTAAAATCAGTTAATGGAATCTGGAACTTGCACAATATCTTGGACTGAAGTATACGTCATTAATTCCACCCAGATATGAAAAGCTACTTCCTTACGGCAATGTTAGTGTTATTAATGCGTTAATAACTTCTTTCAATCCATTCAGTATTGTGTACTCAGTAAATAATTATCTGTGCGACGACACTGATTGTCCAAGGAACGCGGCGTGCAGAAGTACTCTTTGCCGCATTGGCAAATTATCGCTCTGTTACGAACTATTAGGCTCTAGTAAACTGAAAACCTTTAGTGCAGATATTGGTGTTGTGAATGTACTGGAGCTATGATTAATACCGAAATAGGAACTGATATATCCCTACGTGTAGCTGTGTTTAAATACGCCGGGGAGCACGTAATTGGCTCTGAGCACTATGGGACTTAACTTCTGAGGTCATCAGTCCCCTAGAACGTAGAACTACTTAAACCTAACTAACCTAAGGACATCACACAACACCCAGTCATCACGGACCACGTAATTGCTTGACCTGATCGAGACAAATAATACGCACTCGGTGGGATTTCAGCGCAGCCCAAATAGATTTTTTATATAACGTCAATACATACAGCTGTACCGCTAGTTAGCCAGATTGCGACATTGTAAGACGGAGCAGAAGCTCGGGCTGTTTTAGACATGGGGAAAGAAATCTGCCGCGACCCATTCAAAATAACCACCCCGACATGATACTAGAGCGACGGAGGGAATACACGGGCAGCCTGAACCTGGATGGCTCGACGCGGGCTTGAACCGTCGTCCTCCCGAATGCGAGTCCAGTGTGCTGACCACTGCTACGGCCGCCTCCCTCGGTCAGACTCAAGATTTAACAAGATTGTTTGCGTGGCCATTCTCAATAGCAAGCACAGAAATACTTGTTTTGTAAATAAAACCGCCTTTTCCTGCTGCCACTTTATTTTTCCCAGACGCGTTTCGCCTTTTTCTTGCTCTAAGACATCATCTGTGGGATGACTTGCTGTGCTATGCGTGTCCTCTCATCTGGTCTGGAGGTCACACTACCACTTTATTACCGACATATAAGCACAATTTTGACTTCCGACCGTTTTCACACTGTTACAATATTTACGTTGTTAGAAAGCAGTGTCCGAAGAAACAGTTATATCGAGTGGTAGAAGAATAATAGTACACCACAAAAAGGTGAAACATGGTGAACAGTGTGAAAAAGTTGTTGAGGCTTTCGTGGCCACTTGTTGACAAACTGCCTATTGGCTTCTGTCTCGGGTTCTTCGGCCGACGTTCATCTAATGATTTTTCTGACGTTTCGCCAGCACGAGTGGCTGGCATTGTCAAAGCTTCACCCTCCATTGCCGGCAATGGAGGGTGAAGCTTTGACAATGCCAGCCACTCGTGCTGGCGAAACGTCAGAAAAATCATTAGATGAACGTCGGCCGAAGAACCCGAGACAGAAGCCAATAGGCAGTTTGTCAGTGTGAAAAAGGCCGGAACTCAAAATTGTGCTTATATGTCGGTAACAAAGTGGTAGTGTGACCTCCAGACCAGATGAGAGGACACGCAGAGCACAGCAAGTCATCCCACAAATGATGTCTTAGAGCAAGAAAAAGGCGAAACGCGTCTGGGAAAAATAAAGTGGCAGCAGGAAAAGGCGGTTTTATTTACAAAACAAGTATTTCAACAATATTTGTTTCTAACACAGTAGGAGAGCATCTAAGAAGCGAATATTGTAGCAGAAATTTATGAGTAGGATTTTATTGGCAGTGTTCATTTTCAAGTTCTTAATTTTTCTGAGAAAGTTCTTTACGTACAGGCATTTACCATTAGCTTGGGATGTTTACAAATTTACACACATTTCGACTTTAGAATACGGTACATATCTGTAACTATGCTTCGTGATACAATCAAACAAGTGGAGTTACGGAGATTAAGATCTGTTAAACCTGAACGTTGTTCAGATTTCGGCAGTTCCAGACACGTTACTCTCCGAGAACGTTCTTTCTCACAAAGCGTAAATAGAAACCGCTACTATGATATTAGTAAACTGGAGGAGTCTCATTGGTAACATCCTAGAATTGGTATCCCTTATTAAACGTAATAATGCGCAGATGGTATTAGCAACAGAAAGATGTTTGAAATCGTAAGTAAATAGCAACGAAATCCTTACTACTGAAATATATATCGGCAGGATAGGTTGTACGCTAATAGTTGTGGTGCACTTTTAGCAGTAAAGAATTCGGTAACACACTTCCAGTCACACTGACGTGACCACACTTCGGTATCCTGAATAATCGTCTTTTACACCGCGGACAGCCGCAAGACCTGCACGAAGAGCGGTCAGTGGTGTTCTGGAAGGTGATGTGGAGCGCTCTACTAGGTTTCTCGGTTGAGGATCCATGGTTCAAACAGCCCGATCGAGATGGTCTCACAGGTACTCAATTGGGTTAAAATCTGAGAGGTCTGGTGGCCAGGGCAGTACACTAAACTCATCCTGTTGCTCTTCAAACCACGCACGTGCACTGCGAGCTATGTGACGCGTTGCATTGTCCTCTTAGTAGATGCCATCGTGCCGAGGAAAGAAACTGCAGGTATGGGTGGTCATGGTCCGCAAGGTTGATCCGCTGCGCCTTCCAGAATGACGGGACCACCCAAGGAGATCCACGCTCTCTCTCCTCCAGCCTGGATCCGTCAGATGATTGTTGCAGACTGTTTGTTTTCGGACGTTTCAGGCCGTGCACGCCAACGGCCACGTGTCAGATGGGGAATAAAACGTGGTTCACCTGAAAAGGCCACCCGTCGCCACTCGGCGGCCGTCCAGTTCCGATGTTCGTGGGCCAATTCCAGCCTTCGTCGCCGATGAGCAGCAGTCAGCAAGGTTGCAGGAGCCAGGCGCTCGCTACGGAGGCCCATACTCGCTAACTCTCGCTGAACGGTCAGTGAGGAGACAGTGTTGGTACCCCACTGCTCCGTCAGGGCGGTCAGCTGCTCACCAGTGGCTTGTCTTTTCGCCCGTACACATCTCTGAAGCTGTCGTCCACCCCTGACCCCTACGGCTCGTGGTGCACCATAATCGCCTCTGCTCCACTTCCGCATACCGCCACGGCGGCATGTGCACAGGTGACAGACTTAGCCGTTCAGAAAACGCATCCAACCTTGGCCCGAAAGCCAATGATCGTGGCCTTTTGGAAGTCAGATAAATCGCTCCGTTTCCACAGTAAGAGGACGACTTTAGTGTTTCCCGCGTCTCTCCCACAGATTTTATATACCCTCCACTGCCAGTGCTACCACTTGCCGTCTGTCAGTGGTTGACGTCGAAGACAGGCGGTCGTTACATTAATGTGACTGGACCGTGTACGCAATCACGTTATTACGGACTCGGAATATGAAATAGTATGAGTGTCAAACGTGATAGCTCTATACTTTTACGGGCTGCCTGCTTCAGTAGCAGTGACGTCGGAGTGCTTCGGACAGAATTCAGGGAATTTTGTGAATAAGTTTCCCGATTATGTGCTATAACATGAGCCAGACTTCAACTTGCCAGCTACAGAGTGGGACAGTCATGTAACCAAAACTGGTGTCACAGAAGAAGGTTCGTGTTACACTATTCTGAATGTTGTAATCTCCTTCCTCCTTCCATCTATTGTCAACATTAGACAATGCCCAGTCCAAGTAATTAATAAACAAGGTCTTTTATGAAGATTTGAGAGAAGTGAAGATTTAAATAACCTTACATGTTTACTTGGCTTGTCATGCTGAGATGGCTCTAGTTTTTCTTGTCTAGGGGACTGATTCTTGAAGCTGAAAACTCACGTCAGGTCCTCACGGTTGGTTTGAACCAATTAAATTGGAAGTTTGTTGTTGCAGAATTTTTTACGAAAATATATCTTCCACTGACTGTCTCAAATTTTAGTATATCATACATTATTTTCATTTTTCATACTAACAAAGTCAAAATTACATTGTTCGCACCTATTTTATAAAAACACGTTCGATCACACGAGAGCCAAGCTTACGACTCTCTTACTCTGCGGAAATGGCAATATTCCTAAGTGTTTACAGTTTTTCTTAATAAATGAATTCCTGCTTGTTTTCGCTGCATTACTAATTTCAATTATTGTTTCTTAAATGAATCCAGAAATAAACATAGTAAACAGTACACGATTGTCTAATTAATAATAGAAATTTTAAATGTGCAAATAATTGGCAGTTTCAAATGTTTCTATAAAATGTAACTGTACATTCAGAACTAGTACTTATCGATTATAACAGAGAAACTAAAATATTTTATAAAGTTATTCCTTTCCATAAATTTTAGCTTTAAATATAAAATACTGCGTATAAAATTACATGAAAGTTTTCAGAAAATGAACTGAGATAATACTGACCTGTCCAGAAAAACACTGGTATCAACAACTACTGTTGAGGAAAAGTAATGCTAGAGGAGGATGTCTGGTTACAATGACTTGTCCGAAAATTACTTTGCGCAGATAGAGCGCCAGCTCTTGAGCGTAACGAACAGTTACAGTATAGGAGGGCATCAATGATGACCAGGTTGTGACAGCATCAATGACTACGTATGTTACAAGATGTGTTAACAAAGGTAAGAAAATATGTTTGCTTACCAAGAATGACAGCACACGAATTACTGAGTATTTTGAGGAATCAACATCAAATATTCAGTTCTGACGACGAAAATGTGCAGCATAAAAGGATGAAATTTTAAACAGTCATTCAGTATCCCTTAGACAAGTAAAGTTTTAAGAAAGGAGTAACTTCCTTACATATTGGATTAATAGCAGAGACATATCAGATCCAACGAAGAGCGACGCGATTCGTCACGGTTTCGTCTAGTAAACACGAGGGCGCTATGGAGATGCTGAACGAACTCCAGGGGCAGACGCTGCCCATCACTGCCAGGTTTACTGCTGTAAAGCCGAGAGAGTGGGTTCCGAGAAGAAGCAAGATATTAATCGTTCTGCACACGTCTTGCAAAATGACAACCACGAGAAAATACGAGAAGTTAGAGCACATCCAGGGCTATACCGACAATCGTTCCTGGCACGCGCCATTCGCGAATGGAACAGCGAAGAGAGGAGGAGTTAACAGTGTCAGAAGTAACCTGCGCCACATGCTGTTAGGTGTTCCCTCCGTCACATACCGTTAGGTGGCTTCTGGACTACAGATGTAAATGTAGATACAGTGCTATGCACCAGAAACACAGTCTCAGATAAGTTAACTTTGATACTAGTTTGGCAACGCCTAAACTATGAATTGTGTCGTAACATCTTGCCAAATCCATCAAATTAATGTTGCATATTCCTAAGAGAGAGATGGTGTAGGCGAGAACCAGGAAATTAGTCTTGGAAGCCAATGTTAACAAACGAATCCCATCCTGCTACTGCGGAGTTCTGTTCCGTTAATTTAGAGAACGGGTACGGGAGAAAAGAACGCTCGACAAATTGTCTCCCTCCATCGTAAATCAGGGCGTTTCACATTCCTTAAAACCTTGCCCCGTACATGCTTGTCTAAGGTGTAGGGAATATTTAATGTAGAGAAGTCAAATACTCTGCAATTTGTGAGCTGTCACTCTTGCTAAGTGAAAATATTTTCCTGCCTCTCTTAACATAATGCCTCGCAACATCTGTGCTCATTGATGCTGTTACAGCCTTGTCGATCACTGGTGCCCTCCGCTACGTTAAATGATTCAAAAAGTTCGCAGATTACAGGGCGTAACAACGTACACGAATAGGCTTCTCCCTCCCCCACCCCTTCACTGCACGTAACTGTAGGATAGAACAGGGAGTAGCTACACTACTGGCCATTAAAATTGCTACACCAAGAAGAAATGCAGATGATGAACGGGCATTCATTGGACAAATATATTATACTAGAACTGACATGTGATTACATTTTCACGCAGTTTGGGTGCATATATCCTCTGAAATCAGTCAAAATAACCACTTCTGGCCGTAATAACGGCCTTGATACTCCTGGGCATTGAGTAAAACAGAGCTCGGATGGCGTGTACAGGTACAGCTACCCACGCAGCTTCAACACGATACCACAGTTCATCAAGAGTAGTGACTGGCGTATTGTCACGAGCCAGTTGCTCGGCCACCATTGACCAGACGTTTTCAATTGGTGAGAGGTCTGGAGAATGTGCTGACCAGGGCAGCAGTGGAAAATTTTCTGTATCCACAAAGTCTCGTACAGGACCTGCAACAGGCGGTCGTGTATTATCCTGCTGAAATGTAGGGTTTCGCAGGGATCGAATGAAGGGTAGAGCCACGGGTCGTAACACATCGGAAATGTAACGTCCGCTGTTCAAAGTGCCGTCACTGCGAAGAAGAGGTGACCGAGACGTGTAACCAAAGGCACCCCATACCATACCGCCGGGTGATACGGCAGTATGGCGGTGACGAATACACGCTTCCAATGTGCGTTCACCGCGATGTCGTCAAACACGGATGCGACCATCATGATGCTGTAAACAGAACCTGCATTCATCCGAAAAAATGACGTTTTACGATTCGTGCACCCAGGTTCATCGTTGAGTATACCATCGCAGGCGCTCCTCTCTCTGATGCAGCGTCAAGGGTAACCGCAACCGTGGTCTCGGAGCTGATAGTCCATGCTGCTACAAACGTCGCCGAACTGTTCGTGCAGATGGTTGTTGTCTTGCAAACGTCCCCATCTGTTGACTCAGGGATCGAGACGTGGCTGCACGATCCGTTACAGCCATGCGGATAAGATGCCTGTCATGTCGACTGCTAATGATACGAGGCCGTTGGGAACCAGAACGGCGTTCCGTATTACCCTCCTGAACCCACCGATTCCATATTCTTCTAACAGTCATTGGATCTCGACCAACGCGAGCAGCAATGTCGCGATACGATAAACCGCAATCGCGATAGGCTACAATCTGACCTTTATCAAAGTCGGAAACGTGATGGTACGCTTTTCTCCTCCTTACACGAGGCATGACAACAACGTTTCACCCGGCAACGCCGGTCAACTGCTGTTTGTGTATGAGAAATGGGTTGGAAACTTTCCTCATGTGAGCACGTTGTAGGTGTCGCCACCGGCGCCAACCTTGTGTGAATGCTCTGAAAAGATAATCATTTGCATATCACAGCATCTTCTTCCTGTCGGTTAAATTTCGTGTCTGTAGCACGTCATCTTCGTGGTGCAGCAATTTTTTAATGGCCAGTAGTGTATATTTGTATAAAGTACCCTAATCCATGCGCTGCACAGTAGTTTGCAGCGTATGTATGTACACTCCTGGAAATTGAAATAAGAACACCGTGAATTCATTGTCCCAGGAAGGGGAAACTTTATTGACACATTCCTGGGGTCAGATACATCACATGATCACACTGACAGAACCACAGGCACATAGACACAGGCAACAGAGCATGCACAATGTCGGCACTAGTACAGTGTATATCCACCTTTCGCAGCAATGCAGGCTGCTATTCTCCCATGGAGACGATCGTAGAGATGCTGGATGTAGTCCTGTGGAACGGCTTGCCATGCCATTTCCACCTGGCGACTCAGTTGGACCAGCGTTCGTGCTGCACGTGCAGACCGCGTGAGACGACGCTTCATCCAGTCCCAAAGATGCTCAATGGGGGACAGATCCGGAGATCTTGCTGGCCAGGGTAGTTGACTTACAGCTTCTAGAGCACGTTGGGTGGCACGGGATACATGCGGACGTGCATTGTCCTGTTGGAACAGCAAGTTCCCTTGCCGGTCTAGGAATGGTAGAACGATGGGTTCGATGACGGTTTGGATGTACCGTGCACTATTCAGTGTCCCCTCGACGATCACCAGTGGTGTACGGCCAGTGTAGGAGATCGCTCCCCACACCATGATGCCGGGTGTTGGCCCTGTGTGCCTGGGTCGTATGCAGTCCTGATTGTGGCGCTCACCTGCACGGCGCCAAACACGCATACGACCATCATTGGCACCAAGGCAGAAGCGACTCTCATCGCTGAAGACGACACGTCTCCATTCGTCCCTCCATTCACGCCTGTCGCGACACCACTGGAGGCGGGCTGCACGATGTTGGGGCGTGAGCGGAAGACGGCCTAACGGTGTGCGGGACCGTAGCCCAGCTTCATGGAGACGGTTGCGAATGGTCCTCGCCGATACCCCAGGAGCAATAGTGTCCCTAATTTGCTGGGAAGTGGCGGTGCGGTCCCCTACGGCACTGCGTAGGATCCTACGGTCTTGGCGTGCATCCGTACGTCGCTGCGGTCCGGTCCCAGGTCGACGGGCACGTGCACCTTCCGCCGACCACTGGCGACAACATCGATGTACTGTGGAGACCTCACGCCCCACGTGTTGAGCAATTCGGCGGTACGTCCACCCGGCCTCCCGCATGCCCACTATACGCCCTCGCTCAAAGTCCGTCAGCTGCACATACGGTTCACGTCCACGCTGTCGCGGCATGCTACCAGTGTTAAAGACTGCGATGGAGCTCCGTATGCCACGGCAAACTGGCTGACACTGACGGCGGCGGTGCACAAATGCTGCGCAGCTAGCGCCATTCGACGGCCAACACCGCGGTTCCTGGTGTGTCCGCTGCGCCGTGCGTGTGATCATTGCTTGTACAGCCCTCTCGCAGTGTCCGGAGCAAGTATGGTGGGTCTGACACACCGGTGTGAATGTGTTCTTTTTTCCATTTCCAGGAGTGTAGAAGTAAACGAAGCATGACGCGAGCAGCCGCAGCAAGAGTCATTAACGGGACGCTTACAAAGCGATACAGGGCGAACGGCGGCCCCGTCCAGAGCTAACTGTATCTCTGCTGTCACGGCTACTTGCTAGCGGTGTCTGCCATCGCGACAACACAGGACAAGACAGCCGTGTCGTCACGGCTTCCCAGAAGGGCCGTGGTCGGACGCGGGCGTTCCAGAGCTTCCGTCTGGTCTCGTTCGCCCTCCGCCTGCTCCTTTCCTCACACCGGGCTCCACGGCGGCGCTGCCGGAACTGCGCAGAAAGGCGGAGTCGACGGCCGCGCTCGAGCGCCGGGCGGCGTCCGCGCGGCCTTGGCGCGGCCGACACACGACGCCGTAATTGAATTAGTCGATACCCGGGCACTATCCGAGAGGTCGATCTCTGTCTGCGACACTATCGACGGCCGTGTGTCTTAGTGCGAGGGGTTATCGTGATGCATGGCCTGCAACGCAAGGGAACCGCGAAAACCTCTCACGCCGCTACAGGAAACGGCGGCCGGGAAAGGCGTCGGCGCGGGCGTAACCACTCTAGCCGCTGACAGAGGCTGGCGCTTTTACTGCAGTGCGGGCGTCTGAGAGAATCGCATTAAACCTAGGGACGAGTGGCGTACAATAAGTAACGCAACACTTTCATCTCGGCCTATTTCCGTTGCGCAATTTGTTGAGCGACAACGTGGAGTATTCCTGCTACAGGCGCTAAGGGATTTCTTATGTCCCGACAGGTTGCTGCGCTATACGCAGTCTTCAAAATGACGTGTGTAATGCAGGGGCACTCCAAGCAGAGAACTCTCACTGAGTTGTTTTTGGTGGAAAACCGTAGCACGGCAGATATTCACAGGCGTTTGCAGAATGTATACGGAGACCTCGCGGTGAACAAAAGCACGGCGAGTCGTTGGCTTGGCGTCTGTCATCACAGCGACAAGGTCGCACAAACTTGTCCGACCTCCCGCTTGTCGATCGGCTGCACACAGCCGTGACCCTTACAATGTTGGAACGTGCGGACACACTCATTCCGTTAAATGTAGACAACCATCAGCTGTAGAATCTACATCTACGTGATTACTTTGCTATTCACCATAAAGTACCGGTATCTGGCAGAGGGTTCAATAAACCACCTTCATGCTGTCTCTACCGCTCCACTCTCGAACCGCACGCGGGAAAAACGAGCATTTAAATTTTTCTGCGCGAGCCCCGATTTCTCTTATTTTATTGTGATGATTAATTCTCCCCATGTAGGTGGGTGCCAACAGAATGTTCTCACAATCGGAGGAGAAAACTAGTGAGTGGAATTTCATGAGAACATCCCGTCGCAACGAAAAACGCCTTTGTTTTAGTGATTGCCACTCTAGTTCACGTATCATGTCTGTGCCACTATCTCCCCTACTTCGCGAAAATACAAAACGAGCTGCCCTTCTTTGTAATTTTTCGATGTAATCCGTCAGTCCCACCTGATGCGGATCCCACACAGCACAGCACAGCAATACTCCAGAATATGGCGGACAAGCATAGTGTACGCAGTCTCTTTGGTAGACCTATTGCACCTTCTAAGTGTTCTGCCAATGATTCGCAGTCTTTGGTTTGCTCTACCCGCGATATTATCTATGTGATCGTTCCAATTTAGGTTATTCGTAATTGTAATCCCTAAGTATTTAGTTGAATTTGCAGCCCTCAGATTTGTGTGACTTATCGCGTAATCGAAATTTAGCTGATTTCTTTTAGTACGCATGTGAATAACTTCGCACATGGAATGACGACAACGGAAATGTGTCCCGGTCCGCGACTTGAACCCGGATCTTCAGCTCACTGCGAGCGGTCGCCTTACCATTTGGCTATATGAGCACGTCTCACGACCATGTCGTCACCCATGTGTCTACAAACTGCACTGTACATCATTTATGCATATTCCCGTACAGAGGAGACATTTTACTTGGAAGTCGCTTGCCCGGTGTCGTCGGATAAATACGGCATTACAGTGCCTGTGTTATTCTGAAATATCGTATTCCTCGGTTATTTATACTGTCAATTTTCTATTAGGAACTAAGACATAAAATGAACTGTGTTTATAGTGAAGTACCGAAAAAATTTCAGATGCATGTGCACACATCAAAAAAAGTTTTGCATCACCCCGGTTCCCAGAACTCGGGAAGACAGACGTTGGCTGTGGATACTGTATCACAAGCACAGTCCCTTTGACTGTCCAGAGACGTCACTAAATTCGACCAAAAATGTAAACAACCATGCATGAGCAGCGCCTATTAGACGGAAGGGGACTGACAGCGATCAGTTCGTCATTCCACCAGGAAGGAGGTACACGGCTCGTGTTGTCTGTAGTCCAACCGTGCCTAGACGGTCAATACCGCGGTTCGATCGCGCCCCCATTGTTAGTTTATACCAGGAAGGGCTCTCAACAAGAGAAGCGTCCAGGCGTCTCTGAGTAAACCAAAGCGACGTTGTTCGGACACGGAGGAGATACAGAGAGACAGGAATTGTCGATGACATGCCTCGCTCAGGCCGCCCAAGGGCTACTACTGCAGCGGATGACCGTTACCTAACACATTATGGCTCGGAGGAACCCTGACTGCAACTCCACTATGTTGAATAATGCTTTTGGTGCAGCCGGAGTGGCCGAGCGGTTCTAGGCGCTACAGTCTGGAACCGCGCAACCGCTACGGTTGCAGGTTCGAATCCTGCCTCGGGCATGGATGTGTGCGATGTCATTAGGTTAGTTAGGTTTAAGTAGTTCTAAGTTCTAGGGGACTGATGACGTCAGATGTTAAGTCCCATAATGCTCAGAGCCATTTGAACTATTTTGCAGCCACAGGACGTCGTTTAACGACTCAAACTGTGCGCAATAGGCTGCATGATGCGCAA
Organism: Schistocerca nitens; assembly: GCF_023898315.1. NCBI lineage: Eukaryota > Metazoa > Arthropoda > Insecta > Orthoptera > Acrididae > Schistocerca > Schistocerca nitens. The sequence continues at coordinate 7,549,183 of NC_064625.1, read as the reverse complement.
CTTAACTCCCGACATCCATGGCGGGGACCATCTTTCCAACCACCACACCGTGCAGCGCGGTACAGATGGGCCCAACAACATGCCGAATGGACCGCTCAGGATTGGCATCGCGTTTTCACCGATGAGTGTCGCATATGCCTTCAACCAGACAATCGTCGGAGACGTGTTTGGAGGCAACCCGGTCAGGTTGAACGCCTTTGACACACTGTCCAGCGGGTGCACCAAGGGGGAGGTTCCCTGCTGTTTTGGGGTGGCATTATGTGGGGCCGACGTACGCCGCTGGTGGTCACTGAAGGCACCTAACGGCTGTACGATACGTGAATGCCATGCTACGACCTATAGGGCAACCATATCGGTAGCATATTGACGAGGCATTCGTCTTTATGGACGACAACTCGCGGCCCCATCGTGCCCATCATGTCAATTACTTACTTCAGGATAACGACATCACTCGAATAGTGGTCAGCATGTTCTCCAGACATGAACCCTATCTAACATGTCTGGGATAGATTGAAAAGGGCTGTGTATGGGGGACTTGACCCACCAACCACTCTGAGGGATTTCCGCCGAATCGCCGTTGAGGAGTGGAAGAATCTGGACCAACAGTGCCTTGATGAACTTGTGGATAGTATGCCACGACGAATACAAGCATGCATCAATGCAAGAGGACGTGCTACTGGGTATTAGAGGTACCAGTGTGTACATAAATCTGTACCACCACCTCTGAAGGTCTCGCTGTATGGTGGTAAAACATGCAATGTCTGGTTTTCATGAGCAATAAAAAGGGCAGAAATGATGTTTATGTTGATCTCTATTCCAATTTTCTGTACAGTTTCCGGAACCGAGATGATGCAAAACTTTTTTTGGTGTGTTTATTTGTGAAAACAGGTTCGAAATTATGAAAAAGTCGCACAAAAAGATAAGCATTAAAATTTATGTTTCTGGTTGTGACGATTCACAGCCTCCTGATGCTTAATAAACGTGAACATGGTCCGTAGTAGGCTGTAACCTGATTTTTATTTAGTCGTGCGATTAGCTTATTTCGACTACTTGTCATTGTCAAGCGTTTGTAAAAGCAACATGGAAAAGCACTGCACACTGTGTTGGTTTTACAAATGCTTGACAATGACAAGTAGTCGAAATAAGCTAATCGCACGTTTAAATAAAAATCACGTTACAATGTACTACTGACCATGTTTACATTTATTAAATAAATATGCATAATGCATAAGTACAGTAATCGAGTTATGAAACATGACCCCGGACAGCTCATCTACCATGGGCGCAGCTGCTTCGCATGTCTGGAACGGGATTTTGTAGACGTCTCTACAGCAACGCCTCTTCGTAGCTCTATAGGCAGGTGTCGGCTTCGCCTTCAGCCGTCTGCGCTTCGGAGTTGAAAGCCGTCAAAAGCGCTACCAGGTGTCAGGGACTTCCTTAAGTAGACTAGACTGTAAGAGTGTCTTAGTAGAAAAGAATAAGCTAAAGCTTCGGGCATGATGTGGCGTTTTTTCACGTACATCACAGTTTCAGACGTCGTATCTGCTGAACTATGTTGTACAATGATGTATTTGTGTAGCTACGTTCAGCGGCATACGTGGATACCGTCAGTGAACTATGTTGCGAACAGAAATAGTAGAAAAGAAGTAATAAAATCAAACGTCATCCACAATGCTGCAGTTTTTCACGCATCTCAGTGCTTATGACGTTATCTCTCCTGAACAAAGTGCGATACCATGATATATTTTTGTAGATGCTTTCAGCAACGTATGTCGATACTGGCTGCGAAATTTATTGCGAATACAGTAAGTTGTACAGAAGTAATACATTTAAACGTCTTGAATGATGCGGGAGTTTTAACGCATCTCATTGTTTATGTCATATATCCTGATCTATGATAACTTGGTAGTTCCTATAACCACAGCGATTGTTGCCTGACAGTAAGGGATATGTGTACCAAGTTTGGTTGAAATCAGTCCATTGGTTTAGGACATGTGGAAATATATATATACTTAGATGCAGTTTTATAGTATGTATGGATTGCTGCAAATAGAGTTGAATGCTACTAACCTATAACGAAACTTTTTTTAAAATCTTATTTGTAAGACAACTGATAATGATGAGCTAAATTTGTGGCTAAATAATAAACAGCTGTACATACTTACAGTAACGTGTAGCAGATATACAGTAACAGTACTCACCTGTGAAAAGAGGAGAAACACCAATTAGGACATCAAAATTTTAGCTGCATCACCGGGAGAAATGTCTCTGATCATAAAGATGTGAGGTGTGAGGTATAAGGTATAAGGTTTTTTTACTGACAGTGGTAATTCGTCAAGACATATACAACAAGACTTGGTTAGGAACTGCGTGGGTAGATGTCACGTCTTTAATTCAAATAAATGCTGATAATTTAAATGGGACTGGGCGATGCATAAATATTTGAATGCTCTATGTTTGAATATCTTTTAGGACTCCATTTCTTTTACTACATCCGCAAGTTCACGATCTATGTCTGTTTTCATACGACGATGAACACAGAACTAACTTCATAACGATACAAAGTTCCTCTCTGGCAGCAGCAGCATTAGTAGTAGTAGTAGTAGTCACTTAAAACGTGGCTATCACAAACTCTTAAATATGAAACAGAACTAAATGAACAATGGGACTTGATCGGAATGTAAAATAAGAGCAGCATTAACCTTTTACCTTTGTTTTATTATTGTAACTTGGCATTGCAGTTTAAATATGTTTGACTGCTCAAGTATTGAGTCCACGATTCAGTCTCTTATTCTTTGAAAAGGTAATAAAAATTTCAGGAGTACCAGCGAGAATTCGTACCGCTCTCTCTAGATCATCTAGACGGCTCTTAAACTGAGTAGTGAATTTAAAATAAGCGCCGGGACATGGATTAGCACCAGCGATATATCATCTCTGTACTCACAAAATGGTTCAAATGGCTCTAAACACTATGGGACTTAACATCTGAGGTCATCAGTCCCGTAGACTTAGAACTATGTAAACCTAACTAACCTGAGGACATCACACACATCGATGCCCGAGGCAGGATTCGAACCTCCGACCGTAGCAGCCGCGTGGTTCCGGACTGAAGCGCCTAGAACCGCTCGGCCACAGCGGCCGGCCTCTGTACTCAAAACTCGAGATGTCAGTGTATATATAACGCCATAATGAAAATAATTTCGTAATAAAATTAAACCCATCGAATTGGATACTACAAATGGACAAGATTTTCAACACAGCAGCAGTAAATATGAAAAAAAAGTTATATTAAAATACCTACAAACTAAAATATAGTTATGATATTATCCTGACAATTGAAGTCTCTCTAAATTACATATAAAATTTGGCCATGATTCTATCGTATTCGTAATGAGCAGTCTATTTTCTATAACAGAACAAGAAAAAGAAATCACCTTACGGCATAGAGAAAGATTGATGTTTTGACATAAACAATAAAAGGAACAATAAACTCAAGTATAAATGTACTGAATGAAAGGTCATCGTGGAGTAATATGACCAAACAGGCAAACGAAACATCTAAAAGAACTAAAAAGCGATGTTCCGCTAAAACGTAGAAAACTAAAGAAAAGTGAACGCTAATGAACAGACAACACCGGAAAAAAAAGAGATCGACGCTACTCTGGAATTTTATTATTGTGGTCTTCAGTCAGAAGACTGCCATGCTGGCTTTCTCTACACTACACTACCGTGTGCAAGCCTCTTCATCTCCGAACAACTACTGCATCGTCTTGAGACTGCTTAGTGTACTCAATCCTTGGTCCTCCTCTACAATTATTACCCCCCCCCCCCCCCCCGCCACACACACACACACACACACACACACACACACACACACACACACACACGCTAAATTGGCTATTGCCTGATGCCCGAGGACGTGTGCTATCAACCGATCCCATCGTTAGTCAAGTTCTGCTATAAATTTCCTTTCTTCCCTATTGTATGCAGTACGCACGTAATATTCAGCATTCTTCTCAAGCACCGTGTTTCGAAAGCTTCCGTTTCTGCTTCTCTGAATGCTTATCATCAACGTTTCACTTCCGTAGGCCGCTACAATCCAGACAAATAATTTCAGAAAAGATTTTAATTTATGTACACAAATTTCTCTTTGTCGGAAAACGCACTTCTTGCTGTTGTCAGTCTGTATTTTATTCATTACTATTTCCGTAATCGTCAGTTATTTTGATGCCCAAATAACGAGACGCATCTACTACTTCTAGTATCTGATTTAATCTAATTCCCCCAGCATCGGGTGATTTTAATTCGACTACACTTCATTAACACTGTTCTGCTATTGTTGACGTTCATCTTATAACCTCTTTTCAATAACGTATCCATTCCGTTCAACTGATCGCCTAAGCCCTTTGCCGTTTCTGATTGAATACGCCGGCATACCACCAGTGGTACGAGGCAAACGTTGGTACGCACGGAACAGTTACTGCAGAAAACGAGTAACCGTTGCACCAGGCTTAATCACGGGTGTTTCAGTTGGCACCCACACCGCAGTTGCGCCAGCGGTTCGCTGCTCTGTGTACATTGATACTAACAGGAGTGGGTGCGACAGCTGCTGGAGAGAGTGTGCTACGATAACCCAGCAATTGAGAGACGCCTCCTGTCTATACGGACACTTAGCTTCACATAAGAGCAGACAGTGTACAAGAAACTGCTTCCCTTTCTCTCTGATGAAAACTTGCAGTTACGTCCATAAGAACTTTACACCTCTCAGGTGCCGGCCGGGGTGGCCGAGCGGTTCTAGGCGCTACATTTTGGAATTGCGCGACCGCTACGGTCGCAGGTTCGAATCCTGCCTCGGGCTTGGATGTGTGTGATGTCCATAGGTTATTTAGGTTTAAGTAGTTCTAAGTTCTAGGGGACTGATGACCTTAGAAGTTAAGTCCCATAGTGCTCAGAGCCATTTGAACCATTTTTGAACCTCTCAGGTCACCACTAACGCTGTAAGGTTGAAAGAAAGGTTGTGCAAACTGAGAGACTTGACAGTTCAATTAACTGTTAAGGTATCTTGACTTAAGTTTTGATATTTAAATCTTCCTTGTAATTTATATACACTGAAACGACGAAAATCATGGGATACCTCCTAATGTCTTTCGGACCTCCTTTTCCCCAGCTCAGTGTAGTAACTCGATGTGGCACGGATCCAACAATTCGCTGGAAGTCCGCCGCAGAAAATACTCAGCTGTTCTGCCTCTATAGCCGTACATAATTGCGAAAGTCTTGTCGGTACAGGATTTTGTGCACGTACCGATGTCTCGATTTTGTTCCATAAATGTTCGATGTGATTCATGTCGACCTATCTAAGTGTTCAGGATATTCTTCAAACCAATAGCGAATAATTGTGGCCTGCTCACATGTCGCAGTGTCATCCATAGAAACTCAGTCGTCGTTTGGCAACTTGAAGTTCATGAATTGCTGCAAATGGCCTCCAAGTAGTCGAAGATAACCATTTCCAGTGGATGATCGGTTCAGTTGGACCAGGCGTATTGGCGCAGACCTCACGAAGCCGTGGACCCAAGTTGTCAACAGCGCACTGTGCAAGCTCGTGGTGGCTCCACAATGGTGGGGTGTGCGTTTACATTGAGTGGACTGGGTCCATGTAAACACACCCCAAACCATTATAGAGTCACCACCAGATTGCACAGTGCCTTTTGACAAATTTCGTCCATGACTTCGAGGGGTCTGAGCCGCAACCGAACCCTACCATCAGCTCTTAGCCTGATCACGCCACGGCTTTCCAGTCGTGCAGGGTCCAACCGATATGGTCACTAGACCAGAAGAGGCGCTGCAGGCGACGTCGTGCTGTTACCAGAGGCACTCGCCCATCGGTCGTCTGCTGCCGCAGACCACTGACGCCAAATTTCGCCACACTGTACTAACGGATGCGTTCGTCGTACGTCCCACATTGATATCTGCGGTTATTTCAAGCAGCGTTGCTTGTCTGTCAGCACTGACAATTCTACGCAAATGCCGCTCTCTCAGTCGTTAACTGAAGGCCGTCGGCCACTGCGTTATCCACGGTGAGAGGTGAAGCCTGCAATGTGGTATTCTCGGCACACTCTTGACACTGTGTATCTCGGAATATTGAATTCCGTAACGATTTCCCAAATGGAGTGTCTCATGCGTCTAGCGCAAACTACAGTTTCGCGTTCAAAGTCAGTCTGTAAACTCCCGCCGAGCGTCCACAATAAGGTCGGAAAACTTTTGGCACGAGTCACCAGAGCACAGACGACAGCTCCGCCAGTGCGCCGCCTTTTATACCTCGTGTATGCGATACCACCGCCATGTGTAAGTGTGTTCTACCGCTGTCACCTGACTCTGCCACCCCAGTGTATAAGCTACATGTAACGTTGGCATTTAATTGTGCTCGTATCTAAATCACTTCACTTTTATTTTAGTCATCTGTGGGAGCTGTGTAACTAATTCATTTTGGTTTCGCAAAATCGCAGTTTTGAATTTTTCCTTCCATGTGTCCTGTCTTACCATGTGCCTCAATCAGTCAGTAGACCTTTATTAAAAAGGTAGAGAAAATGATGGTTGGTTTGAATTGCATGAGAGATGGATCACAAAAGGCAGTACCGCGTGTACCGGTCGGGATTGTACTGAACATTTAAGTAGTGAAGCAACTTAAATCACTTCATAAAAGCAAGTCTTCTGGTCCAGACTGTATACCACTTAGGATCCTTTCAGGGTATGCTGATCCATTAGCTCCATCATATACAACCGTTCGCTCGACGAAAGATCCGTACCCAAAGGCTGGAAAATTGCACAGGTCACACCAATATTCAAGAAAGGTAGTAGGAGTAATCCACTACATTACAGGCCCATATCGTTAACGTCGATATGCAGCAGTATCTTAGAATATATATTGTGTTCGAACATTATGAATTACCTCGAAGAAAATGGTCTATTCACACACAGTCAACATGGCTTTACAAAATATCGTTCCTGTGAAACACAACCAGCTTTTTATTCACATCAAGTGCTGAGTGCTATTGACAACGGATTTCAGATCGATTCCTTATTTCCGGTAGGCTTTTAACACTGTGCCACACAAGCGGCTCGTAGTGAAATTGCGTGCTTATGGAATATCGTCTCAGCTATGTGACTGGATCTGTGATTTCCTGTCGGAGAGGTCACAGTTCGTTGTAATTGTCGGAAAGCTATCGAGTACAACAGAAGTGATTTCTGGCGTTCCCCAAGGTAGTGTTATAGGCCCTCTGCTGTTCCTTATCTATATAAACGATTTGGCAGACAATCTGAGCAGCCGTCTTCGGTTATTTGTAGATGACGCTGTCGTTTATCGACTAATAAAGTCATCAGAAGATCAAAGCAACCTGCAAATCGATTTAGAAGAAATATCAGAACGGTGCGAAAAGTGGCAGTTGACCTTAAATAACGAAAAGTCTGAAGTCATCCACATGAGTGCTAAAAGGATACTGGATTTGGGATGGACACCATTAAAAGAAAGACGTTTTTCGTTGCGACGGAATCTTCTCACGAAATTCCAATCACCAACTTTTTCCTCCGAATGCGAAAATATTTTGTTGACACCGACCTACATAGGCAGGAACGATCACCAAGATAAAATAAGGGAAATCAGAGCTCGTACGTAAAGATGTAGGTGTTCATTCTTCCCGCGCGCTATACGAGATTGGAATAATAGAGAACTGTGAAGGTGGTTCGATGAACCCTCTGCCTGGCACTTAAATGTGATTTGCAGAATATCCATGTAGATGTAGACGTAGATGTAGATGTAGATGTAGGACGGTTGAATGGAAACTGCAACTCACTGTGAGAGTACAGTTAAAAATTTCTCCATGCGCGAGGGTGTTTGAGTCCACATAAGACATGACATGTCCAATGGCAATGCAGATAAACACATCTGTCTCTTTAACAGGTTCACTGATTCATTGTGTTTTAACGGGGCACTCGCACTATTAGATTGTTTCAGTTCCCGCTCGGAGCTAATTCGAAGTAGACGCATATGTTCTGGTAAAGCATAGAAATCTTACGTCTATCACTTTTCCTTAATTGTGGTCAGAGTTGAACTCAGGCAATTTTCGTAGCACAAGAAAATAATCATTTCTCTGCATGTAAGATTAGAAAATAGTTTCTGTTTACTGAGCATAGAAATATATATTTTTTGCATTATTACTGGCAAATTACGTTAGGCAGAATTAATGACAGAAACGAGATTCAGTTTTTGTTTTTTTTTTTATTCGTTGGTATGTAAGTAATGGCAAGAGCAAAGTAGCCCTCGAGTCGTTTATGTAAATTTTGTTTCGAATTTCAACGCTGCCAGACCTTAGAGCGTGGGAGTATAGAACTCATCATAAAATGACCGTAATGTTCAATAAAACAACTAAGAGAATTACATTATTTTGTGAGACAGAGATCCATTTTCATTTTGCTTGTGATGAAGTCATATATGTAGTTAACAACAAAACCGATACCTATCAGTGATTCTACCACAGAAAGTACTAATTTCTCACAATTGTAGTGGTTGCAAATGCGGGAAGCCTACGTATTTAAATTCATTGGTTGTATCGAGCCAATTTAACCTTGGGCCTTCAATGGAAATATGCATTTAAAAAACGCTTAGAGCTAAGTTACGTGACCCCAAGCAATACATTATTTCTGTCAAAGACATCACAACTGATACAGTGTAACGCAGTTTTTTGCTGTGATATTCTAGAAAAGCTTCTGCAATTCTGTTAAACGATTAATTTTTATTGCTGTTAAGAAGAGAGAGCGCTTCGTTTATCTTAATTCCAAATTTGTGTCTTTCTAGGAAGTGACCTCTCAGAGACAGGATATAAGTTGGTGACTTCTAGTTTTGCTCCTCAATAATTACGTCATTAATTACACGCAGTTGCGTTAGTTATTTTGACATTACCTACAGTCCTCATCTTCCTGTTGTGGAAGTAATTTTTATTGTATTTTAAGAATTTTTCAGACTCCAAATGAAAGGAGTTGAAAGCCGATTGTTCGAAGATAAAATGACTGAAGACTACTCGTGTTCTTTCGCTCATTCTTGTTTAACAGAAGTTGAAACACTCCTGATAATAATTTGCCTATAATTTGTTTTACCTTACGTAGTGTCATGCGTAAGAATTGTTCCCGACTGATCGATCATGGATCACCGAACAATGACGTCAACCAACATACTCACTGGTTTGATAAACTCCCACGTTTGTTTCAGATAATGGCGGATCGAAGACAAATCAAAATATAAATTGCTGATCGATCAACAGGTTTACACTAGTTGTGCTTTTATAAAGAAGTTTTACGCCATAGTTATTGGAACGTGCTTTCTTGCCGAGATCTTTCAATTACAGGAAGTTTTATATTGTTCGCAATTCTTTGTAATGTTTATTGAGAAACTTTTGTTGGAATATATCAATTGAGAAGAAATGTTTCAGCCTTCATAGCTTCACTTCCGCCAAATTTCTCTCTCCTAATTCACAAGATATCTCCATAAACTGCGATAGTAGAACCACTAGACAAAAATGATATCGCAGCCGGATGTTTGCATGCGGACATATAGAGACGATAAGTTGATGGTCATGAATCGAATGATGTAGATTCTCAGTGGTTCGACGTGAAATACATACTTGAGTGATATTGTATGCGATCCTTCCACACTCATTGTAAACAGTCTGTGCCTATTTGATAGACAACATGGTGATTTTTGTAGGTGATTTCACATGTAAACTGTGGATTGATTTGTAAGTTACATGTGTTGCTATATGTTGCGTGAAGGTATGTGGATGTTGCTTGATAACGATTATAAAATCTAATTTGGTGAATAGCAAATAAATTGAAAATTCTGAGGTCCGTAACGGACAATATTTTCTTTTGAAAAGTACATAGAGGCTTGAATCCATGTGCTAATAAAATTATTACGCAGCTCTGTCTGTAACTGCCCTTTACGTTGGAGAAATGTGACAAAAGAATTTTTTCCAACAGTCGCAGTTTTTTAGCCTCAACACTTGAAAAATCGAAGTTGGTTGAATATTACTTTAAACTTCACAATTCTAACAAGATTGTATCAAAGTCTAGGTTCCAGCAACAAATATCAAGGTCAGAAATAACTGCTTAGAGCTTAATTTGTCCACCTCGCCCGACTTCCCCCTACAGAGGGAACACAAACGAGAATGATAATGCGTGGTGCAGTAATTGAGTCAAAAAATCAACATAAAAACTGGGTCCAGCCCGTCTGTTTCATCTTCATTTCTCTTATAGTTTTGGGGAATCCAGAACACTCTATCTACGCCTACGCACATATTTAGGAAACAACCTTAGTTACGGTGTGTTTCGGACAGTAATCGTGTATAACTACAACCCCCTCCCCTCATCTTTTTCAATTCAGAATATTTCATCAGGTAAAGATCCGCAGCTGAGAAACGTATTCATAGAATAAAAATCTTTTTCAAATCGTTTAGTCAACGACGTAGCCAAACGGGGAGGGGGTGGGGTTGCGGAGATCGAGACTCGCCCATCCCTACTTCAGCCAAGGCCAACCACTGTACATTGTTGGCCTTACTTGAACTCAGTTTTTGTTTTGTTAATCAGTCCAGTTCTTATTTGCAGTTCAGCTTAGCGTAAGTGCTAACGTTTACAGTTTTTGTGCTCTGGGCTGTTGTGATACTTTCATATTGTGGATAAATTTGTAACGAGAAAGAGGAGGAAAACCGATTGTGGTTCGTTCACTATCATTACGGCAAGTTGACAACATGTATGCTCTACCATAACTTCCTAAATGCCGATCTATAACAGTTTAATGTTAATACTGGAGTCATTATTTGGAGCGTGGTAGAACTTTTGGGCACCAATATTTCAGAATTTCCCAAGGTAGTGGAACGGTAAATATCATTAAAAATAACATTAAATTAAAAGAGTGCATGAAACCACACGAGAATTTTCCTGTATCGCCCAAAGCTCGCACTGAACAACAAAAATAAGTCCCAAACGATGATAGTAACATTTCTTTAAAAAAATGCCGAAATTACTATCATTACCGGTCCAAATGCAAAATATCGCCCGTTCTGGTCAAGTGGGCAGTGGTCAGTTATGAAAACCAATTTAAATACGTAATGATGGTAAGGCGTACGTTCAAATGGGTCTGAGCACTATGGGACTTAACATCTGGGGTCATCAGTGCCCGAGAACTACTTAAACCTAACTAACCTAAGGACATCACACACATCCATGCCCGAGGCAGGATTCGAACCTGCGACCGTAGCGGTCTCGCGGTTCCAGACTGTAGCGCCTAGAACCGCTCGGCCACCTCGGCCTGCGAAAGGCGTTTGTGGAGAGCGTAAGGTGTATGTGATGACGGCACATTTTGTAGTTAGTTTCTCAAAGATTTTTTCAATGGGTTGTTTAACTCGTCTCAGCCTACTGAGCCCGGCACCTCCCCCCCCCCCCCTCCCCCGGCCATTGATTCGAAATCTATTTACACTCTTGTAATGTTATATCAACTGAGATTCTTGATGACTTACGGAAATTGAAGAATTTTAACAAAATTATAGACACTTTAATAAAATTTGTGATTGAATTGAGGAACTTGAGGTGCTTTGATGTGGTGAAGCAGTTCTGACCTGGTTTCAGATAACCCGTAAATTTAAATACGAGATTGTAGTAGGAGAAAGAGAGTTGTAGTCAAAAAAGATTTGAACCCGTTTAACTTTTTAATTAATCCAGCGTAGTGTTAAGACTTTTCTGCTATACGATAGTGAACACTGTATCAGAAACTGAGTTCAGTTTTGTTAGCAAACAATAAAATATATTAGAATACTTTTTAAACATTCTATTTGTAGTTGGGTTTTACTCATACATATACCGAGCGGTTCTAGGCGCTTCAGTCCGTAATCACGCGGCTGCTACGGTCGCAGGTTCGAATCCTGCCTCGGGCATCGATGTGTGTGATGTCCTTAGGTTAGTTAGGTTTAAGTAGTAGTTCTAAGTCTAACGGACTGGTGACCTCAGATGTCAAGTCCCATAGGGCCATTTGAACCTCATACATATAAATAAAAGTGTTTTCAGAATAAAAGGAAAACACAAACTTTTTAAAGTTCCCTCTAAAAGTTCGGACCCCCCCCCCCCCCCATGCCCGCCCCCTTCGCCCTTCGGCAAAATACTGTACACGTCCTTGGTTCGGCGAAAGCTACGCGGAAGTGTGTTGAGGAATGCAATAAACTAGTTAGTATCGGCTTTGGAAAAAAATCGTGAGAAAATAGTTGTGCACTTGAGACTGTTGTGTCAGTAACGTCCGCTGACAGAGTTTGGACAAACAGAGAGGAACCTTACAGAGAGACGGCAGTGCATCTACTGACCAGTTCGGACACGCCTTTGCCCGAAGTCAGTGGCCTATTGCATCTGGCTGTTCCGCAACGGGGAGGTTCATCTTTAACCGCTTTTTTCCGGCGTTACATCCGTTGTGGTGTGTGTGTGTGTGTGTGTGTGTGTGTGTGTGTGTGTGTGTGTGTGTGTGTGTGTGTGTGTGTAAACTGGATAAAATACGCATTAACGGAATTAATTTGTCAGAGTGCGAAGGTGCAAAGCAATGGAAACATCCTACATCATAACTAACTTTTCCTTTCGTCACTTTTCTTTAACTTATGCCTAAACTTCAGTTATTTTCGCCGGCAACGCGACCCTATAGCGCCTACCTCCACATATTCCGGAAAATAACGTTGCTGTAAAATTTCTGATGGTGAGCCTGCAGTGGATCGCAAACTTCTTACTGGTGCAATAAATCGTTTCAAATACACAAAGGGAGTGGTTGCATATCACACCTACATAAATCGCTGAAGTTATTGCGGCACGTGAGCTCATAGAAGAAGCGATATTGAAGTTCTGTATGTAAGAAGGGTGAAAGAACTGGCCCGAAAAATTGCAGAGTAATATCACTAATTTCTGTTTCTGGTGAATCCTTGGACATCAAATCGAATATAATAAACTTTCTTGACACCGAGAAGCTTATGTCCACGATTCAGCACGGTTTTGTAAAGGATGGCTCGTGCGGAACTGAGCTTGCCGTTTTCTCACATGATATACTGAGAACTACGGGTGAAGGGCAACAGATTCTACATTTCTAGATTTATGGAAAGCATTTGACTTGGTGTCCCACTGTAGACTGTTGACGTAGGCGCGAGCACATGGAGTAAGTTCACAGATATTGTCAGTGGCTCGAAGACTTCTTAAGTAATAGAACTCAACACATTGCCCTTGACGGCGTGTGTTCATCAGAGACAAGGATGTCTTCAGAAGTGGCCTGCCGAAAGTGTGGTAGGACAGCTGTTGTTCTGTGTACACATAAATGATGTGATGTGATGATTTGGCTGACAGTGTGGGCAGTAATATGCGGCTGTTTGCTGATGGTGCTGTGGCGTACGGCAAGCTGTGGAAGTTAGGTGACCGTAGGAGGAGACAACATGACTCACATCAAATTTGCAGTTGGTGTGATGAATGGGAGCTGGTTTAAAATGTAGAAATATGTAAGTAAGGCAGATAAATACGAAGAACACACCCGTAGCGCTCGAGTACAGCATTCGTAGCGTGCTGCTTCACACAGTACCTGGGTGTGACGTTGCAAAGCGATACGAAATGGAACGACCATACGGGGTATAAACGGTATCTGTTGACAATGTTCCACAGTGGTGTAGCGAAATTAGAGACGAACAGTTTGAAATAGGACCCTCGTGGTCTATGAAGCCGGAGAAACAGCCTGAAACCTTCCTACAGAGGTCCCCCCAGGTTCGGCGTATGCGCCCTCCAGCGATATTTTTAATATCCTCGCGGCTTGTTATGTCAAAGGCCTCCGTTAACATTAGTATGTCATTTTTCATGTGAATTACGTCTACAATTCGAACTAAACTTAATACTTGGAAGTACAGTCTTCTCGTGGTAAGAACGCCAGAGAAATGAAACTATTCAATTGTTAATTGTACGCTGTTAAAGCTCACGAAATTGAAAACTATACTTAACACAAACGTCAATTTCACAATTTCTAGGTACACTACTAAGACGCCTAAGTCGACGACAAGATGTTAGAAATCTCACGCGGACCACATGCGCCGTACCTTAGTCGGCTGTTGTTCGCGAACTTGAGGCTGTATGCCGGTTGGATGCACTACAAGTAGGTATCTTGCATCAAATTGTTCGTTTCGACTTGCCTTACACCACTGTAGTGTGTTGTAAACAGTTGCGTTTTAGATCCTGCATATAAATGATGTAGTGAATGGAGTAGGGTAATTTCGTCTTTATTTATTTATTTATTGTTCCGTGGGACCAAATTAAGGAGAAGTCTCCATGGTCATGGAACGAGTCAATACGTGAAATTATAACACGATAGTAGAAACAGATAAAATAAAATATAAAAAAACATATTCAGGCGACAAGTCGTAAGTTTAAATAAAGAAAATCAACAATGTAACACTGGAATTTGCTTAATTTTTTAGCTCTTCCAGGAGCTCCTCGACAGAATAGAAGGAGTGAGCCATGAGGAAACTCTTCTGTTTAGACTTGGAAGTGTTTGGGCTAATGCTAAGATTTATGAGCTCTTGTGGTAGCTTATCGAAAATGGATGCAGCAGAATACTGCACTCCTTTTTGCACAAGAGTCAAGGAAGTGCATTCCACATGTAGATTTGATTTCTGGCTAGTATTAACTGAGTGAAAGCTGCTAACTCTTGGGAATAGGATAATATTGCTAACAACAAACGACATTACAGAAAATATATACTGTGAGGGCAATGTCAGAATTCCCACACTATTGAATAGGGGTCGACAAGAGGTTCTCGAACTTACACCACATATAGCTCGTACAGCCCGTTTTTGAGCCAAAAATACCCTTTTTGGATCAGAAGAATTACCCCAAAAAATAATACCATACGACATAAGCGTATGAAAATGTGCGAAGTAGACTACTTTTCGTGTTGAACTGTCACTTATTTCAGATACTGTTCTAATGGTAAATAAAGCTCCCAAAACTCTCGCGAAAAGACGACAACGAGAGAACCAGACAAATGACGGCTAACACGGACGTTTACCGACAATTATGCTTCCCAGGCGCCATTTGCGAGTGGAACATGGAAGGAGGCAGAAGACAGCGGTACTAGCAGTAACTTCCGCCACTAATCGTAAGGTAGTAGTTTGTGGAGAGTGAAATTTTCGGCAGTGAAAATTCCACGAGCGTTTTAGAATGCGCTGAGAAGGCGAGACGCTGATCTTGCCGTACAGGTAGATATTCCAAGCAGCTGCCGTAAATAAAGGTGAACTCTCTTTAGTTGCGCTACGTCTCAGTAAGACGCGCCGAGATGTCATGCTGCCGAGGGGTTACACTGAGCTATGGGAATTCGTCGAAGAACGGTGAAACCACGGGTATATGACAAAGAATTGGACGTGTGCGCCTCAGCGCAGAAGGTGAAGATCGGAGGCGTGTCCGCTGCCCGCTCCACAGAGGGGGACAGGCGTCGACGTCTGGCGGGTGTGACAACGGAGTACAATGCTGGTGCAGGCGGAGCACAATTCAGCGAACTTCGTTAACGTGGGGCTTCACAGCAGACAACCCGTACGTGTGTCTGTGTTGACTCAACGACGTCGTTAACTACGACTGGAGTGGCGAGTGGAAACGGCATGGACTGGACCACAGGTGAACAGAAGTGTCAGCTGGTCTGATGAATCGTGCGCGCGTCTGCCGCCAGCTGGGGTTACTCGAGACATACACTGTGCCATGGAAGTAGCCTGGTTGGGGGCTACCTTGTACTGTGGGGCTATGCTAGGCTTCCATGAAAGCTGTGGTAGTAATCGAAGGCACCACGACAGCTACGGACAATGTGAACATTGAAACTTCCTGGCAGATTAAAACTGTGTGCCGGACCGAGACTCGAACTCGGGACCTTTGCCTTTCGAGGGCAAGTGCTCTACCAACTGAGCTACCCAAGCAAAGGTTCCGAGTTCGAGTCTCGGTCCGGCACACAGTTTTAATCTGCCGGGAAGTTTCATATCAGCGCACACTCCGCTGCAAAGTGAAAATCTCATTCTGGAAACATCCCCCAGGCTGTGGCTAATCCATGTCTCCGCAATATCCTTTCTTTCAGGAGTGCTAGTTCTGCAAGGTTCGCAGGAGAGCTTCTCTAAAGTTTGGAAGGTAGGAGACGAGGTACTGGCAGAAGTAAAGCTGTGACGACGGGGTGAGAGTCGTGCTTGGGTAGCTCAGTTGGTAGAGCACTTGCCCGCGAAAGGCAAAGGTCCCGAGTTCGAGTCTCGGTCCGGCACACAGCTTTAATCTCCCAGGAAGTTTCATATCAGCGCACACTCTGCTGCAGAGTGAAAATCTCATTCTCGAATGGGAACGTTACTGGGGACAATCTACATCCCTTCATGCTTCATGTCTTCCCCGACACGACAACGTCTTCCAGCAGTGTAACTGTCCGTGTCACAAGGCCAGAATCGTGCTACAGTGGTCTGAGTAGCACGACACTGGACTCAGGTCTTCGTCACCAGATTAGCCTGATATGAACCAGATGGAGCATATCAGGGACGGTATCCGGCGCCAGCTCTGCGCCCAGAAACCGCCGTCCTGTGATTTACGGAGATTGTGTGACGTGTCGGTAGACATGTCGTGCAACGAATCGCCGGAAGCCTACCGTGCACTTGTCGCATCCACGCCACGCATAATCGCCTTAGTATTGCGTCCGGATGGTGGATCAACACGCGGCACATTATTCAGGCCTATCTGTGTACACAGTCAAGGCCGTGCCGCAGTGGTAACACCGGTTCCCGTAAGACCACCGTAGTTAAGCGCTGTCGGACTGGGCTGGCACTTGGATGGGTGACCATCCGGTCTGCCGAGGGGTGTTGGCCAACGGAGTGCACTCAGCCCTAGTGAGGAAAACTCAGGAGCTACTTGATCGACAACTAGCGGCTCCGGTCTCGTAAACTGACATACGGCCGCGAGAGCGGTGTGCTGACCACATGCCACTACATTCGCATGCAGTGACACCTGTAGACTTAGAATGACACGGCGGCCGGTCGGTATCGTTGGGCCTTCACGGCCTGTTCGGGAGGAGTTTTTAGTTAACCGTGTATACAGCTGCCGACTGAGATACGCAGCCAGAGCGAACTTGTGGCACGCGCTCCCGCCGTACCTGACGGATAGAGCCTGTAAGATCTCTTTGTCGCTGGCGCGCAGACTGCGTGATGGAGCCGCGGGGTTTCGCAACAGGGGAGAGGCGAGCGAGCAGCACCCGCGTCGCGTCGCGCCGCCTTCCCCTGCCGCTGCCCTGCCTCGCCTTTCCCTGTGGCTAACGACCCGTCCCGCCCCGTAGTGATACCGATATACCGGGGCACGCGATCGTGCGGAAAGCGGCGGCGGCGGCGGCCAGAGCTCGCTAGCCGGCGACGTAGCACTGTCGCCGCCTGTCTCCGCGGGATACCGAGAAGTACGCGGCTGTCCGGGTTGCGCAATGGCACGCGGTGCTCAGCCGAACGCCGCCGTCTTGTCTCCACGATGTGGGTGCGGGCCTCGGAATTTACGGAAGCCGAAATGCGCAAGTTGGGAAACCGGTTTCGCTGTCGCGTTGTACGTACGACACTGCGCAGCAGAATTAAAGGTTAACTTTTTCGGAACCCCGTGATTGCCTCCCATTGCGACTCATAAAATTGAAATTTGGCTCGAATTTGCGTACAGGCTTCCAGCGTAATGGTGCGAAGCCTTGGCGTCCTGTGACGTCAGCCTCGGGCTCGACGGCACTTGACACAACAGGGTGTGGACACGTGCGAAAAAGAAAAGCCCACAGCTGTCAAGTCCATACGACGTGTGGTGAGTTAATGACGTCACACAGGCACGAAATATCACCACAATTGTGCCCAGTGCCACTGTGCACGTGTCAGACAGTGGGAAAGTCGTCACTCCCCCTCCTAGCCACGTTCCACTCCTTGTTTTGACGCCTCTGTGCCGGAGATCGGAACTGCGACACACAGCACAGCGTCAAGATGACGCGGTTGTCTGAGGTGAGTGGCCGACGCAAACATTGCACACGCACACTGCTGCTCTGGATCGACATGCAAAGGCCTGATGGGGCGGCGTTAAGGGCGTCAGTGAAACCGCCCCTTCCCCTGCGTCGTCCATTCCCACACATTTCACGGTCAAAAGTGACAGTTCGCAGTGCGACGAGCAACTGGACGACGTTCTTGACAACCTTTGACACTGCTAACACACTCGGACGTTTCATCCATTCTCTAAAGGCATCGTAGGTCTCTAGCTCCAATGAAAGGGATCGTACCCCTTTTAAGCATAGTCAGACTGCAATTTTTGCTCTCATATACAGGTTGGAAGCATTCGAGACGGTTCACAATCACTCAACGTAATTTGAACATGGTCTGCAGCACTTTAGGGTGCTTATGCTTTTCCACACCTCTTGTCTTGTGGCCTCCTGTGGCGCGACTATGGAAGGGTGTCACACCGACACACGTTTCAATACAACGGCAAAGGGACCCTCTAACAGCCCCCAGTTCAGCAAAACACTCAGTGGCAGCCGACCACAGTTATTGATAATTTTAAAGAAGTATCTTTACAGAGACGCCTGCACGTAGGCAACCACTTGACAGCCCTGCGATTCCAGTTGTCTCTGTAAACGTGCATTTTCAAATTTCTCAATAAAGGCGTACGAGTGCCACCAGCAGTTTTGCTGAATTGGGAGGTCTGAGAGGGACCCTTTGCCGTTTCATTGACGCACTCGTTAATGGTGTATTCTCGCGTGACCATGCCACAGGAGGGCGGAAAAGAGGAGGGTTGAAGAAACGTAAGAAACCTTTTCTGCTTCGGATCACGTTTACTATATTTGCAATGGTGTTCAAACGTCCCTAGTGGATCGAACATTTACACTAGAGCGAAAATTGCGGTCGCGCTACATTCGAAACGAGCACGATCATGTTTCATTGGGATGGGAGCGAACAATGTTGTCCTTAGAGAATGGTTGAAATATCCGAGGGGATCAGCAGTGTCAAAGGAAGCCATGATCATCTTCCAGTTGCTCATCGCAGTGTGAACTCTCGTTTCCGACCGCGAAACGTGTGGCAACCAACGCCCCAGGGAAACGGGTGCTTTCATTGACACCCTTCATGCCACCCCCTGATACTGAAATTTGCAAAATTGTGGTAAGTTCTTATCGGACCAAACTGCTGAGCTCATCGGTCCCTAGGCTTCCACACCACTTGACTTACGCTAAGCGACACACACACACACACAAGGTAGGACTGTAACCTCCGACGGGGAGAGCCGCGCGAACCGTAGCAAGGCGCCTCAGAACGCGCAGCTACCACGCCCGACACTGATTCTGAGCGCTGGCGTCAAAAGAAAGGGTGAGATGTGGATAACAGGAGGTTCAAATGGTTCAAATGGCCCTGAGCACTATGGGACTTAACATCTGTGGTCATCAGTCCCCTAGAACTTACAACTACTTAAACCTAACTGACCTAAGGACATCACACACATCCATGCCCGAGGCAGGATTCGAACCTGCGACTGTAGCAGTCGCGCGGTTCCGGACTGAGCGCCTAGAACCGCTCGGCCACCGCGGCCGGCGATAAGAGGAGGGACGTGACGATCTTTCCACCGTGCAAAACTTCCACGATGGCGTTAGGCACAACTGCGGTGAAATTTTGTGCAAATGTGACACCAGTAACCCACCTTACACGGCAAGTGAACTTCTGATACATAGCCTTTCTCTCACAAGTGTCGACACCTTACTGTTGACATGTCATCGAGCCCGAGGATCATGTCGGAGGGCGCCACGCTCTTAGACCATGCCAGAGAAAGGTTATAGGCACTTTTGAGCAAAATCTCAAACTTATGCGTCGCAATAGGAGGCAACTGCAGGATTTTCAAAAAGTGACCCTTTACTTCTGTTGCGCACTGCAGGTTTGAATCGATTTTGCTACATCGGACATACGTCGGTCTTCCGAGCGCCATTTGTTTTATGATGACTGTGTCAGTAAATAGGCTGTCCCGTTTCGGTCAACATGATAGAATGAAGTATTATTAACTTGGTATTTTTAAGGAATACCTCATGTCATTGAAGTTGTCAGTAGTAGTAGTAATAGTAGTAGTACTCAGGAGGAGGAGAAGGAGGAGGAGGAGGTAGGAAAATTAGTGTTTAACAACCCGCCGCCGACGAAGTCATTAGAGAGGGACCGAAGTTCGCTTTGGGGAAGGAAAACTGTCGTGTCTGTTTCAAAGGAACCAACCCAATATTTGCCTTAGGCGATTCACAGAAGGAGCGGAGAACCTACATCTGAATGATCCGACGCAGACGTGAACCCCAGATCCAGTGTCTTTTAGTGCTGGGCCTCTCCTCTCCTCTCCTCTCCTCTCCTCTCCTCTCCTCTCCTCTCCTCTCCTCTCCTCTCCTCTCCTCTCCTCTCCTCTCCTCTCCTCTCCTCTCCTCTCCTCTCCTCTCCTCTCCTCTCCTCTCCTCTCCTCTCCTCTCCTCTCCTCTCCTCTCCTCTCCTCTCCTCTCCTCTCCTCTCCTCTCCTCTCCTCTCCTCTCCTCTCCTCTCCTCTCCTCTCCTCTCCTCTCCTCTCCTCTCCTCTCCTCTCCTCTCCTCTCCTCTCCTCTCCTCCCCAACCCCTCCCATCCCATCCCATCCCATCTTATACCATCTTATCCTCTCCGGCGTGTGAACAGAGAAGGCCTGAAACATGGCCACACGGATGGGTAGTTGTAAATGGGATCTCTTTTGCTATTATACTGTATTTTACAATTGACCTTCGTGCACATTGATTGAAATTTTATTATTTTATATTAATATTTCAGTTTTACACGTCATCAGAAGTGCTGCGGTCTAGCGATAAAAGTTTACGCTATGGCTCCGTTTAGCGGTGCCTCCACACTGTAACTCTTGACTCACCAAACAAGATAAGGACGGTCAGTTTCAGAAAACTGCCCATTAGTAACAACTGCTGTTGCCGAGCGGCAGAGAGTCGAGGAGGAGGTGGAGGTGGAGGTGGAGGGGGGAGCGAGGGACCGTCTCCGTCCATCTATATGTACTATTGGGTACGCTAAAGTTACTGAGGTTCTAATGATGTTCGTTTTGACGAATAGTACATATGGCTCCGTAAAGAGAGGAAAATCTTATTTTTATCTTCCCCTTTAATGAGGTGCAGGTATGAAATTAGTTGCAGAAATGTCCCTCTACCCTTTATGCGTTCTCCGTAAGTTAGTACAATGTCAGCTGATCCTTCATTGCCAAAAGTCATTGTATACTAAAGAAAATGTACTAATTAATAACACTACAAACTAAATGTTTTAGGGGCATTTTTCATTAAATGAACTTCGCCATACGTCTGATCTACAAAGACTTTGATTTCACTGAACCCCATTAAAATCTTCCGAAGGTCGGCGCACGAGTACCAAAAATACCGGGAAAACATAACCTTAAAAACAATTTGCCACTCCATTTCCTTCTATACATAGAAAACTGTTGTATTGTTGATTTACCTCAGCACGATAATCGTTGTGGCATTTAAAATAATGTGAAAGAAAATTTAGAAATGCTGGTAAGTCGTACAAGTAGAACAGACCCACATGGTACTGAATTTTTTATTGTGCTCATGACTCTTCTGGGGCATAGCCCATATGTCAGATGACCTAATGACAAACAATAAAGACAATCGCAAATAATTATACCATACTATACAGTGTAATCGACAAAATGAGATTATATTGCGTCAGATGAAATTAATTATGTGCCACGAAAAACGACGTGTTGGTTTAAGATGGAAAAGGAAAAGTTCAAATAATGAATCATGTTTCCTAGTCTATAAAGAACCAGAATGAGTTGTTTGGCCTCATAATATGCCTGAAAAAAAAACGGCATGTACATCCATCGTACTAGACATTTACAATAACACAAAAACCACGTTCCCCGTATTCACTTGCTTGAATAGTATTTCGATACAAAATTCTGAGCGGCCTAAGTTTATGCACTGATTAGTATATTTAACACTTCGGAATGTGGTTTACAAATGTTTCCATGGGACATTTCTGTCATCTTAAATACTGAACATCAGTTTTATCTTGAGGCATTAAATGCCACCGGTATTCCACACTGCAGCTGCTGCTTCCGCTCCTCACAGTATGCTGTATTTATACAATAACTGGTAGCCCCCAACTGAACGCCAGTCTCACGAAGTTAGCGGAAATTATCTAACGAAAGCCGGTTACGAAAAACTTTGGATTCTGGAACGTGAGACGCCGCAGTACTTTCGAACATGATGTCGTAAAATGTAATCTCTTGAAACTACCTTATACAACCTAAAACTTTTTTATGCGTTATTAGAAACAGAAATTGTAATAGGCATCGTAACGAATTTTATCACTAACAGCAGTACTGCGCTGCAAATATTAAAAAGTGTTATATTAATAGTACAGTCATAAATATTTTGAAAAAACTTGAAAAGTACTTAGAATGAAAAACAGTAAACAGCGCCGAAAGTATCGTGAGCGCATTTTTCACTTTCAGTGTTGCTGACGGTCCGAATCCCAGAAAATTTTTATTTCCTATTTTTTTATAACAATATGGCGAGAAACGAAGCAAAAGACAAAGATTTGGAAGAGGTCAAAATGGTTGTACCACATACATGTTTGGACACCTCTGCAACATTGCCGATGGCGTTAGTTCGACTTTAGGTGCTTGCTGACGTTTTTTATCAATATTTTATATTTCGAATAACGCATAAAAGTGATGTAGGTAGTGTGAGGTAATATCCGGAAATTACATTTTACATGTTTTAAAGCGCGTACGCGTTATATGTTCCACAATCTAAACTTTTTCATAGCAGGCTTTTGTCTGTTCAGTCGTCAAGAACATATTAAAACACCAAGTAGTATTAAATAGTTGCACTTTTTTGTCATGGGTTCCAGGACTACTTCCCAAGGCGTGGCCCCAGAGACAGGATGGAGACATGGATTTTATTTTAAACTTCTGAAACATTATACAAGAAGAAGACAAAAATGAAACGGTGGCTCCTCAACAGGAGGAAGAGTAAGATGATTCAAATTATTTTTACGGCAGATGACGGTGAAGGTGGTTATACAATTCTGACTAACAGGCACCTTCTAAATGACTTCAGTAAATTCAGATTTTATTTTCGATTAAATGTAAGTCACTTTCACATGTTTTGCAACTTAAAAGAAAGCGACAAGAAAGAAAGAAGAAGAGAAAACAAATCGTACAACCGATTCGAGAAGCCCGTCAGTCCAAATGAAAGATTCGCAGCGACGCTGAGGTACGTGCCGTTTCCCTCCCTGATGTAAACTTAATGCCAGTTGCGTCAGGACCATTGTTTCTCTGCGCGGAAGTTCTACTGCCCATGCACCTTTCATGTCCGTCATCTCAGGCTTCTTCTGCACATAAAGTGGTACGAATTCAATATCTGTTTTGTTCGCCGGAATCAGTCGCAGTGTTTGAAGCAGTAAGGTTGGTCATTTCTCCCGACTCTGCAATATTGTAGACAAATCTGGAATAAAATATTTTGTGTTCAAGTCCGTTACACGTATCAACAACAGGCTGAATACTTATTATTCCCAAAGGCAAACATGCTGAAATCATTTCCTCACCTTCCCTAGGGCGTTTTGTCCTGTTCCAAGCTTAATTTCTCTTTTATTCCTCAATATAAGTCGCAAATGTTTCTCCAACTATTCTTGCAAATTCCACTAAAACTACATAAAAATATAGGTTATTCAAAATAAAAGTACATCAGTTTAAATATACTTTCTTCAGGTTCTTGGCAGAATCTTAAGCACCACCCTGCAGATCTCTACGGAATATGTAGGTGGAATTGTGTCCATAGTTGTCAACAAATTTTACTTGGCTCTTACTGCAACACAGAAGCTTTTGGAACAAGCAAAGGAATTTTCGAACAAATGGCAGTTTCCCACCTGTGTCGGTGCTATAATGGCAATCGTATCAGGATGATTTGCCCATCTAATTCAGGCTCCTTTAATTACTAAAACCAAGAGTATATTTGTACCATTTTCTTGGCCACTGTCGATATAAAGTATAAGATTGTAATGGTAGACGTTGGATCACATGGAAAAGAAGGAGAAAAGGAACCTTCATAAATCAGAAATGGGCAAGTTACTTAGCCAAACGACGTTTTACCCTCCTCTAACAAACCTTCGAAATTCAATTATTGTGACTCCATAGGCCGTTGTAAATGATGACGCATTCCATTTTGCCAAACACGACAAAACCGCACTCAAAAAGTGAGGCACACCAGGATTTACATCTACATCGACCTCAGACTGCATAAGCCACCTAAGGCGTGTCGGGGAGAGTACTTCTCGTACAACTAGCCGATATCCCTCTTTCCTGTTCCACACGCCAATGGCGCGTGGGAAGAATGATTGTCGGTAACTCTGTGTATTGGCTCTAATTTCTCGATTTTTCTCGTCGTTTCGCGAGATGTATTAACAGCAACTAATATGTCGTACGACTCTTCCCGGAAGGTGATCTCTCGAAATTTCAGTAGTAAACCTCTCCGTGACGGACAACACCTCTCTTGTAACGTCTGCCTCTGGAGTCTGCGCCGGACGCTGTGGCCGAGCGGTTCTAGGCGCTTCAGTCTGGAACCGCGCGACCGCTACGGTCGCAGGTTCGAATCCTGCCTGGGGCATGGATGTGTGTGATGTCCTTAGGTTACTTAGGTTTACGTAGCTCTAAGTTCTAGGGGACTGATGACCTCAGATGTTAAGTCCCATAGTGCTCAGAGCCATTTCAGCCATTTTTTGGAGTTTGTAGAGCATTTCTGTAACGCTGTGGCGCCGACTAAACGATCCCGCGACGAAACGCTACGCTCTTCGTTTCATCGTCTCTATCCTTTCTATCGGTCCTACCTGATAAGTACCCCAGACTGATGAACAACACTCACTCAAGGATCCGTCGTTGACGCACATTACGTTACGATTCTTCCTATGAATCTCAGCCTGGCGTCTGCTTTTGCCACTGTTTATTTTATATGGTCACTCGACTGAAGGTCGCTCTGGATAGTTACTCCAAGATATGTTACGGCAGATACTGTTTCCAGTGCTTTGTCATCAATGGTGCAGCTATACAATACTGGATTTATTTTCCTATGTATGCGCAGTATGATACATTTATTCACGTTCAGGGTCAACTTCCACAGCCTACACCATTCGTCAATGCTCTGCAGGTCACACTGCAAATCGTCACTGTCTTCCGGCGTTGCCATTTCTTATAGACAACCGCATCACCTGCAAACAGTCCTACAGAGCTTGCCATTCATTCTACTCCATCCACTTACGTACACTGTACTCAGTAATAGACCTACTCTTGAAACTACCTTTACACATGTCAATTGCGTTAAGAGGGACGTGTTGAGTTCTATCTGCAACGGAGTCCTGAATTAAGTCGCAAATCTGGTCCGATACTCGATGAATTTGTATTCTTTTTCTCTCAGAGGCGGTGTGGGTCGCTGCAAGTGCCCTACTGAAGGCCGGAAAGCGGCGTCAACCTTTATCTACTACGCTGCGATCTCATGCGGGAACAGGACGAGCTGAGTTTAGCAAGAGCTCAGTTTCATGGGGGAGACTTTCGTCCTCCAAAAACGTCATAATTTTTTAGCATAAAGCATGTGGCCCAATTCTACAACAGACTGTCGTCAATGATATAAGCCTACAATTATATGCATCTGGCAAATGACCGTTATTGAAAACGCGAACGAGCTGCGCTTTTCTTTGAGGAAAGAAAATTTCGTATTACAGAATTCACAGTGCCAGAACAGTCTCGGAAAATAGTTTCGTACCTTTAGAGAAAATTTTTGGAGTATTCTGCTGCGCCGGTAGGTCTCGTCCCACGGCATTCTGGAATTCGTGCCACCATGTCACCTCGCATAGTTCCTCTGTACTCCACGTAGTGTTCGACAGCGTGTGGTACACGCTTCTGCCGGCTTTCACACCCATACCCCCGCGTGTCAGGTACTCAGATTGGCACCAAACGTTGCCTGTCGATAGAGTATCGACCGAAACACCGATTTACTTCGTGCTGTGTGTTGTCATCCAGTAGAACGTGCCTGAACGGCTATTAAAAGTGACAGCAGAACTGCCAGAGCGCAGGAGAATTGTACCTGTGAGTGAAAGCTCGGAGTTTGTAGCAATGTTCTTTTGGCAATAGGCTTTCGCTTCGTTAGTTGAAAGTAGCAAACCTATAGAGCACACTTGCACAGATAGATGTGGTGTTCCGTCGCACATGAACAACAGAACACCACAACTATCTATACAAATGTTCTCTGTAGGTTTGCTACTTTCAACTAACGAAGCGAAAGCCTATTGCCAAAAGAACATTGCTACAAACTCCGAAAAGTCCTTTTAGATGTCAGTAAAATATTGTACCAGGTAACACTTTCACGTATGAACAGTTAAAATAAAGAGAGGGGTGCGTGAAAGGGGAGCTTCGTTACGACGACCTCCGCTCTTCCAACTGACCCACGAGAGATCTTCAAAACGATCACTCACAGATACACTTGTCCTGCGCTCTGGCAGTTCTGCTGTTACTTTCAATTACCGTTCACGCACGGTCTACTGGATGACAGGACACAGCACGAACTAAATCGCTGTTCTGGCTGATATTCTATCGACGGACAACGTTCGGTACCGACCCGAGTGTCTGACATCTGGGGGTTTGGGCTTAAGTTCCTGACAGCCCGTGTTTACGAGTAACGAGGAAGAGCTGGCTGGCACTGGCCAGGGCTGAGCGTTTCCGACAGCGCTGCTGCGGTCTGCTGATAACTAAGCACGTCGCTGTGTGTGGAGTCCTACCGTCATTGCATCGGCCACAGACTAGTCACAGGCTTGCGTAATTTGGAGCCGAGAGTGCTGGTTATTCAGTGGTCGGTCGCTCCGCTGTATGCAGCTTCGCCGGTGTCAGCAAGGTGGTTAACGGCGCCTTACGGCGGTGAAAGAGGAACTCGAAAAGGTGTATTTCGAGTTCTAACAAGGGAACCTCCCCATCGCACCCCCCTCAGATTTAGTTATAAATTGACACAGTGGATAGGCCTTGAAAAACTGAACACAGATCAATCGAGAAAACATGAAGAAGATGTGTGGAACTATGAAAAAATAAGCAAAATACACAAACTGAGTAGTCCATGTGCAAGATATGCAACATTAGGGACAATGTAAGCTGAGGAGCGCCGTGGGCCGGTGGTTAGAGTGAGCAACTGCGGAACGAGAGGTCTTTGGTTCGAGTCCCCCCTCAAGCGAAAATTTTACTTTCTTTATTATCGCAAAGTTACGATCTGACCGTTCATTCATTGACGTCCTGTTCACTGCAATAAGTTTAGTGTCTGTGTTTTGCGATCGCACCGCAAAACCGTGCGATTAGTAGACGACAGGACGTTCCTCTCCAATGGGAACCGAAAACATTTGATCGCAAGTTCATAGGTCAACCGATTCCTTCACAGGAAAACACGTCTGATATATTCTATACGACACTGGTGACGGCATGTGCGTCACATGACAGGAATATTTTGTCGACCCACCTAACTTGCACACTAGGCGAATGGGTAAAAAGATTCTTCTACCTTGCCCGATTTAGGTTTTCTTGTAAATGTGATAATCACTCCCAAAAAAGTGATGAAAACACAAGAGTTTGTCACATAAACTGCAACAAATGAATGCAACAGTTTCACAGTCGCACAGTTTTCCCTGTGCTCTGTCAAAACATATGTTTTTTACGTTTTCAAATGTTTCCGTGTGTACACCGTAAAATTGTGCATATGTCCAAGCAAATCTGAACATGCCCTGGAATTTTGGAGAGCGAAGTTGTCTGAAAATAAAAAATTAAACTTTTCTCTCGAGAGGAGATTTGAACCCAGGACCTCTCGTTCCGCAGCTGCTCACGCTAACCACTGGACCACGGCGCTCGTAGCCTGGCATTCTCTTTGATGTTGCCTACGTTGCGCATGGACTACTCAGTTTGTATATTTTGCTTATTTTTTCATAGTTCCACACAACTTCTTCCTGTTTTCTCGATTGATCTGTGTTCAGTTCTTCATGGCCTATCCCAGTGCCACCTTATAACTAAATCTGAGGGGGGTGCGATGGGGAGGTTCCCTTGTAAGAAGAAAACGCCGAATAGCACCCCGGCGCCAAGACGTTGTATGGTGCTGCCGTTGCGGATTACTGTGAGGGTGTGTTACGGCGGCAGCGTGGGCAGTTTAAGCCTATTACTTGCAGAGGACTGTTATAGCGCGACCTGCCGTCGCAAAGCGACGGAAACGACCGTTAGTGGGTTACTGGTCACCTCTGAAGAGTTTGGTACGCGTCGGTTTTCTCCATCTTCTTGTTATCGGATTACTCAAAAGGGGAAGAAATGCTGGACTGCCGCCTTGGTATGGTTTTCAAAACGGTGCAACTTGGAGTCTGGAACATCGAGGCGTCCCCGTGGTGTGTTGTCGCACGGTCAGACACTTCCCGACAGTGCACGGCGTAGTCAGATCAACTGTCTTGTTTCTCGCTGGTATCGGTTCTGTGCAGTTAGTTTCATAAGTTTTTATACCGTTATTTTTTCGCCTTTTGTCGCGGTTGTTATTGCGGGGCACGTTTGTATGAAGTAGGGCGCTTGGCGTAAATGCTGATCTGTGTACGGTCCTACTGTCTTACTTGACTTGTTCTGCACAGCGTCCTAGGGTGAGTTGTGCTAAATCCTGTCGGTGTTTACCCTTTGCTTGCGCGGCCACGTCCAGTTACGGTTAAGTTTATCGACGTCTATGGATGATTTTGTGATTCTGTAGGGGTACTGGACAGCCTGTGTGGCAATAAGTTGTTTGTATTTGAGCAGAGTAGTTATGACCTTGACCACCCCTTAACCTTTTGTCAAAGTATAGTATGTTTTAAACGTTTTGTTACTAAAGCTTCAGCTCTGCTTCTCCTAGTTTGATTGATAAAATTAAGTCATGCTACTTAAATTGCCTGCCGCCCTTGAGGTCTGTGATACATATAGTAATTTCTACTCGGCTGTGTACTTCTCGAATAGCCAGGAGATCTAGAAAGATTATGTGGCTGGCAGTTTTGTTGCCCCCTTAGCACCACCCAGGGGTCACGTATAGGGCAAGCAACATTGTTTAAACATCTAAAGGGGTAAACCACCGAGAGACAAGTGAACTTAGAAAGCTAAAAGCAACAGCCAGTGTTGACAGTAAATATTCATGCGACATAACCCCCGAAGAGATCTCGGCATCAATAAAGGCCACAAAACCAGGTGATGCCCCCGGCTCACATGACGTCCCCCAGAGTTTCTTATCAAGTCTGGCAAAAATACGAAAATATGGTTAGCAAAGTTCTTCATATCACTACTGCAGACAGTAAACATACCACAAAAACTTAAACGTGCCAAGATAATCGCACTCCTAAAGTCAGGTAAACTGGGAAACCTTCCGCAAAACTACCGGCCCATAGCACTGCTTAGCATGGTGACAAACTTCTGGAACGAATACTACTTAACAGGATCGCTCAGACAATGCTCACGGCCATCCCAGTAGAACAAGCCGGCTTTCGTCCCAACCGAAGCTGTGCAGACCAAGTCCTGGCCTTGTAACACATATTGAAGCGGGATTCAAAAAGAAATTAAAAACACCTGTGGTCTTTATTGACTTGTCAGCAGCCTATGATACCGTCTGGAGACAAGGTCTGCTCTATGAACTGATGAAAATAATTCCCCGTCAAAAAGTGACAAAGCTGATTGGTAACAGAGGATTCCAGGTCATCATGGGAAACAAAGCCAGTAGTCAGAAATTCCTTCAAAGTGGCTTACCTCAAGGCTCGGTATTAGCCACACTACTTTTCAGCCTATACATTGCTGACATGCCAGAAACAGCTTGTAGGAAATTTGACTACACTGATGACTGGGCTATGGCAACAAGGCACACCGATTTTGATTCACTGGAAGAAACCCTGGCATCCAATCTGTCTGCCCTGACAGCATATTTCCGTAAATGGCAGCTTAGGCCCAAATGCCACGAAGACAGAAGTAACTTGCTTCCATCTCAATACCGGAGAAGCTGACAGAGCTCTGGAAGTATACTTTGACGACACACGCCTCACCCACAACAAGGTGCAAAGGTACCTAGGAGTGATGTTAGAGAGAACCTTGTCATTTAAATCACAAAAGCAGCTGCCAAGCTGAGACCAAGATACAATCTCATCCATAAAGTGTAACCTACTGCGTATAACAAGGCGAAAATCCCCATTAATGTAAGAGTACAAAACAAATGCCCAGTCTTCGGAAGCGGTAACATCCGTCAAGTATGTGGGTGTGACTATTCGAAATGATCTCAAATGTAATGATCAGATTACACAAGTAACGGGTAAGGCAAAACTCTAGATTGCGGTTTATTGGTAGAATCCTGAAGCGATGCAGTCCTTCAACAAAGGAAATAGCTTACAATACATTAGTTCGTCCAGTCTTCAAAGTACTGCTTGTCTGTATGGGTCACTCACCAGTTGGGTCTGATTGAGAAGGTCCAAATAAGAGCGGCAAGATTCGTGACTGGTACATTTAGCCATCGCAAGAGCGCTACAAATCTCATAGAAAGTTTGAAGTGAGACACACTTGCAGATAGACGACGTGCTAAAAGAAAGGGGCTGCTCACAAAATTCCTAAATCCGATCTTCACCGAGGATGCAGAGCATATATAATTACCACCAGCTTGCAAATCGCGCAATGATCACCATTCAAAGATAACGGAAATTAGAGCTCGTACTTGGGCCGTTCAGACAGTCGTTTTTCCGTCGCGCGATCCGAGAGTGGAACAAGGGGGGGGGGGGGGGGGGAATTATGACTTTGGCGCGAATTGTGCCCTCCGCCACACACGGCTTGGTGGCTAACGGAGTATATATGTAGATGGGGATCAACGGCAACAACTCTGAGGACGTCTGCGCCGAGCCTGGTATACTCTGCGGCCGACTACTGTGCACCAGTATGGCTAAACAGTAGCCATGTGAACAAAATCGATGTCGAACTTAACAGCACCGTGCGCACTATTTCACGAACCGTTTGGTCTACCCCAAACATATGGCTACCTGTCCCGGGTCATGTACCACGCCCAAAAATACGACGAGAAGCAGCCTTGGTCAGGAAACACAACAAGATCGAAGCAAACCCTGAACTACCGGTACACATCGATATACCTGATCTGAGTATCGAGAGGCTTCGTTCAAGACATCCTCCTCTTGCTCCTGACAGCCTCACTGTGGCTGACATCAACTCTTGGAGAAGAGAATGGCTCCAAAATGCCCCAACAACATGCCACCTAAGGCCTCGTATTACTGAGGCAGATCCTGGGTTTGATCAGCCCCGAAAGATCTGGTCGACTCTGAACCAACTAATAACTGGGCATGGAAGATGTGCTGACTCACTCTTCAAATGGGGACTGCTGTCTTCACCAGCATGTGGCTGCGGCGCGCCTAAGCAGACCATCCAGCACATCAGAGATGAATGCAGTGCCACACCGTTCTGTGGGGACTCTGAAGCCCTCGTGGCATCTCAAAAATCCATTGACTATATACGAGGACTAGATGTTTCTCTGTGAATATATGTACTGTTATGTAATGCAGAATAACGTGATCCAGTACTGAAATGTACGTAAATGCCATGCGCTAAATAACTAAAATAAAGTAATTTCTTGGGTTCCTGGCGTTGACATCGCACACCGGGGGCTTTAAGGAAGACACTCTTACTATTTGAAGGAGGGCAGGTTGAATAATATTTATCTGCTTGTTGAATTTTAAAATCTTTTGTTTATGTTAAAGGGATGTTAAGTTTTGTTGTTGTCGTCGTGTTTGGCACCAGATATTTGGTCTGTGCTAAGTCACTTGCAAGACCAAAATAGTAACTGAGGTGGTACTTTCAAGGGGTTCTGCCGCAGCGTGTTTCCGTTTCGGCCAGTGTGAAGTGTCACCAGCCAGTCCTGCGGGATGCACCCCTGACAAGGGAACCTCCCCATCGCACCCCCCTCAGAATTAGTTAGAAGTTGGCACAGCGGATAGGCCTTGAAAAACTGAACACACATCAATCGAGAAAACAGGAAGAAGTTGTATGGAACTATGAAAAAATAAGCAAAATATACAAACTGAGTAGTCCACGTGTAAGATAGGCAACATCCAGGTGGGTGTAAACACATGAGCGCCGTGGTCCCGTGGTTAACGTGTGCAGCTGCGGAGCGATAGGTCGTTGGTTCAAGTCTTCCCTCGGGAGAAAATTTTTATTTTTATTTTCAGACAATTATCAAAGTTCAGGCACTCACATATAATCATCTTCGCTTTCCAAAATTCCAGGACATGTTCAGATTTGCTTGGACATATGCAGGATTTGACGGTTTACACACGGAAAAATTTGAAAACGTTAAAAACATATGTTTTGACAGAGCACAGGGAAAACTGTGCGACTGTGAAACTGTTGCATTCATTTGTTGCAGTTTATGTGACAAACTCTTATGTTTTCACACTTTTTCGGAAGTGATTATCACATCCACAAGAAAACCTAAATTGGGCAAGGTTGAAGAATCTTTTTACCCATTCACCAAGTGTACAAGTTAGGTGGGTCGACAACATATTCCTGTCATGTGAAGCACATGCCGTCACCAGTGTCGTATAGAATATATCAGACGTGTTTTCCTGTGGAGGAATCGGTTGACCTATGACCTTGCAATCAAATGTTTTCGGTTCCCATTGGAGAGGCACGTCCTTTCGTCTACTAATCGCACGGGTTTGCGGTGCGGTCGCAAAACACAGACACTAAACTTATTACAGTGAACAGAGACGTCAATGAACGAACGGACAGATCATAACTTTGCGAAAATAAAGAAAGAAAAATTTTCACTCTTGGGAAGATTTGAACCAGGAACCTCTCGTTCCGCAGTTGCTCACGCTAACCACGGGACCACGGCGCTCCTGAACGCAGATTGTCCTAGACGTTGCCTATCTTGCACATGGACTATATATATTTTGCTTATTTTTTCACAGTTCCACACAACTTCTTCCTGTTTTCTCGATTGATCTGTGTTCAGTTTTTCAAGGCCTATCCACTGTGCCAACTTATAACTAAATCTGAGGGGGGTGCGATGGGGAGGTTCCCTTGTGATATTTGACCGAGATTCAGAAGACCGCCAGTAGCACCGAGAGGGAATCTTCCATCTTCCCATCATCTAGCGGGTGCTGGTCATCCTGGAGAGCTTGGTCTTTCGTTACTTCGCACTGTTTAAAGAAGTAAAGAGATTTCATTCAACTCAGCCTCGACAATTGCATCAAATTCGGTTCGTTACCAACCAACTAGCGTTGAAATGGCTCTATGTGACAAATTAGTTATTACAGCAAGTTGTTTGCGTCATCTACTGAGAGGTGACGACCTAGGGGAAAAAAATGGGGAACCGTATTCCACACGGGACAAAACGCTGATACAAACAAACCAAAAACTCTGCCGTCTTCAGACCTTGCGGTGGTTTTTCTCACCTGCAAGGTTAGAGTGTTAGACGCGAGTTTACGGTTTACCTCGCGAATGATGGTTCTAATTTATGACAGTACAGATGCTTAATTACCAGCAAGTAGTAGCTGTAATAACAACAAATGACAATTAACGATATAAAATAAAACCACCCTGTTTTATTTTCATAGTTAATTTTATAATGAATGTGTTTCTCAGTTTAATATATGAAATAAAAACGGCCACCAGTTGTAGAAAGTAGTACTCAGAAACTCTTGATCTACTGTAGGTTAAACCCATATAAATGGGCCTTCTTCAAAAGCCTTAATACCTAGAAATAAGTATATACAAATAAACGCAACGTTAAAAAATTAGGGTATTATAAAAACACAACGTACATATAGCGAAGGTTATTACAATAACTAAAAAAATACGTCCACTTGTTATCGTAAATGCAAGCTGAGTGGCCACGTGCAGAAAACAGCACAGCGGCCGGCTGACCAAGTGCCTTAATGTACACTGAGTAACACTACTGGCCATTAAAACTGCTACACCACGAAGATGACGTGCTACAGACGCGAAATTTAACCGACAGGAAGAAGACGCTGTGATATGAAAATGATTAGCTTTTCAGAGCATTCACACAAGGTTGGCGCCGGTGGCGACGCCTACAACGTGCTGACATGAGGAAAGTCTCCAAACGATTTCTTATACACAAACAGCAGTTCAACCGGCGTTGCATGGTGAAACGTTGTTGTCATGCCTTGTGTAAGGAGGAGAAATGCCTACCATCACGTTTCCTACTTTGATAAAGGTCGGATTGTAGCCTGTCGCGATTGCGATTTATCGTTTCGCGACATTGCTGCTCGCGTTGGTCGAGATCGAATGACTGTTAGCAGAATATGGAATCGGTGGGTTCAGGAGGGTGATACGGAACGCCGTGCTGGATCCCACGGCCTCGTATCACTAGCAGTCGAGATGACAGGCATCTCATTCGCATGGCTGTAACGGATCGTGCAGCCACGTCTCGATCCCTGAGTCAACAGATGGGGACGTTTGCAAGACAACAACCATCTGCACGAACACTTCGACGACATCTGCAGCAGCATGGGCTATCAGCTCGGAGACGATGGCTGCGGTTATCCTTGACGCTGCATCACAGACAGGAGTGCCTGCGATGGTGTACTCAACGACGAATCTGGGTGCACGAATGGAAGAACGTCATTTTTTCGGATGAATCCAGGTTCTGTTTACAGCATCGTGATGGTCGCATCCGTGGTTGGCGACATCGCGGTGAACGCACATTGGATGCGTGTATTCGTCATCGCCATACTGGCGTACCACCCGGCGTGATGGTATGGTGACCCATTCGTTACACGTTTCGGTCACCTCTTGTTCGCATTGACAGCACTTTGAAAAGTGGACGTTACATTTCAGATGTGTTACGACCCGTGGCTCTACCCTTCATTCGATCCCTGCGAAACCCTACATTTCAGCAGGATAATGCACGACCGCATGTTGCAGGTCCTGTACGGGCCTTTCTGGATACAGATAATGTTCCACTGCTGCCTTTGGCTAGCACATTCTCCAGATCTCTCACCAATTGAAAACGTCTGGTCAATGGTGGCCGAGCAACTGGCTCGTCACAATACGCCAGTCACTACTCTTCATGAACTGTGGTATCGTGTTGAAGCTGCATGGCAGCTCTACCTGGACACGCCATCCGAGCTCTGTTTGACTCAATGGCCAGGCGTATCAAGGCCGTTATTACGGCCAGAGGTGGTTGTTCTGGGTACTGATTTCTCAGCATCTATGCACCCAAATTGCGTGAAAAGGTAATCACATTTCAGTTCTAGTATATTTGTCCAATGAATACCCGTTTATCATCTGCATTTCTTCTTGGTGTAGAAATTTTAATGGCTAGTAGTGTATTTCAAGGTCAAAGTTATCACAGTAATTACTAAAGTAAGTCACAACTGCTGATCATGACGAACGGCGTTGTCATACATAGGGTTCAGTTTGTATTGCAACATATAAAAGAATATTGTGAAAATTGATATGCGCTTATTTGCGTAATGCTTGAAAAAATTGTCCAAATTTTTTTGTTAGTGTAAATCATTGTGATTTTCCTGAACTGAATTGAAGGTAACTGCTACTAACTGCAAAACTGTGTTCCAATTTCTACCCATACGTCATCTTGGAACAGACTACGTTTGTACTTCAGTTGCTTTAAATCACGGAGGCAGTGATGCGAGATTTAAAAACAAGTCTGACATCCAGCTGTAGTAAAACTTAGTTATGTGCTGATGAAAATCGAAATCTGTTCACATTTAAGATTTTTACCGCTGTTTATTTATATCAGCATATTATGTATTTCATGAACATCAATGCTAGTTTACAATAATAATAATAATAATAATAATTTATTATTATTATTATTATTATTATTATTATTATACACGAAAAGTGTTTCATTTAGTTTTCTTTAGTTAAATAAAAAATTATTGCTCGATAGATATAATTGTATAGCAAGTTTTCTTTACAACAGTAAACTTCACTCATATCCGCTTCCTACCGCCAGTAATTTGAGTTACTCCTAAACTTTTTTCGATCGCATTTTCCCCTCTAATTTCCTTGTTTTTCTTTCTACATTCTGTCCCGTGGCATCACCAACAATTTCTCACAAGTCGCGCGAGACATCAAATATCCGCCAGCAAATTAACATGGACTATGTAGTTCTTTATCTCGACCATTTTTTTGGACAGTCATAGTTTATAAAATGGCAAAAAATCCTTAATCGGTCTTCGACACCTTAGCTTCTTAAAATCAGGTTGGTAAATCAGAAAACCGACCCCTCTATAAATTGTGTGATGGTGGCTTCTGTATACTGAAAGACTGAAAATACAGTATTGTTAATAAATACTGAACGAGTGGACGCCCCTTATGTAGTGGCGGTGTCTGGAAAGATGCGTACGCGACAGCTCGAAAGCAGAGACTTGCGGACGCCGCCAGCTAGAGGAAGGAAGGGACGGTTGCCCCGACTGCCTGGCGGCTGGCAGCACAGGTGGTGTCCAGCAAATCTCCAGCAAACCCCGCTGTCCGCATAGGCTGTCGTGTCCTTGTCTGCATATCCCCGCAACTCCTCCCCTGCCTGTCTACGTCTACCTGTTGATCGGAGCACCTCTGAGGCTCCGACTGGAAGGAAACGAAAGCTCCGTCTCCGGAGAAACCGACCCGCGACCGCGACTGCTGCTCAGCATTCATTACTCTTAAACATTTAAGCGATCTGACACGCACCAGTACTTCGTGCTTAGATCAGGCACATTGTTCAAAGGGAACGTAAAGCAGTAGGTTTTTTTTAGTCCCCTCCTTGAAAACTCGCAATCTCCGTAGACGACCGCCTGAACTGTAAATATACACCGTGGTACGACTAAGCTATTTTCCTCAGATATTTCCTGAACCGTTTAATTCTGTTTTGCCCAGATGAGGTGTGAGAAATTCGTCACTTAACGTCCTACAGTCTCTTTTCACAGCAATATTAACTTCACAGATATCATGCTGGCAGAACATCTGCAACTGAGCGTTATAGCAGAGGTTCAAAATACCACTTCGGTTCAAAATGTTTTTTAAAAGTTTTTAAAACTTTTTAGGAAAAAATTTGTTTTTGTTATTATGTGTGCCGCGGCGTGTGAAAATTGTCTCCCGTCTTTTGCTATTTCCAGTACGACACCTGAGGATGGGCTTATAACAGTCCGAAACCCGTCGTGTGAAAATATAGTGATTTACAACTGAAGCGGTATTTTCAACCTCCGCTACAGAGATATCGTTTACATCTTCCCTTTTTCAAATTGAACTGTGGTAACTTCTGCTGTTAATGTCGTAGTTGTAAAACAGAAGAATTAACGGTGTTTCACTCTTCAAAATCCTGTTAGCAGTTTTGGGAGCAATTGTAACATTTAGAATTTACCCGTTTGTTATCTTGCTCTTCACCTTCTGTGTAGTAGTCCATTGCCTTTCGAATAACACTTAGTTTCATATTCAAAGCAGATAAACTCCCAAAACTGGTAATCGAATTTTGAAGAGAGAAACGCCGTTGACTGGTTGGTTTAAGAAAGTGGGGAGGGGGGGGGGGGGGAAGAGGGATCAAACTGCTAAGTCATCGGCTCTCGTTCCGATTAAAATAATTCCATAAGAGTGGGACTAAAAAAATCGAGACATACAAAACACAGCTGGAAGGAAGGGCAACAAACACTAAAATCAGGCAATAAAATCACAGACTAAAGGTAGGGTGCTGGGAAAGTTAAAAGCCCGCCGCAGAGCGGCTAAAAGTGGGCAGTCCAGCAAGAGGTGGACGACCATCATTTGTGAGCCACAGCGACACCGAGGTAGGTCCTCGCAACAGAGGAGGTAACCAAGTGTTAGCGACGTATGGCCAATGCGGAGCCGGCAGAGCACAACTGATTCCCTGCGAGACGACCGCATGGAAGACTTCCACACATTCGTCGTCTCCTTAATGATACGCAGCTTGTTCAGCGTGCTCTTACGCCATTCCGTCTCCCAAAGCCGGAAAACCCTGCGGTGTAAAACAGCGCAGGTCAACTTCAGAGATGCCTACCTCCAGAAGCGGTTTCAGCGTAGCCTGTTAAGCCAGCCTGTCGGCAAGTTCGTTGCCTCGGATGCCGACGTGTCCTGGGGTCCACACAAACACCACTGAACAACGGGACCATTCCAGGGTATAGACGGACTCCCGAAAGGTCGCTACCAAAGGATGGCGAGGGCAGCACTGGTCGATAGCTTGTAGGCTGATCAAGGAGTAATGACTCGCCAGGGCATCAGCTGATGTGCTCAAGACCACGAGATATACCCGCCAGCTCTACAGTGAAAACATTGCAGCCATCTGGCAAGGAGTGCTGTTCAATATGTCCTCCATGAACATACGCGAAGCCGACGTCACCATCAGCCATCGAGCCGTCGGTGTAAACCACTTCATGGCCTCGGCACATGTCGAGAATCGAGAGGAATTGATAGCGGAGAGCCTCAGGGTTAACGGAGTCTTTAGATCCACACGAAACGTCCATAAAACCCTGCAGCCTAGGTGTACACCATGGAGGTGTACGTGAATGGACCTCGAGGAGAGGTGGTAACGGGAAGGACTCCAGTTCAGACAGAAGGGACCGTACACGAAATGCAATCGTAAGCCCTGACCTGGGCCGCCGATGCGGCAGATGAACTGCCGTGGTTGGCAAAAGAAGACGGTAACTAGGATGTTCGGGAGAGCTATAATGTGTCCAATGTAACTGGCGAGCAGTTGTGCACGTCGCATCTGCAATGGAGGAACTCCAGCCTCCACCAGGACACCGGTCACCGGTCTCGTTCTAAAAGCTACCGTCGCTAGGCGCACGCCACAGTGGTGCACTGGGTCGAGTAAACGCAACGCTGAGGCGCCGCCGAGCCGTAAACCACACTCCCATAGTCAAGGCGAGATGAAAAACGGCTCTGTAGAGCTGCAGCAGCGTAGATCGATCTGCACCCCAGTTGGTGTTGCTCAGGCAGCAGAGGGCACTGAGGTACTGCATGCACTTGCGCTTAAGCTGACGAAGGTGAGGTAGCCAAGTCAACTGAGCGTCGAAAACCAGTCCCAAGAATCGACATGTCTCCACTACAGTCAGTGGATGAACGGCACGACGCAGACAAAAGTGCATGACACACGACTTCACAGCTGAAAACTGGAAGTCGTGGACGAGAGCCCAAGACTGCGCCTTGTGGATGGTTCCCTGTAGGCGTCGCTCAGAAACACCAGTACTGGAGAAGCAGTAAGAAATTCAGAAGTCATCCGCGTACAGAGAACGTGAAACTGACGGCCCTACAGCTGCTGCTAGACCGTTAATAGCCCCACTAAAAATAGACAGACACTCAATACGGAGCCCTGCGGAACACCATTTCCGCCTGAATACAAGGGGAGGGGGGAGGGACTATGGGAGGCACCGACTTCGAAATGGAAAGTACGGAGCGACAGGAAGTTTCGGATAAAAATCGGGAGCGGCCCCAGAGACCCCACTCATACAATGTGGCAAAGATATGATGTCGCCAGGTCGTGTCGTATGCTTTGCGTAAGTCAAAAAAGACGGCAACCAAATGTTGGTATCTGGAAAAGGCCGTCCGGATGGCAGACTCGAGGGACACAAGAGTATCAACCCAACCGTCGACACACCATAAGTTCCAGCAGCTTACAAAGAAAGTTGGTGGGGCTGACGGGCCAGTAGCTATCCAAATCAAGCAGGTTTTGATCGAGTTTGAGCACCAGAATGATGGTGCTCTTCCGCCATTGCGATGAAAAGACGCCATCACACCAGATCCGGTTGAAGATGACGACGATATGTCCCTTTTGGCAGACGACAGATGTTTAATCATCTGACTGTGGATCTGATGGGGCCCAGGAACTGTGTCGGGGCACTGTGAAAGGGCACTGAAGGGCTCAAACTCTGTAAATGGGGCGTTATAGGGGTCACTGGAGCGTGTAGTGATCGAGAGGACTTTCCTTTCCATCCGCCATTTGAGGGTGCGAAAGGCTTGGGGGTAGTTCTCCGAAGCAGAGGCTCGAGCATAGTGCTCAGCAAAGTGC
Source organism: Schistocerca nitens (assembly GCF_023898315.1). Classification (NCBI taxonomy): domain Eukaryota; kingdom Metazoa; phylum Arthropoda; class Insecta; order Orthoptera; family Acrididae; genus Schistocerca; species Schistocerca nitens. The sequence continues at coordinate 7,508,995 of NC_064625.1, read as the reverse complement.
TCGGTAATCGCATTTGCGTCGGTAAATAACACGCCATTTATGTTAATGCCAGGGACACCTGTTGGGATCCTGTATCCAAAAAGACGTCCGATCTTCGTCCAGACTTGGGAAGGTGACGTATGGCACCCAATGGTCAACATGTACCTCTCCTAACCACTCCTGTTTCCGTCGTTTTATAAGCTGGCGTATATGGGCACGGAGCTGCTGAAAGGCTATAGGTGCTCTAGGGAAGGGTGCCACTTATGTCGCTGTAGAGCTCGCCGACTCTCTTTATTGCCTCAGCGACGTCCAGCGACCACGAAGGGGCTGTCTTTCGCCAGGGGCACCCTAAAGAAGGAGGGATGGCGTTTTCCGCCTCAGAAACGATCGCTGTAGTGACCTGTTCAACGAAAACGTCGATAGCACCATGTGGGGAGATTCAGCGGTGACATCAGATGTGAAGGCTTCCCAGTCTGCCTTGTTTAAAGCCCATCTGGGTAGGCGTCCGTGGGCATGACGCCGGGGTAGTGAGGGGAAAATGGGGAAGTGGTCACTGCCACACAGGTCGTCATGTACTCTCCAGTGGATAGATGGGAGAAGGCCAGGACTGCAAACTGAGAGATCAATGGCCGAATATGTGCCATGTGCCACACTGAAATGTGTGGGGGCACCTGTATTTAAGAGGCGGAGGTCGAGTTGTGACATAAAATTTTCGACATCCCTACCTCAGCCAGTAAGCATGGCGCCACCCCGCAAGGGGTTATGCGCATTCAGATCTCCCAAAACTAGGAAAGATGCAGCCAATACATTCAGGGGTACTGCACTATCTGGAGGTAGATATACATTGCAGACAGTTATTTCCTGTGTCATCCTTATCTTGACAGCCACAGCTTCGAGAGGGGTTTGAAGGGGGAACAGGTTCACTACATATTGAGTTCAGGACATAGACGCAAAGTCCACCTGACACTCTCTTCCTGTAATATCCCTTATAGGCACGGAGCGCAGAGGTCCGCATTGCCGGGAACCAGGTTTCCTGGAGGGCAACGCAGAAAGCAGATGTTAGGCTTAACAGTTGCTGTAGCTCAGCCATGTGGTGGAAAAAACCGCCGCAATTCCACTGAAGGATTACGAGATCGTGAGACTGGGAAGGCATGAAACGCCCAATGAGCAGTCTACGCCTCAGGATCACCTGCTGCCACCAGATGAGTACCTTTTCGATCGACATCCATTGTGTCTGATGGTCTAGCGAGATCTAGGTCCTCAGCGAATGCCAGAATCTCCACCTCATCCTCAGACACGGAGCTTGTAGGTATTGGTGGTGTGGGTGCCACTGCAGTGCCCTGGTTCTTGAAGGTCTTTTTCTTTTTGGGTTTCTCTTGCTGCTCCTTGTCCAGCTGGGAGGGCTTCACTGATTCAGTCTCAGGGACTGAGGAGGACCAGGAATATTTGTCAGGGTGCGTCAGAATCTTGTTCGTCCATGTCATGCTTGCATTGAGGTCGATGACCGTCAGTTTCAGTACTTTTTTTAAGACACAGCACAAATGGTACGTTCATTGTGTCAGTGATGGTATTTGCAGTTAACTGTAACCAATGTAAATAAAAAGTATACTGTAATGTGATTTTATCCATATTATGCCCTTAAGCTGGCTTCTCCGACCCCTGGTTTCTTACCTCAAATTGTTCAGTCGAGCAGTCTCTATGTCCTGCAAAATTTTTGGCACGCTCTTACGGAAAGACGCTGTGTATACACAGCACCCCAGGAATCCGTCCGTTCTTCTCTTAACAAACTCGTCGAGGAAAGGTAGTTGGCCTTTTTTCAAGGTCAATCGTGAATTTTACGTTACTGTGGGTGGAGTTTAAATGCTCCAGGAAGTCTTCAAGGTTTTCCGCTCCATGTGCCCTCACCACAAACGTGTCGTCCGTGTACAGATAGCCGGCCGAATGGCCGAGCGGTTCTAAGCGCTACAGTGTGGAACCGCGCGACCGCTACGGTCGCAGGTTCGAATCCTGCCTCGGGCATGGATGTGTTTCATGTCCTTAGGTTAGTTACGTTTAAGTAGTTCTAAGTTCTATGGGACTGATAACCTCAGAAGTTGTCCAATAGTGCTCAGAGCCATTTGAACGTGTACAGATAGAAACTTGATGATTTCAACTTGGCTGATTCCAGTGCCTTTGATTCAAAGTGTTCCATGTATACGTTCGCCACGACAGGAGAACAGGGACTACACATAGCTACGCCGTCGGTTTGTTAATAACATTTTCCGTCGAGCGGGAAATAAGTTGATGTCAGAAAGTACCTAAAAACTTCTGTGAAATTATCGTCGAAGTTTCCCGCGATCAGTTCCAAAGAAGACAGACATTACATCGAAACTGACGACAACGTCATTGTCTAATCTTGTCTTCACGGTCACTACAGGAGAGATACGTAGGACGCTGTAGTATATTTCTAGATTGCTCAATACTGGACCTCGCAATTTTGTACACAGCCGTCCAGAGGATAGTTAGCGTCTATCTTCAAGCGCTCGCCAGCTCAGGTTTTTCAGCACCTCCGATGGGCCACATGATCCTGTGACTATTCGTCCTCCCCTTCTTTGTAATGTCCAGTATCCCTGGTGGACCACGCAGACCTGACCAGTATTATAAGACAGCTCGCAGAAGTGTTTTGTAATCACTCTCAAGTGCAAGAAGTGAAAATCGCTTTAGCCGCGGCTGGAAGTGGCTGAATACGCCTGACAGCAAATGGTGATTCTCGTTCAGTTGCAGCCGGCACTCAGCCACTCATTGGACGAGAGGCGCTAACACAACCAGCCGCGGGCTGCCATTCGCCGGCAAGGCCTCGGCACTCTTAGCTAATGGCACGAGAGGAAAGGCGAATCGGTCGTGACGCGAGGAGCCGTAAAAATATCGGCCGCTCTCTTTCCCAGCTGCCGGTTTGGTCCGCGCGCCGCCACTCCATCCACTCCACGCGTGCGTGGCTCTTATCCCTGCGTAGGTTAATGTCTCGGCGTCTCTGCAAGGTCAGTACGTTCAGGAGTAGAGGTGTCCGGGCCGAGTAGTTCTACGGCATTATTCTACAGGAGACGATGCGAAACCACACAGCTGAATTATCCTATATATGAGTCTACGTACACGATCCAACTACCGGGCGAGGTGGAGCAGTGGTCGGCACACGGGACACCCATTCGGGAGGACGACGCTTGAAACTCCACTCCGGCCATCCTGACAAAGATTTTCCGTGATTTCCCTAAATCGCTTCAGGCAAATGGCGGGATGGTTCCTTTGAAAAGGCACAGCCGACTTCCTTGCCCATCCTTCCGTAATCCGATGGGACTGATGACCTCGCTGTTTGTCCCATCCCCAAATCAACCAACGAACCAATGATCCAACTAAGTGATTGACGATCTTTAGGAATTAGATGTTCGTGTCCTCTCTGTGTTGTAGCCATTAGCCTCAAGACTGCAGCTTCATGCCAGCGTAACTACTGAATCGCACATCCATTTCAAACTGCACTCAGCATCCAGTCCCTGGACCTCAACACCTTTTTTCCCCTCCACTATTAAGCTAACTGTTCCTTCATACGTCAAGTCCTATCAACTTACCACTTACAAAGCTCTTCTCTCAAACCCCAACCACGTTTGGTAACTCTTTATTAGTAACGCGATCCAGCTATCCGAATTTCACCATTCTTCTGCACCACCGTGGTTCAGAAGTTTCTATTCTCTTCTGATCGGCGCTTTTCATAGTTCACTTCCACGAATGGCCACTTTCCGTACTACTATTTTTCAACAGCCTTCTTAAGAATTTGACTGTATATTCGATGATAAACTCCTGTTTCTCAGGAGACCTGCTCTAGCTCCATGTCATATCCTCTTTACTTTTTTCCGTCGTCACTTAAAAGTTGTAGACAGCGAAACTCGTTTACCACTTCCAGCGTTTCATTTTCTAACGTTATTCACCCGTCTTCAACCGTCTACACTCCATTACCCTTTTGTTAATGTTCATCCTGTAACCTAGTACATCGATAAAAGCGCTGAAGAGGAAGACACAAGAGGAAAGAGCGTGAGGATTCCTCACACTGCTGGAGACGTCTCTCTGGAGTACGTTATGCAACAATCAGGTACATGAACTACCCATATTATGCTGGTAACGCTGTTGCGTGTTAAAAGCATGCCGCCGTCGCACAGCGTCATTGCGACGCCTAAAAATTCGGTACATGTTTAGTAGTTAGTGATACTACTCCGTAATTGTGTACATGCTCAACGACAAAGTTTTCTTTGAAGATCAATGTAACTTTGGATTTAATAAATTATGACCACTATGTTTTTAAAATTATACCTTTAAATTTCATGAAGTGTGTCCCATACTTTGATGAAATAAATGTCAGACACACTCACTCAATAATCCGGTATTTCCGCTTATCCGGATCCCATGTGTGCAAGAAATGACAGGATTAGCGAGAGTCTAGAACTCTTGCAAGGAAAAAAACTAGTTTAATTTATGCAGTGTGATCCATACAAACCTGAACTACTTTAACGAGTCATAACAGTGAACCAATAATGGGAAACATTTGTAATTTTAGGTGGTGATAATAAGCAATTGGGAGATTATATACATGCATACATACATAGATGAGAAAAAACATAATGACCACTGCCCAACGTGACGCTGCATACTGCGTGCGACGCTGCAGGCACGTGATGAGGTGACACGGACGGGGAATCACCCTAACGAAGATAGGGGCCGAACATGGGGAAATCCATTGAGATAAGCGACCTTCATAAAGGGCAGATTATTATTACGCAGAGCCTGTGAAAGAGTATCTCTAAGCTGGTCGAATGTTCACGAGCAACAGTCGTGAGCAACTACGGAATGAGGTAGGAGGACAGTAAAGTTACCACTAGGCGCTAAGTGGCTGGACCCCCACAACTCTTCACAGAATGTAGGGTTCTGTGAAGTAGCATAAATGGTGATCTGCGGCATCTCCGCCAAAATAGAACAATGTGCAGTGTTTGGGAGCATACCGTTCGTCGCAGTAGCGGACCATCCCTACTTGTCCACATGTTCACCCAACGACAATGTAAATCACGACTGCAGTGGGCACGGGACCGTCGATCAATGGAAACGTGTCGTCTCGACGGATGAATCACGTTTTTGGTACACTAGGTCGGTGGTCGTCTCCACAAACGTCGTCATCGTGCGTCGCGGCACGGACGCAGGCTGGTGGGAGCAGTATTATGCTATGGGAGACACTCTCCTGCGCTTGCACGGGACCTGTGGTAGTAATGGAAGACACGTTGACAGCTGCGAACCACCTGCATCCCTTCATGCTTGAGGTCTTCCCCGACGGCGATGTCATTCTTTCAGTATGTGTCTCGGACCAGAACCATGCTACAGTGGTTTGAGGAGCATTATAATGAGCTCACGGTGGTGTCTCAGCGATCAAATGCGACTGATGTAAATCATATGGAATCCATGTGAATGGCTATCGGGCACCACCACCCCGTAAGCAAATCAGCGGCCCTGTACTTACGCGAGTCACATGACTGTGCGTAGGCATCTAATGCCACTTACCTCCACAAACGTACCAACGAAAAAAAATGGTTCAAATGGCTCGTGCACTATACGACTTAACTTCTGAGGTCATCAGTCGCCTAGAACTTAGAACTACTTAAACCTAACTAACCGAAGGACATCACACACATCCATGCCCGAGGCAGGATTCGAACCTGCGACCGTAGCGATCGCTCGGTTCCAGACTGTAGCGCCTAGAACCGCACGGCAGCTACGGCCGGCCCTACCAACAAACTGTCGGATCCCTGACACGCAGAATCAATCATGTATTTCGTTCTAAAGGCTGACAAACAACCTGTTAAGGAGTGGGTCATAATGTTTTGGCTGATTAGTGAAGACACACACACACACACACACACACACACACACACACACACACACACACACACACACAGATGCACTCCTCAGAGCTGGACGTGCGTCCCTCTAGCATCGACTCACAACTGTACTCGTTTCACCATATCCCCAGACATTCTGTGGACTGTATCCTCGGCAGTGGTTGCTTACTTCGTGTGTAATGGCTTCACCAAGTCCTGTAATTGTCCGCAGTGTATTCTTGTACACTCGACTTTTAAGACGTCCTCACAAGAAAAGTAGGGTGAAAAGTATTTAAACCGACAAACTCTCGGAGGTTGTAGGGGACATCAAAACAAATATTTTTCCCTAATGTCATTTTTCCCTATGAGGAGTATTTAAACCGGTAGAGGAAGATTTCTCTGGCGGCAAATTAATTAAATCAACAAACACTTTTCCATTTTTATGACCAAGAGACATCACATTAACACAACCCAATTTCAATTACAGTAGATTTTCAAAAATGCCTCCACTGACACGTAAACAAAGGTTACACTGTCGGGTCATGTTCTTTCTGACACGGGCAAAAACCCCAGGAGTATCCTGAATTGTTCCTGGTGCTGCTGCTACTATCCGGGCAACCAGATTCTCTTCTGATGCAACAAGAGTTGCGTAAACAAGGTTGTGCATTCTCCCCACACAAAGAAGTCCAAAGGGAGCGTACCTGAGGATCGAGCAGGCCACGGTACAGGACCACCTCTGCCAATCCCCGTTTTTGGGAACCGTCGGTCCAGGAACCGACGCACACGACGACAAATGTGCCGGCGCCCCCTCATGTTGGAATCCCATGCTTTGTCTTGTAGGGAGCGGGCCGTCTTCCAGCAATTCTGGCAATGCTCTGGCGCGAAAATTGCAATAGTGCCTGCCATTTAATGGCCTAGGTAGCAGATACGGCCCAATTAAACAGTCCCCAACAACACCGACCCACACATTAACGAAGAACCGCACTCGATGAGCACTAGTAACTGTGGCATGTGGGTTATCCTCACTCCAAACATGCGAATTGTGCATGTTGAAGACTCCATCACACCCGAACGTTGCTTCATCGGTAAACAGCACAGAGGATGGAAATGTAGGATGCATTTCACACTGTTCCAGGTACCACTGCGAAAACTGCTCTGGGTGGATAATCAACTGGTTCCAGGTTGTGGGCACGCTGTAAGTGAAATGGACGTAACAATTGCTCTAGAAGGACTGTTCTTACATTCGTCTGATTCGTCCCCATGTTAAGTGCAATTGCTCGAGTGCTGATTGAACGATCCCGCTCCACATGCTGCAAGACAGCTTCCTCAAATAGCAGCGTTCGTACCGTGCTACGGCATCCCTGTCCAGGTAATCTGCTAAATGACCCAGTCTCACGCAGACGTTGGTGCACTGCATCGAAGGTCGTATGATGCGGGATACAGCGATTAGGATATTGCTGTTGATAAACCCGCTGTGCAGCTCGTCCACTGCGGTGCGCTACGTAGTACGCACCAACCATATCAGTGTACTCACTCCAGGTGTATCGCTCCATTAGAAAACACAGACAATGCACTACTACACTGGTGGACAGCAGTTGCCTACAACTGAAGAGCGTAATACGCCCTCTAACAACTGAAGAGCGTAATAAGGCCTCCACCGGTTCAAATAATCGTCATAGGAAAAAATGACATTAGGGAAAAATATTTGTTTTGATGTCCCCTACAACCTCCCAGAGTTTGTCGGTTTAAATATTTTTCAGCATATATATATATTTAGATTACTAGTTGCATGAAAGCGTTAGACGTGGAACACATTGCTCCATGTTGTTGGGAATAACATTCGGCAACTTGGACATCATCCAGCTGCTCCCCAAACGTATTAAAGACGCCAGTACGATAGTGTCTATGACCGCATGAAAGAAAATCGGGCCAACAATCATGGAAGCCGACATCGCGGATCACACTGCAATCTTTTCATCATACAGTCGTATTTCGTGGATGCTAAGCAGTTTTTACATCAACCCAGTGTCTGCTGTTTTGTGTGTTGATGTAGCCTGACAGACGGAACCATTCCGCATCTGGAAATCGAGTCATGGAGATAATGTCTTGACTTTGAATAAGAAACCCTTGAAACCATCGACAATATGGCATTCTTTTCCCATAATCTTTTCCTTGCAGTACTTGCATCTGTGCATTCTGTATGCTCCAAATGCCGATTTATTCGCAGCTCTCCGGTATGTGCCGTACGAAATGCCTGTCCGTTGGCCTAACCGACAGAACAGTTTCCTTGAAGAGCTCGCCAAGCGTCTTCGAACATTGTGAGTAAGCTCTGTACTCAGTCTGCGTTTGTCACTGTCATTCCGTAGTACACCAGTTGTCTCCGGCTTCCTTACATTCGATAAAATTGTTGCCTTTGTTTGATCAACGTGCACGTCGAATTCTCGCTTTGGAATGTCCTTTGTATTGTATCCAACGAGTCTGTCTCCCAGTATGTTTTCACAATAAGAAACCGTTCTCGAAGTGTGCACTGCATGTTTCTGCCAGTTAAAGACTGCGAACGAATCACTAATTTGTTCGTTATTGTAACACGGCCCGAGCTACACACTCACATGACTCCAAAAACCGCGACCGACGAGACTACGAACGAACTAACACGAGCCGAGAAAGTGCGGCATTATACCAGACGTGCAGGAACAACAATCTGTTTACCAACAATGGGCGGTAACTCATTCTCCCAGAGCTACTGAGATCGTTAAAACAACTTCCTCATTTCTACAAGTTTTCGGACAAAATTATGACCCACTGAATTACGAGGGTAGTCCCAAAAGTAACGTCTCCTATTTTTTTTATAAGTAGATAGACCCGTTTATTTCCACAATGGTTTACATCAGTTTACAGCTTGAACATTTAGCTATTTTTCGACATAATAACCATTTCTGTCGATGCGTTTTTGTAGACGCTATGGCAGTTTTTGTATGCCCATGTCATACTAGCTCGCCGTTTATGAACCTCTTCTTTCACCTCGTCGTCGGAGCTGAATCGCTTTCCGGCCAAATGTTCTTTTAACCTGGGGAACAGGTGATAGTCACCGGGCGCCAAGTCAGCACTACAGGATGGGTGGGTGATTATGTTCCACTGAAAGTGTTGCAGGAGAGCAACGGTTTGCCGAGCGTTGTCATGGAGAATGTGTACGCCCTTGCTCAACATTCCTCTTCTCCGGTTCTGAATTGCCCGTTTGAGTTTTGTCAGAGTCTCACAGTACCTGTCAGCGTTAATTGTGGTGTCAGCTATTCATCTCCGACGACGAGGTGAAAGAAGAGGTTCATAACTTTCTGAACGGCATGGCGCCGAGCTGGTATGACATGGGCGTACAAAAACTGCCACAGCGTCTACGAAAATGCATCGACAGAAATGGTGACTACATCGAAAAATAGCTAAATGTTCAAGCTGTAAACTGATGTGAACCATTGTAGAAATCAACAGGTCTATGTACTTTTGAAAAAAAAATAGGCGACCTTACTTTTGGGATTGCCATCGTAGTTCAGGCTTAAATGGATCGCCCTGTAGAACGAATATGATGTACCTGCCGCGTTCAGTGACCACACCAACAGCAAGCGCCAGTCTTGGAGGAGGGGAAACCGCCCCGTTTGTGCCGTGCTGCGACTACCTGTATGTCTCGGCCTATCCAGGCCTGCACGTGACCTTAAAGCCTTATTGAGGCACAGAGGCGGTTTGGCGCCAGGCGGCGATGTGACGGAATTCTCCGGCTTCTGTGTGGTCTGGAACAAGGCAGGTGGCCCGACCGCCCGCCTGTACTGTGTACTGTATATACCTGCCGTGGCTTTAACGGCTGCCGGCGCCAGGGTCGCAAAAATGTCACGGCGCTCGCCTCGGGCACAGAGGCAAAAGCTGTAGTGTTTTGAGAACAAAAGACCACTACCACTTCTAAGTACATGTAAGGACTTCTTGTCGTACTGGTCGTTCTAAACGGCGAAGGAGAAATAGTCAAATTTGGCAGTAGCTTCGGGCGTATTCCACAGGGAAAGTTGTAAGGTCACTACGGTACTATTCACGATAATCTACGTAACTGAATTAATGCTAAACATTGAAAGTTGCGACAAGCTGTAAGTGTACGACGTAGACAGGACAATTGAGAGATCAGAAAATTGAAATGAAGGAAGATCAGTAGAGAATAGACGCTCGGTTTATAAATTTGTAAGGGACGTTGAATATATGCGCGTGTTGCTAGAAAGACAGCCTCACTGTTGTTCGATTACAAGACTGGCGATCAACCACAGGAATTTATTTATTTATATTTATTTATTTATTGTTCCGTGGGACCAAATTAAGGAGAAGTCTCCATGGTCATGGAACGAGTCAATACATGAAATTATAACACTATAGTAGAAACAGATAAAATGAAATACAAGAAACGTATTCAGGCGACAATTCGTAAGTTTAAATGAAGAAAATCAACAATGTAACACTGGAATTTGCTTAATTTTTCAGCTCTTCCAGGAGCTCCTCGACAGAATAGAAGGAGTGAGCCATGATGAAACTCTCCAGTTTAGACTTAAAAGCGTTTGGGCTACTGCTAAGATTTTTGAGTTCTTGTGGTAGCTTATCGAAAATGGATGCAGCAGAATAGTGCACTCCTCTGCACAAGAGTCAAGGAAGTGCATTCCACATGCAGATTTGATTTCTGCCTAGTATAAGCTGAGTGAAAGCTGCTAACTCTTGAAATACGCTAATATTGCTAACAACAAACGACATTAAAGAAAATATATACTGTGAGGGCAATGTCAGAATTCCCACACTATTGAACAGGGGTCGACAAGAGGTTCTCGAACTTACACCACATATAGCTCGAACAGCCCGTTTTGAGCCAAAAATACCCTTTTTGAATCAGAAGAATTACCCCAAAAAATAATACATGACATAAGCGTATGAAAATATGCGAAGTAGACTACTTTTCGTGTTGAGCTGTCACTTATTTCAGATAGTGTTCTAATGGTAAATAGAGCAGCATTTAGTTTCTGAACAAGATCGTGAACATGGGCTTTCTATCTTACTATCTATTCGAACGCCTAGGAACTTTAACTGTTCCGTCTCGCTTATAATATGTCCATTCTGTCTGATCAAAATATCAGTTCTTGTTGAATTGTGAGTTAGAAACTGTAAAAACTGAGTCTTACTGTGATTTAGCATCAAATTATTTTCCACAAGCCACGAACTTATTTCATGAAGTAATGTTTCAATATTACACACAAGATCCTTCACTACCAAGCTGGTGTCATCAGCAAACAGAAATATTTCTGAATCACCTGTAATACTAGAAGGCATATCATTTAAATAAATAAGAAACAGCAGTGGCCCCAGCACAGACCCTTGGGGAACGTCCCACTTAATAGTGCCCCATTGGGACTGAACATCACTACCACTCAATATTGCGGAGAATTACCTTCTGCTTTCTGTTCTTAAAGTAAGAGGCGAACCAATTGTAAGCTATTCCCCTTACTCCATAATCAGTGACAACCGCTGAATATTTGAAATATCCAACGAAGAGTGGAGCGTTTCACTGCGGGATCGTTTAGCATGGTCGACAGCGTTACTAATATGCTCAACAGATAGTGGCAGACATGATAAGAGAGGCGTTGTGTATCACGGAGAGTTTCTTGTTGAAATCCCGAAAGCGGTACGTCCTAAGAAAAGTCGGACGACATAAGAATCAGCGCTCATAAGTAGGTTGACCGACAGCCGTTCTCTACACGCACTGTTCATGAGTGTAACAAGTAACGGATGCCACAGACCGTAAGGCAGCTTATAGAGCGAAGATGTCCACATCGATGTAAAGCAGAAATAGGTCATAAATGTAGCAGCAATAAAGGCAGAGTCATGATTAAGACTAACAGGAATAACGGTTAGGAAGTGTAACTGAACTACGAAAGCGGTGTCCTATATCCTTCTTTCAACCATTTCTTGACTACTAGTCATCAGTATGGGAGCCTCACCATGCACAATTAACAGGACGTACACAAAATATCCGAATAGGTAACACACTTCATGACAGATTCGTTTAGTAAGTATGACAACATCGCAGAGATCATCCGATTCCATCTGAGACAGTACAAGAGGAGCAGTGTGGACGGTAGATCAATTTTTGTTTTAAAATTCTGAGAGAGTACATTCCGGAAACATATTACTTCTCCCTAAACATACCTTACAAAACAGTGACTACAGTAACAATCAGAAACATATCAGCTCATTCAGTTCGTACCGCATATCGAACACTACAGGGGAGATAATGATAATGGTTCCTCGAGTATCCTCCGCCATACACCGTAAGCTAGCTTGCGGCGTATGAATGTAAGGTTTGGCTCAAGAGAAGGAGCGTCAGCAACAAAAGAAACAATTTAATATCTTTCCAGTCTGTCTTTCGCAAGGCTAGGTGATGTATTGACCGCAGTCGGTATCTTCTTTGATTTGAGAGCAGCGTTTCATTGCAGCGTCCATATGTCACTTTGGCATAAGGAGCAGCACTATCTAGTTAGAGAAGTAACCAGAAATCAGAAAGTTGTGCGTGCTCTATCGATAATAAGCAGGATACAATGTCGAGTCTGACCGTCCTGTTGTGAAGTGGAGGGTTTCGTTCCAGGTCCGCTGTTTTTACAGGGTGCAAGGGGTGGGAGTGCATGTACTGCTGTCGGTGACTGAGAACAGTGTACTGAACGATATCACTTCATTATTTGCGTCATTTACAGGCTAATAATTATAGCTATTACAAGTTTTAGGTGTTTTGCCAACGACCTTGCCGCAGTAGTGACACGCGTTCCCGTCAGGTCACCGAAGTTAAGGTCTGTCGTGCTTGGCTAGCACTTGGATGGGTGACCGTCCGGGTCAGCCGATCGCTGTTAGCGAGTGAGGTGCATTCAGCCCTTGTGAGGCCAACTGAGGAGCCAACTGATCGAGAGGTGGCGGCTCCGGTCTCGTGAACAGACACACGGCCGCCACAGCAGTGTGGTCTCCGTATCCGCGGTGAGGATGACACGGCGGTCGGGTGGTACCGTTGGGCTTTCCACGGCCTTGTCGGACGGAGTTTAGTTTATATTTCCAAGTACATGCGACAGAAACAAGGCATTAATGCTTATTTTCCCTTGCACAGGAGGTTCGGCGCTGAAGTGTGGAAACATGGACGCAAAACAGTTAGTCTATACTGACAGGACAGGCCTAGTCCACTTCGTGGTTCAGTTCGACCGTGCAGAACACATCAGATTTAAAATTTGTGACGTCTTTATGGAAAGACTGTTCGATGCAGAGAAAAAACAACCAACTCATCGATGTGTGTACACATTCAGGTACCACACATTCAGGTACTGCATTGGGCCCGGTATACGCATCAGCGGTCTGCCACTAAACATGACAGGTGATTCCAAATAAAAGAAACTGTTTGCTGAAGACACAAGTTTTAACGAACAGGGTACTGAGAAACATAAGTAAGTGCCTCACAGAGAACACATTACTGCTGAACTGCAACAAACCACAGTTCATTCGATCTGGCATTGAAATTTCTCGAAACTGACATTTTGAAACTTCCTGGCAGATTAAAACTGTGTGCCGGACCGAGACTCGAACTCGGAACCTTTCCCTTTCGCGGGCAACTGCTCTACCAACTGAATTACCCAAGCACGACTCACACCCAGTCCTCAGAGCTTTACTTCTGCCAGTACTTCGTCTCCTATCTTCCAAACTTTACGGAAGCTCTCCGGCGAAAACTCCTTTCTTTCAGGAGTGCTAGTTGTGCAAGGTTCGCAGGAGAGCTTCTGTAAAGTTTGGAAGGTAAGAGACGAGATACTGGCAGAAGTAAAGCTGTGAGTACCGGGCGTGACTCGTGCTTGGGTAGTTCAGTTGGTAGAGCAGTTGCCCGTGAAAGGCAAAGGTTCCGACTTCGAATGTCGGTCCGGCACACAGTTTTAATCTGCCAGGACGTTTCGTATCAGCGCACACTCCACTGCAGAGTGAAAATCTCATTCTGGTAACTAACATATTAATGTTACAAAATTATCAAGTAAATAGTATAGTCGAACTATTAGAGTTTTAGATCCTTTCTGGAAGTATCTGTTTGGAGTGCAGCCTCCTACAAAAATAAAAAAACGTGGACGGTAAAAAATGGGAATAGCTTTTGAAATGTGGTGCTATAGAAAATTCTGAAGATTATATGGACATATCGAGTAACTAAGCGGTGCTGAATTCACTAGGGAAGAAAAGAGCCTTACGCCATAAAGCGACTGAAAGAAGGAGAGACATGAAGGAATTGTCAGATTGCTACTGCAGTGAGGCGCGGTGGACAAAAATTGCACAGAGAGACCGCACCTTGATTATAGTAAACAAATTCAAATTCACAGAGATCTTTAAAAAAAAGTAGCATTACGACTGAATACCCCATCGACAACAGGGTTATTAGAGACGGAGAGCGTGGCTGTAGAAGGCACTAGTTGTACAGGATTTAAAAGATGTGCTCCAGAGGGGCTAGTGTGGAGAGACGCATCGTACCGCCGTTACGACTGATTACTTCAACAGCGACGTCACGACCGAAGAAAGATGATGATTCTGCTTGGGCGTACCGTACTGGGGATCTTGTACAGAACGGAGAGCTTCCGCTTTAGGTAGGGTTACACAAAGCCTGAGGAGAACGACAGCTGAATTAGTTTTAAGTTCTTCCTCGAGGCACACGAGTTTCCTACGGTTGTCTAAAGCCAGTCACGTTCGCCGCATTTTGTTATGAAGAACGAATGCAATACTTACATATCCCATCTAGCTGGCGTCGCGGGAATGTTGTCTACATGTGACTGTCGGAAGTGGTAATGTACTGACGGATTAAAAATAGCGTCACTAAGGAGGAGTCGTGCGACGAAACGAAAGTTTCAGAAAGATCACGTCTGTTCACATTTAGCGCCAGTCGGATAAGAGTGTCGCTAGTAGCACCACTATGAGGATACAAATCAGGTTTGCTTTAAATACGCGTTGCAACGGCCGACAGCGTTAGTCACCTTTGAGGATGGACGTTGAGAGTTGTGACGGTACAAACCCCCGTTACTAGATGAATAGGTCTAGTATGCAAGCATTGCTTTGTGGAGAGCGAGCACGCTACATGGTGCGTGATTCGCGGAAGCGCAATGTGCGCCCGCGTGAGATTTGCAACGGTCGGTGGGACGCCTCCGTCGCCACGTGGCCCGCAGCTTGGGTCATTGTTTGGTTTTTCGCCCATTACGCGAAAACTATGTAACTTACGGTGAAGAGCGATGCGGCAGTGGATTGTGGTCAGCAGTGTGCAACTTTTGAAAGAGCGATCTTTATTTCAAGTCACGAGACGCAAAAGTTATAGTAACCTCAAAATTGGTTGATATCACGAATACTGAAAGATTAATAAAAATAGTAAATAACAACTTACAGGGATGAGCGAGCACTCATTAAAAACGTTTCGTCATAGCGGACCGAGTGCCATAGTCATATATTAAGATTCATAAATAATTAAGCCCGTAAAGAGCAATAAACAAAGTTTGAGGGAAAATTGTTTATAAAATTCAATAGAAAATTCATGACGTAAAATAACGGCACTATATAATATTTGGGTGGCATCACACGGATTTTAAACTATTTAAGTTACACTTTACACTTAACTTGCAATAGTTTTCATTGTTTGCAAATTATTATTAACTTTATTGCCCATAATTAATTAATTATTATAGATGTGAAGATTTTTAGCAGCGCAATGTGTAGATCGATATAGATTGCGTCTAAAAACAGTGCTGTATGCAGTTCCATGTTAAAACTTTGCAGCACAGATGTAAACAAACAAATTTTGCAAAAACTATAACTTGATTTACGGGCGATAGAATAATCCTAGAAATTAATGTAAAATAGTACATCAGATGTACTTTTTAGCGCGGTTCCGATGGTGTACTTATTTCTGTCGAGGGGTGTATGTATCAAAATTTGTAACCTTAAGTGGTGAGACTGGTACTTGTATAACCAGGGGGGTTGACGTCCGAGCGTATAAGCGAGCGGCCATCTTGACCATGGGGCAGTCGTTGGTCAGTCGTTTTGGAGGGTGGATGGCGAGGGAGCCCCACTTGAGGGTGGCCCATGTGGTCGTTTGGGAATTGTTTTTCGCGCCGATTTATTTCGACAAAGAGTATAATAGTGCAAGTGTGCAAGCATATAATTGGTGAACTGGAAGTGCTACGATTATTTGTGAGAGTACAATTTACGAGGTATACATCGTCGTAATTGAAGATGTGGGGAACTGTGATTTAGCGCCAAAACTGATAGAACAAAAAGGATAGTGGGACTTGTGGTTCTGTTCTAATTGACTAATTTTCGTTTATAGCAGCCTACATTACTGCTATTGGAGGCTCGGAGTCAAATTATTATTAAAGTAAAACTGTAAACTGTCTCACCAGTGTTACTAATTTCACTGTGTGAAAGAAAAGGTCAACGCCAATAAATAGTGATTGAACTGTGTCGTGATAAACTGATTTTGGTATAATAACTGCCTAATTCTTGTTCCCTAGCATAAACTGTACTTATGTCTGAGTGAATAATTAATTCAAAAACTATAACAAATGCACGGGTGTGGAAGTGTACTAACGCACCACGTGTGGAAATCATCCCCTGAGACTTACGTGAGAGCCAAAATTTGCAATAACATGTTTAACAAACATTCGTATCGGCACATTCGTGTGAACTCTCTGCAACCGCACTACATTATTTACCGCCCCATCGCAGAGTTGATGTTAGTCAAAACCACCTTTAAGACGATGAAGACGCCATTATCAATAACTCACTGAGTTTGAACGCGGTCATGTAATATGGTTGCGAGAACTTGTATGCTTCTTCTGTGATACTGCAGAACGACTTGGCAGAAATGTAGCCACTGTTACGTGGTTGGTGGTAGCGATGGTCACGAGAATGTACGGCCGCAAGAAAACCAAGCTCTGGATAGCCAAGTGGCATTACCGTCATCTTCGGCGTATGGTTGTGGTGCATCGTGCTGCATCTGCAGCAGCAGTCTGAGCAGGAGTTGGCACCATGCTGACACAACGAAGTGTTACAAATCTGTTAGTTCAGGGACAGTTCCGAGCCAGACACCCTGTAGCGTGCATCCCACTGAATCCAAACTGCCGCCATTTGCGGCTTCAGTGGTGTCAAGCAAGAGCTCGTGCAGGGGGAGGCGGAGGTCCGTCGTGCATTCTAATGAAAGCTGGTTCTGCTTCGGCGGCAGTGATGGCCGTCAGTTCGTTGTGTTGGAGCCCATTTGAGGCCCTGCAGCCCACGTGTATGAGTGCCAGACACACTGGACGTATACCTGGAGCTGTGGTCTGTGGTGCGATTTCGTGTGACACCAGGAGCACTCCTGCTGTTATCCTGCACAGTCTGACTGCAAATTTGGACGTCAATATGATGATTAAACCTGCTATGCTGCCATTCATGAACAGCATTCCCGGGGGTGTTTTCCAACAGGATAACGCTCGCCCATGTACAGCTATAGTATGTTGTAACCCAACACGCTCTACAATGTAGACTTGTTGCCTCGGCCTGCTCGATGACCAGATCGGTCTCGAACCGAGCACACATGGGACATCGTCCAACAACTCCAGCGTCATCCACATCCGTGTGTCGACCGACCAAGTGCGACAGGCAGTAACTCCAGACCACAAGTTCACATCCATGACCTGTACAACACAGTGCATGCACGTCCGCATGCTTGCGTTAACATTCTCGTGGTTACACCGGTTATTAATATACCAGGACTTCACATTTGCAATGGCTTATTTCGTGTTTACATTAACCTGGTCTCTTGCAGTGTTAATCACTTAAATATGTTACCTAGACAAATGGATTCTCGAAATTTGCCTTCTCTACCTTAACTATTTTTTTGTGTTGCGATTTTTTTTCCCATGAATGTATTTCTAACAAGTGGAAAGTAACGTTAAGTAAAGCTGTTCTCACAACTTGTTGCTTTACTGGTTGTCTTCTTCACACTTCTGAACTGACTTACCCATACAGTTATATGGATATCCACAATTTAAGATGGAATCCGAAGCGTGTTGAAACTTTGTATTTTTCACACATACAAATCAAACTGTTTGGATTCTACAATAAACGTTAGCTATTAATAGTAAATACGCTACACGAAAATCTCAAGAGGAGGACGTATGACTGGGAAACGCCTGGAGGCAGAACAGGTATCAATCTGCTGGATTACATCGTAGTGAGACAGACATTACAATATCAGATACTGGACTGTAAGTCGTACCCAGGAACAGATACAAACTCGGGCCATCATTTAGGAGGCTGAAGTTGAAGAGAAACAACAAGTGGGAAGCTGAAGAACTGAGAAATGACGGGTTCCAACTACTGTGGAGCTGTAACTACTGCGATAGTTCACAAAAGAGTAGGTAGTGCACTTTATGACGATTCTATGTCTCTAAAAACGGTTATCACACAATTTCGGGGGAGAAATATATGTGTAAGAAATGTAAACACAAGATAAACTGTGAGTAACAGGAGAAATTCTTAAATTGGATAGACGACATAAGGAAATACAAAA
Organism: Schistocerca nitens; assembly: GCF_023898315.1. NCBI lineage: Eukaryota > Metazoa > Arthropoda > Insecta > Orthoptera > Acrididae > Schistocerca > Schistocerca nitens. The sequence goes on along the minus strand of NC_064625.1, from coordinate 7,490,518 downwards.
ATGTCGAGGAAAAGAACGGAATACAACAATGTAAGTAGGTTAGAAATTAAATCAACAGCAAGTACAACGAAACTTCAGTGAAATGGTGGAGGACAGGTGGAGGAAGAGTGGCCTGAAGTCTTCTGCGAAGGGGGATGGGAGGGAGGACTGTCTGATGTGATGGAAGAAGGAATAGGAGACGACATGGAAGAAATTGGTGACGTAATGTTACATTTTTGGAAGACTTGCAGACAAACAAGGCGTCAGCGCTAGACAACATTGCTGTGGAATTTCTGAAATGATTGGCGAAAGGGGCAACCAACTATTATTCAAATCGGTGTGTGAAAGCTATGAGGGTGGAAACATTGTTTCGCACTTTCGGAAGAGTATGACAATCGTGAAAATAATAGCGGCAATATCAGAGGCAGCTCATGCATCTGTGGATGTAAGGAGAGTGATATACAAGATGCGAATGAACGGGAAAAATTTATGTAGCGATTCGTTTCGCCTTAGGAGAGCAAAGGGAGACAGAAAGGCTGTTTTGACGTTGCACTTGACAATGAATGTAAGAGTTAAGAAAAACGACATTTTTGCAGGATTTGTCGAATGGGAAAAGCGTTCGACAGTGTGAAGTGGTGCAAGATGTTTAAAATCCCCAGTTGAATAGGTATACGCTACAGGGACAGATATATTGTCTTTACTCGAAACAGTCTGACAATTATACATGTATAGGGAGCGCATTGTCGTTGGGGAATGTGACTCTGGACGAGGGGAGTGCATTGCGTAGGCGTACGGCGGAGCACGAAGTAAAAGTACCTGTGGAAGTTGGAGACAGTACGACGCGTGTGTAGGGTTGCGTTTCTTTTTTACCGTATTTAAGTGAAGAGTGAAGCTACACGAATTCAGTCACAGTGGCAGTCACTAAAACCATTACAAAGCAACAACTTTTTGTCTGCGTGTAATCTCCGCCCCACTGACGAGGCAGAGCGGCAGAAATGCAGACAGCAAGTGACTGGCTCTCAAATTTGTGAACGACCTGGCGCAAAAAGTTACCAATAAACGCGTTTCGGCGCCAACTGGGCTGTAACGAGGACAGTGTCAGGAGCCTTACTTGCAGGCTGGGGCTCAACTCCGTGCAGTAATTGTGACTAACAACCGTGTTTATCGTCGCCAATGAAAAGAGGATACAACTAACAAACGTGTGAATCGTCTAACGTCCGGTTAAAAAGTGCCTTCTTTGGCATAGTGTTTCGACAGACATGAAAAAGAAGAAGAAGAGGAGGAGGAGGAGGAGAAGGAGGAGAAGAAGAAGAGGGGGAAGAAGAAGAAGAGGGGGAAGAAGAAGAAGAGGGGGAAGACGAAGAGGAGGGGGAAGACGAAGAGGAGGGGGAAGACGAAGAGGAGGGGGAAGACGAAGAGGATGGGGAAGACGAAGAGGAGGGGGAAGACGAAGAGGAGGGGGAAGACAAGGGGGAAGAAGAAAAGGAGGGGGAAGAAGAAGAGGAGGGGGAAGAAGAAGAGGAGGGGGAAGAAGAAGAGGAGGGGGAGAGGGTGGGAGGGGGAGGCATTAAGAGTTATCCGAACTCTTCCGAGGAGATACAAACATGCTTCCAAGTGATCACGAAAGCCATTCTCTCACGGGGCCGTGGAAATACATGTGTACGCGTCACAGCGTGGATTTGCACGTTCCCTACACTGCACAGCGTGAAATGAGGAATCTGGAAAGCCCAATTTTTGTCTCGTCGAATTCGACGCGGCCAGTGAGAAGCGACATTGTTATACGTCACACGCAGAATATTTAGAGCCGCCACATTGTACGGCACTGAAAGTCATGTTTGGTGAGTTTTCACTCTCATAGAGTACGTGCTACTAATACAGTCTGTTTCGAAGCACAAGCATACTGACGATCTCTCGAAAACGCGTCGTTTTGCCTACGATTTGTTACAATAAAATGAAAGGGAACTACATATCGGTAGCTAATGTTTTTAGTGTTATAACTTCTGTTCTACAAAATTATACCGTTTAAGTGCTAATGCACAATGGTAATCAAAAGCGTATCTTTCGGTACAATTTGCATATTCAATATCAAATGACGACATTTGTAGACACCATCTTTGACAGTATGTGCGACATGCCGAGACGCTTTTGCTATACCGAAGCTGTACCACAATCGGTAGCGTCGTGAGGCCCAAAGTTGGGAAGCGACGGGTAGCAGAGGCGCGCTCCGTCCATCTTGTTCCACATTTTTTTTCACCAATAGTTTTCTAACAGATTCTTGCTCTTTCTTAATCATTTAACTGGAGTATTATCTGTATTATCTCAAAAGTCAATGATGACTATTAGAAACAAAGTATTTGCTGGGATTCTTCTTGCGAAGGGCACCGATTGGAATGTTTCCCCAGCGTCCAGAATTCTTAGCGTGTTTACCAATCTACGTCTGAAAGTAAACACATGTTACACACTGGAAGTTTTTGTTATTACGAAACTTTCTGTAAAATAAAGCATGCGCAAACTGACATTAGACACTACACCTTACCTGTATTCAATTTAAAACCGGAAACGGAATGAAAATTTAACTGAGTCGTACAGCATTACCAACGGCGCTGTTTCCCGTGATATCTAGTGTCCCGTAGCCATGCGAGAAAACGGACCGGTTAAAACCGACACCGAGTCTCGTACTGAATACCCGAAATTTTCCGCTATTTGCTTGGTCTCGCTTGTAACAGGTTTTTTCACGTTTTACTAATAACCAAGTAAATAAACCGAAATATTAATTAGCCGTAGCAGCAGCGCTGAAAATTTTCGTTTCTAAATAATTTTTTTTTAAACAGCACTAATTTTTATTCGTAAAATTCGCATTGGTTTGAAATATTGCGTTATTATGGAAAATCGGAAAAGCGGTCAGTTCTGTTTTAACAACTATGCAGACAGAAACGAGCAACAACCACGTGGGATAACAATTGGTACAGCACTGCTGAGAAAATAATGTGTGTGTTGCCGTGTGTCGTGGCTTAAGGTACGCGAGCACGAGCAGTGTGCAACACTTGGCCCCACCTGGTCGGTTTTGCAGAATGACAGCAACCCTAGTGCGAAAATACAGGGTGTCCGAAATGACTTCCCTGATTACATAAATTGATAACTCAGGCTAGAAGTAAGATACAAATATGAAACTTGTGTCGAATTGTTTACAACTATCAAAGTTTTTTTTCTGTTTTAGGTTCGCAGTACGTAAGTAGTGGATGAGGTGCAGTGCCCAAGTGTTAACCAATCAGGAGAAGGCACAGTGTGTCCTGTGGTACCATGAGACACGATCGCCAACCACAGTGCAGAGACACTTCCAGGCAACATTTGGAAGGAATCCACCTGATGTCAAGAGCATTAAAGCCTGGTATGAGAAGTTCAAGAACACAGGATCGGTTGCTGACCTTCCGAGGTCTGGTCGACCGAGAACCTCAGCAGACAGGGTGGAAGCTGTAAGGCAGTCTTTTCTGCGAAGTCCGAAGAAATCGGTGCGCAGGGCCTCACGTGAATTACAGATGCCATAAGCTATCTCCATGACATTTTACACAAACTTTTATTGTTTCGTGCATACAAAGTGCAAATCGTTCAGGCCTTGTTGCCCAATGACAGTACACGTCGATATGACTTTGCGGTCGAAATGCTATCACGTATTGAGGACGATGATGGTTATCTCAGACGAATTGCCTTTTCCGACGAAGCGACCTTTTTTGTTAGTGGAGTAGTGAATCGCCATAATGTGCGCATTTGGGGTTCACAACCCCCTAGCTATGTCATGGAGTGCACCAGAGGCAGTCCAAAGGTGAATGTTTGGTGCGCGCTATTGCACGATCGAATTATCGGGCCATTCTTCTTCGCTGAGGCTACCATCACATCCGCAGTGTATCTGGACATGTTGCAACTGTATGCTGTTCCTCAGCTGCTTCAGTATCACTCCGATGTCTTTGTTTCAGCAAGACGGTGCACCGCTTCATTGGGGTTTAGACATCCGTGCCTATCTCGATATGACCTTTCCTGGGCGATGGATTGGTCGTGATGGGCCAACGGTTTGGCCTCCACGCTCTACTGACATAACTCCATTAGACTTCTTTTTATGGGGTTATGTCAAGGACGAGGTCTATCAAACACGTGTACCAGATCTTGAAACCCTGCGGCAACGGATAACCACAGTGATGTTGGCTAATGTGTGGACGGAAATAAAATATCGCGTAGATGTGCTACGTGCTACCAAGGGTGCTCATGTGGAAGTTTACTGATGTGTGGAAAAAAACTTTGATAGTTTGTAAACAATTAGACACCAGTATCTTACTTCTAACCTGAGTTATCAATTTATGTAATCAGGGTGAGACTTTTCGGACGCCCTGTATTTTTACGAAGTGATATGGCAGTGAAGTACAATGCTTCATTTGCTTTAAAAGATTAAAGATGCGTGTGCCATTTCTACGAAATAGTAGAAGAAGAACTAAATTGCGGTAACACTAATAAATTAACAACTTAACAACAATTAATTAATATTGTACAATAAAAATAAGAGGCAGCTCTTCTGCTGCCTGTGTCTACATAA